>NW_027361806.1:2435000-2902500 GCF_039654945.1 Dendrobates tinctorius
AGTTCTACCTGTTGTCTTTGCATCAGGGCTCTGATTTCCTTCTGCAGGGCTCGTTACTCACTGGAACCAGCAGTTTCAGCCACCTGTTGCAACAAGACAATAACCTCGGAAAGACAATTTTCAATTATATTTGTACCAAGAGTCATCATGGGACTACATTCACGTCGATCAATATCAACAACTATCAGACCTTGAGATTTTAGCTCTACCCGACCCACTTTAACAGTAATCTCTTTACATCCAATCTGCGGCAAAGACTGACCATTACTGGCAACTACTGTCAGTTCATCAGTTGGGCCACGGGTAAGTTCAGAATCAGCCCAATACCTCTTGTAAAGAATGTACGGCATAGTGGTCACCTGAGAGCCAGTGTCCAGCAAAGCGTTCATGGGGATACCGTCAATCACCACTGGAAGGATCAGTCTCCCTCCCACATACTTGGCTCGCCAGTTCCTTGGGCCTTGTGGTCCTACTCCTGAGGGTTGGCCCTCTGCCCCAGGGGTTGCTCGTTTAAAGGACAAAATCTTGCAAGATGACCTGCCTTGTAGCAGCGACGACAGATGGGACGTCCGTCCTGGTCATAGCGATCGTTGTTCCTCCCTCGAAGTGGCGGGGCTCTCCTGCTCCGGAGCCATGGGACATCCTCTGGACTGGAAGCAAGCTGGATCTTTTCTATGGAGGACACTTGCAGGGACTGCACAGTTTTAGTAAGCGCAGCCATTCCTTTGGTCAACTCCTGGACCTGAAGACGCAGCTCTTCAGTTGGATCTTTATCCAGAGTCTATGCATCAGCCTCCACAGGGATGGAAGAAAAAGACGTGGTGATCGCTGGGGGCCTCAGGGGTGCTGGACGGCTGTCAGTGGGTTCCTGCAGTACCCGTATAGCCCTGTCCTTAAAATCAGCAAAGTCCAGATCAGGGTCTTGCAGGGTCATGATGCGTAACTGTCCCCTGTGTGTACTGGATAGAAGTCCTTCAATGAACTGCTCTTTTAATAGTTTATCTTCCTCCTTTACACTGTCAGGATCAACTTGCTTAACTGCTCGCAGCGCCTCCTGCAGATTGAGAGCATAGTCCCTTATACTGTCCTGCACCTTCTGTTTACAGTCAAAGAATCGCATCTTAATTTCAGCTGTAGTGCAAGTGTCAAAGGTGCTTCTCAGCTTGGCCAGGATCTTTGCAACATTCTCTTTATCAGTGTCCTGCCAGGCTTTCACCTCTCTCTGTGCTGCACCCGTTAGCTGTCCAATCAGGATATTCACTTTCTGGCTTTCAGACAGAGGGTATACTTTAAACAAACTGGACAGTCTCTCTTTAAATTCACTCAGGGTGTGTGACTCACCCAAGTACTGCGGTAGCCAGGCCGCTCCCGGTATGTAGGGCATGGACAGCGGCATTATGGGGACCACTGCGGCTGGTGCTTCTCCTTGCGGTGCTGCGGGGTTGGCAACGGCGTCCGCCGCTGCATTGCCGTGTGGCGTGGACATTCTCTTCCCCCCTTGTTAACGTTAGCCAGGGTCGGGGGTTGTGTGAGCTCACCGGCAGCCGCTTCGCAGGCCCGATGCTCCGGGCTGTAGGCCTCAGCTCCTCCCCTTCTCGCACTCTGTCCCCTCTTCCCGCGCGGCATTTCACTCCTTCGCGCTCTGTGGCAGGCTCCGCCCCCAAAGGCCCGCCTCTTTTGGTTCCCGCATGCGCCAAGCAGCGCGGCAATGGCTGCAATTGGCGCCAATTTCACACACAGCCTTTTACACCAACACAGTCTATGGCACACAGGACCCGGGGGGTACTGGGCTCCGATATCCTGTTCATGACGCCAAATTGGGTCGCCCTCCCAGGGCTGTGGGGTACTCGGTACCGAGCAGGTGTCAGCGGGATGTGTCACAGCAGCGGTGACCCAGTCCGTGGCCCTGGGAGCCCAATTAATGGGGGAATGGAAATGGTGGAATGTAGTTAATGGAATAGTTCGTGACGCCACCTGTGGTGTTCGGCAAGTGAGATGTTAAGCCAACGCTGCGTGCAGATCCACTGGGACGGATGATATGGTGCAGCAAAGATGTAAAAGCTCCCCACAGGTGAAGCTATAGTCCCAGGGCAGTGTAGATGGCTGGCACGGAGATGTAGCAGTGCCGGAAGGGTAGAAAGCAGACAAAGACACAGCGGGGAGCAATTTCTGTACCTTTACTTGATAAACGCAGTCCAGGGTCCTGATTACAGATGGTACAAGAGCAGGCTAGCCTGGAAGCAACTCAGGATTCTCTCTCAGCAGAAGGGCTGCGCAGTCTGCTTCCTAGCGCCTATTTGGATGAAGTACTCCTAGTACTGAGTTACACTGAAGTTCCTCCTAATTCTCTTCTACTAATGCTCCTCGTATGGCAGACAGCTGTAGCCGAATTCCTCTCTTGGCTCACTCCGTGCTGTTGTGCCTCCGAGTCTTAGATGAGAGTAGGGCATTTACAGCCTCCTACTCCTCTGGTTTCTGTTGCAGGACCATTAGTATCCGTACAACCGTGGAGACCAGGCTCCAGTTCATGCGCTCTCGCTGTGAGGGAGCTCTCTTTCCTCAGCTCAACCTCCAGCTTCTCTCCCCACGTCTGCACACGTGGACCTCCTCACACTAACTGACCACTCCTTCCTCTTGGCCCTCAGAGGGCACTCCTCCCCTTAATCCCAGTTCAGAGCCCCCCCTGCTGGCCTGGAATGGAACTGTGTTGTATGCATAGGTAAACTGCTGGAGAGACCCTTCACTGCTTCCAAGCATGACCTCACCCTCCCTGGAGGAAGGAAAAGTCACTGTGGCGGCCATACTCCTGGGTGTGCCACACTTGCATTGCACACAAATCACACAACAGATGGGACGTTGTGTTTTCTTTGCGGGGTGCCAGAGTGTGTCGGAACAGCAGCCCTTTGCCATGATTATCACCCTGGCCACCTCATACGTTACCAAGAAACGTATAAGATCATATACTGTACGGCAATTTTCTGGGAAAAGGAAACCTTGACTTTAGGTCATGGTGGACAATGGGGTGGCAGCCAATATGGAAGATTAGAGAAGGGTGGGCTCTACCTAAAGTTTGCTGAATGGAAAACATCAATTCCTAACCCTTATGATCAATTCTGGCTCTGCAGGTTGAGAAAGGTTTGTGGGGGCCCTTCTCTTTTTGGAGAGGGTTTGCAGTAAACAGCAACCTTGTGCCCTTTTTTCGTATGCCATTCTGCACTTATTTTAGTAGCACAAGAGGGTTTTAAAAACTTTCAAAAAATTACAAAGTAATCATTCAAATACAGGCAGGAATGTAATACACAGGGACACTGAGCACATGAGAGTGCAAGCCACTGTTATTTTGTATCTCTCCAGTCCAGGTAATACATGGGGTGCTATTATCTACCTTAGCACAGAGCAGAATATCAAGGAAGTCCAGGTGCCTCTTCTTCTGGATCTTCTCCAGCTCTGTATCTTCCTTTAGAGATAGCTTTCTCTCTTGAATCACTTTATCTAAATTTAAGTACCATACATAATTAATGGAGATTATTGCCCTAGTCTGTCATCCTCAGATCAATGCCATTGTAATACTTTTTGTCTGGAAATTTTGGCAAAGTCCAGTTTATTAGATTTAGCTGCAACTCAAAGTTCATGACTAATGCAAACAAACATTGTGGCAATCAATAGGTGATGGTTATAAACGAAAAGCACATAAAGTGAACCTATCATCTTTATTTTTTTATTATTGTATCTACTCTTACACTCACCATCAATCGGTAGATGTCCAGGTCCTGAGACCACCACCAACTGCTCAAAAACAAAACGTTCTGGAACACACAACTCATCAAGCCGAAGGACTCAACTCCTGCATGGAGCTTGTTTGGAGTGGTGTACGGGCTCAATACAAAGTCTCTGAGCCCATGGACAGAGCGGTGTACAGGCTTACAAACTCTCCATTGAGTCCATGCTCCACTCCATGCACTTCAGCCTAATGAGCTGCATGTTTCAGAGTGTTTGGGTTTTTTTTACAGATTTTACCAGAACAATACATTCACCGATCAGCAACATGGGTAAAGTGAGATAATAAAATGATTAAAAAGAAATATTATAAGCATACTTTAAATCTAAAAAAATGCAATTTCTCATTAAATCATCTTTTGCTATGCTTTAACCCTCTTGCACCAGGTTGGGGAAAGCATCGAGAGTTATCCGGAATCTAGATGTTACACTCACCCGTGTGTCCATGCACTATCCTTAAGGCTCTGCGAAATTGGAATCCATGGGGGCTCAGATGGAAAATCACATCATTATGATATGGGAAAAAGAAGAATCTGTGGTTCACCAGATATGATAATTCATATACAGCTTTGATGTAAGCACTTTCACTATAAGATGAAAGATCAGAATGTTATCATTGTGACCAATTTTAGGATAATCTATTTATATAAATGCCTTGTAATGTTTTAATTTCCTGCTCTGTCCAGATGTCACCGTATCCCAGAATTCCAAGTGGAGGATGTTCACGGACCGGCATATTGGGTCACCCAAGCTTGTGCCCTCTTCGTCTGCATCTGCTCCTCCTACCTGCGGTTCCGTCCTGCTTTGCCTACCTGCAGTTCTGTCCTGCTTCGCCTACCTGCGGTTCTATGCTGCTCCACCTACCTGCGGTACCGTCCTGCTCTGCCTACCTGGGGCGGTTCCGTCCAGCTCCGCCTACCTGCGGCGATTCTGTCCTGCTCCGTCTACCTGCGGTTCTGTCCTGCTCCGCCTACCTGCGGTTCCGTCCTGCTCCGCCTATCTGCGGTTCCATCCTGCTCCACCTACCTGCGGTTCCGTCCTGCTCCGCCTACCTGCGGTTCCGTCCTGCTCCACACACCTGCGGTTCCGTCCTACTCTGCACACCTGCGGTTCCGTCCTACTCCGCACACCTGCGATCCGTCCTACTCTGCACGTCTGCTATTCTGCATTTTTGCTCCGCACGTCTGCAGTTCTGCTTTTTTGCTTCGCACGTCTGCGGTTCTGCCTTTTTACTCCACACTCCTGTGGCTCTGCCTTTTGCTCCGCACTCCTGCGGCTCTGCCTTTTGCTCCGCACTCTTGCGGCTCTGCCTTTTGCTCCGCACTCCTGCGGCTCTGCCTTTTGCTCCGTGCTTTTGCTGCTCTGCCTTTGCTCTACACTCCTTGTGTTTCAGCTCGCTGCACTGCAACCAGCGACTCAGTTCTGCTCGCCGCTCTTCCAGGCTGAACAGGTCCCTATCAGTCCCGACACACTACTCCTACCTGTCCATGTTTCTGTTGTTCCCGAGTCCATCCCTGCTTCTCCAGTCTGAACAGGTTCCTACCTGTTCCCATAAACCACTCATTCCAGTCCATGTCTCTGTCCTTCCCTATTCAGTCCCAGCTCCTCCCCTTCCAGTATCTCACTCGTACCTGCCTATGTTCCTGTCTTACCCATACCGGTTCCAATCCTGCTAGCCATGCCAGCCTGTCCTGCCAGAGTGTCAGCCATGCCCGCCTTTCCTGCCAGAGTGTCCTGCCATGCCTGCCTGTCCTGCCAGAGTGTCAGCCGTGCCCGCCTGCCTGCCGTTGTCTCAGCCGTGCCCGCCTGTCTGCCAAGAGTACCAGCCGTGCCCGCCATTGTATCAGTCGTGCCTGTCTGTACTTGTCCGCACTAGACATAGTGTTTTGTTCCCCAGTGGGATCAGCAGCCACTGCCAGACACCACTCTGGAGTGGTACATTGTAGCTACCTGCCGCATAAGCCTGACCTCACTAGCAGAGGCTCCAGTGAACACCAAGGTAGCTGCTTAGTGTCATGATTTGTAGTCTTGCCCTGTCCTGTATTTTGTATAATAGGTCATTTAACTTTCCTCTGATTCATTTGCTGTAAATTAACCATGTCTCCTTCCCCCAATACTTTGCAATGTCTTGTGATGTACCTGGACCATAATCTAATTTAGGCTTGTGTCAACAGCTAGTGGAACTTTGGCTATTGTTTTCCTAAGCAGAAGATAACCTACAATACACATCCTGTAGACTAAGTGGAGCCCTTACATTTCTAGAATCTTCTGATGGACCAAACCATTGAATAGTAGGTGTGACCCCTACCCCCCTTCAGATGGACTGATCCCAGGAGCCCTGACAATACATTCTTGCTTTAAGATCAGATGTGAGTTGGATGCTAAAAGAGAAGGGCGAGGCTGTCTGAGGAAGCTTCGGCCTCTGTGTGATCGTGGTGGATTTCTGGGACTCTTAAAGGACTATGGTTTTGTGATCTGGCACAAGGATTGTCGGGAGGTGCCCCCGAATCAGTTTCCTGTGGACTTATTTTGGGACTCTGCAAATTACCTTCGTGTTGTTCCTGTTTTTTGGTCTATAAATCTGTTGGATTATTCCCAGGCCTGTTGTCCCTCCTTGCTCTGGAGAATACTCCCGTCACAAACTGGTTGGCAGCGGTGGGATCAGAGCAGAAGAAATGGAGGACAACGGCCCATCAACTTCTGGAACCAGAGCCTCAGAGTACAAGAACTGGACTGCAAAGAACCTACAAACAAAGGCCCGTGAACTGGGAGTCAGCTGCAAGGGACTCTCCAAGGAGCAGCTGATTGAAGCTTTGGAAGCAGTTCGCCTGCAAGATGATGCTGAGGAAGGATCCTCACAGCAAAGAGAGGAAAGGCGGCAGTCGGAGGTAAATACCCAAAAAAGTCAGTGGGTTGTGTGGTACGAGGAGGAGATGGCCTTACTGGGAGAAGAGGCTACCATAGAAGATAAGAGGGAGGTCATGCGCACAGCCAAGGAGAGGCAGCGCAGGATGGAGGAGAGGGCAATGCTGGAGAGGGAGATCGCTTTGGAGGCAGCGAGAAGCTCCAGACAGACTGTACCCACAGCATCCCCCATGAGGGAACTCCCCAGAGTGTCCCGCAAAGACTTCAAGCCGTTTAATGAGGCTTCCGGTGACATTGAGGGCTTCTTCCTGGACTTTGAGCATCAGTGTCGATTAATGGAAGTCCCGGAAAGGGAGCGCGTCCGACATCTTGTGGGGCTCTTAGAGGGTGGAGCTGCCGCAGCCTATAGAGCTATGGACCCTCGGTGGAACTGTGAGTATGCAGAGATTAAACGGACTGTTCTAGAACATTATGCTGTGACCCCAGACACTTACAGGACCCAGTTTCGTACTTTAGCCTGTAATGAGGAAGTGTCTTTCAAGATGTATGCCCACAGACTCAAACAAATATGTAATCGCTGGCTGGAGGCAGAGGAGGCCTTCACCTGGAACACCTGTCTCCAGGTTATCCTAAAAGAACAATTTTTTGCCCAGTGCCCCGCTGAGATCAGGGAATGGGTGCGTGAGAGGAAACCTGCTACAGTGGAAGAAGCTGCATCTCTCGCTGATGAGGCTCTCACCATCAAGCCTCGGTGGAGAGTTCTGTTGGAGGATGGAGAGAGGCCTACCAGCTCCACAACACCGGTGGCCCCCAGTTCTTCTGTCCCCATTGTTCCCCGTTCCTCTGAGCCACCACCTCGTGTTGATACCTGTGTTAATGTGCCTCCTGTTGCTTCCACTGCGTTTTCTGGAATACGACGAGGAGAGGAAGTAGCAGAGCGCAGGTGTTATGGTTGTGGGCATCCGGGGCATCTGCAGGCCTCATGTCCAGCCAGCTCATGGAGGAATCGTCCTCAAACCCCTACAGCACCTTCAGGTGGGAGCCGACCGGCAGGTTCCCTTACTCCTCGCCCAAGAGGACGCATTGGATGGAGTGAGACACAGCACAGATGCTATCGATGTGGGCAGCCTGGGCATCTGCAAGCCTCCTGCCCAGCTGTTCAAATGAGGATTGATCCTGTACCCAATCATATTATTAATTATGTACAGCCAAGTGCCATGGAGGAAGACGTGTCACCACTAAGTGAGGACTGGCCTAGTGCCTCACCCACCCATGTTGCACCACTAGGAGTTTATGGTGTGCGACCCGCAGCTATGACGACTTCAGCTCATCGAGGTAAGCACTTGCAGGAGGTCGTGCTGGATGGACAAAGACTTGTTGGATTTTGTGACTCAGGGGCTTTCCTCACGCTGGCTGATCCCCGAGTGGTTCGGCCTGAGGCAATCCATAGAGGACCTGGAATTGTCATTGAACTGGCTGGTGGACAATGGAGGACTATTCCCACAGCCACTGTGGATCTGAACTTTGGTTTTGGGGTCAGGCGATGTTTGGTTGGGGTGATGGGTGGTCTGCCTGCAGCTGTTCTCCTGGGCAATGATGTGGGAAAGCTACGATGCCAATTCGTGGCTGCATGAAGCCACATGTAAGTTACGCCATGCCTGTGTGTACTTAACCAGTGACCTGTAGAGGTCCCTAGTACGTACACAAATTAGGAGGGGAAGGGATTGTCATGATTTGTAGTCTTGCCCTGTCCTGTATTTTGTATAATAGGTCATTTAACTTTCCTCTGATTCATTTGCTGTAAATTAACCATGTCTCCTTCCCCCAATACTTTGCAATGTCTTGTGATGTACCTGGACCATAATCTAATTTAGGCTTGTGTCAACAGCTAGTGGAACTTTGGCTATTGTTTTCCTAAGCAGAAGATAACCTACAATACACATCCTGTAGACTAAGTGGAGCCCTTACATTTCTAGAATCTTCTGATGGACCAAACCATTGAATAGTAGGTGTGACCCCTACCCCCCTTCAGATGGACTGATCCCAGGAGCCCTGACAATACATTCTTGCTTTAAGATCAGATGTGAGTTGGATGCTAAAAGAGAAGGGCGAGGCTGTCTGAGGAAGCTTCGGCCTCTGTGTGATCGTGGTGGATTTCTGGGACTCTTAAAGGACTATGGTTTTGTGATCTGGCACAAGGATTGTCGGGAGGTGCCCCCGAATCAGTTTCCTGTGGACTTATTTTGGGACTCTGCAAATTACCTTCGTGTTGTTCCTGTTTTTTGGTCTATAAATCTGTTGGATTATTCCCAGGCCTGTTGTCCCTCCTTGCTCTGGAGAATACTCCCGTCACAAACAGTCATGCCCCTTCCAGGGTAGTCTGGTTTGTGGCACAGTGGGGCCACATCCCCACACTCACGCCAACCAGTCAGGGTGCGAGCATTACAGATTGCTCAGGCCATGGTCCCCGCTGAGTCCCATGTCCTTTCGCTCTCAGAGCAAGATGAACTTACTTCTCTGCGGTGTGAGTGGGTCGCCCCCATCCCAGGGCTGTGGGGTACTCGGTACCGGGCCAGTGTCAGGGGGATGTGTCGCGGCAGCGGTGACCCGGTCCGTGGCCCTGGGCGCCCAATATCAATGGTGGTTGATTTTGTGGTTTAATGTAATAGTAGTTCGTGACGCCACCCGTGGTGTTTGGCAAGTGAGATGGTAAACCAACGCTGCTTGCAGATCCACTGGGACTGATGGTATGATGCAGCAAAGATGGTATAGCTCCCCACAGGTGGAGCTGTAGTCCCAGGGCAGTGTGGGTGCAATGGATGAGGAGAGGCCCAGGATGGTGTAGACGCGGATACCCAGATGTAGCGGTGCTGGTGCGGGAATGAATGGAGGACACCAGGGCTTGTAGTTTTAAAGCTTTACTCACAGTTCGTAGTGCACACAGGTGCCCGCTTCAGTACCGTGTCCTCCGGGGCAGAGGCCCAGCCAACCTCCAGGCGAGATAGGACTCTCCCTGCCAGCACCCCGCCAACATGTGCCTTTCCTGAACGACTCCTCTATTCCCTTTTAGTGTGAAGATCTCCAGTACCATGGTTCCCTGAAGTTCCTCCTGTCAGATGTTCCTAACAAATCTACTTGTATGACAGACAGCTGTAGCCTGCTTCGGGGACTCCCTGCTCCTGAATCCCGGCTCTCTATTCGGTTGCTGTTGTGTCCCAAGTCTTTGATGGGAGTAGTGCATTTACAGCAAACTACTCCACCGGTGTCTGCTGCAGAACCATAAGTGTCCATACAACCTCGGGGACCGGGCCCCGGCCTTGCGCTGAGAACCTATAGGCAGGTTTCCTATCCAACCCACTCCTCCTCTCTGTTCTCTCTCCTCTTCGTTCCGTACTTGTCTTTCTCTCTCTTATGGAAATGCAGGTTACAGTTCTACGTCTCTCCTTCTCCTTCCTTTCCAGTGCCAGCTGGCTCAGGTCACTGAGGCAGCTGCAGCACTCCTTCCTCCATCCCTTCCAGGGATCCCCCACTCCTCACTGAGTGGCTTCCTACTCCGCTGACCTTCTGTCAGACTAGCCTAAGACTCACCTAAATCCTATCTTTCCCCTTCTTTTATACTAACTCCACCCACCTCCCAGCACATCTCGTGTTACGAAGCAAGGATCCACGAAAGGTGCTCTGCTACCCACTAAGCATTGAGCTGCAATCTGGTCCTCTGCTGAACTATCCTGTGTGTGGGATGCAGGTGTTGGAGTGTGGCAAGGAGTTCCCACCTTACCTGAATGGTGGGGCATGACACCTTAGGAGAAGGTGCAGTACCTCTGTGGCGACTGAGCCTCAGGGGCGCCACATGAGCAACCGAGAAAATGTTTTACCTGATCCGAAATCCAGGCCTTCTCCAAATTTCCAGCTCAACTTATAGTTCCTGCACATGTAATTTCTCAACCTGTATCTGTCCCAGTTGATCTGCCAAGGTACGATGGGGATCCAAAGCTGTGCTGTATGTTCTTGAAGCGGTGCCTGCAATACTTCAAGTGGCATGCTCCCCATTTTGCCTCTGATCAGGTAAAGGTAGGATTCCTAATGTCCTACCTAACAGGAGATGCCTTGGAGTGGCTTAACCCTCTCTGGGAAGCAGGGGATGCCATCACCACGTCTTCCGGCTTTCCTGGTTCCCTTCTGCAAAGCCTTTGATATGCCTAGTACGGCGTCTCCTGAAAAGTCTTCCCCCCCAAGCTTCCAGAAACAGACTAGACGAAAGAGACCCATTTGGAGAACCGTCTCATGACCGTCCATGATTCTCCAGTTCCACAGCCTGCCCAGATGGCCTCCCTTGCAAGATCCAAGAGGTCTAATAAAAATAGGCTGGCAAAGCTGCAGCTGGAGTCCAGTTCTGAGAAGGAACATCCTGGCGGCTTCTGCCCTGTGAAGCCTCTACTCCAAAACCTGGGCCAGTAGGAGAGGCGGCCCTTGGCGAGAGTACTCCCTCTCCATCAAAATCAATGACTGTTTCTCTGCCTTCTGGGAGCTTTGGTGTCATCAAGCCACCAGCCACATGGAGTCAGTGTGTGATCTCCATTCTTCAGCTCCAGAACCCGGTGTCTGGTGATGGTCGAGGCCTACTCAAGAACAGTCTAGTCCTGCAAGAACAACTACAACTGCAAGTCGGAGCATTATACTCAAAGAAGATCATCTTCCATATGCTGTCTGGTATGCCCATGGAAATTCAGACAAAAGTTAGGACGGTCACAGGGGAGCACCAGCCAAGCGCAGCTTTAAGTGATTTGATGCAGCTCCAGCCGGGTGCCTCGGACGAGGAAGGGAGGTGCAGAGTTGGATGAAACCCAGTCAGTAGAAGCACAAAAACAAGGGCTAAATTAGTAATAAATCTTCTTTTATTAAATCCACAACGCGTTTCAACAGGTAAGGCTACTTTCACATTAGCGTTTTTTAGCGCAGCGCTTTGTGCGCAATAGAAACGTATGCAAAAAACGCATCATGCATTTTGCATGCGTTTGCGTTTTTTAGGCGCAAGCATTTTAACCAGTTTCAAGCCATGTTAATTCTTAAAATGCATGTGTGCCCATAGACTGCAATGCGTTATTTTGTTGCATTCCGTGCGCAAGTGTGCGCATGCATTTTTTTTGCGTCGTTGGATGGACCCAAAATTGCAACAGGTTGCGTCTGGCACGCCTGGGCGCACATCTTAAAAAAACGCATGCACACGAAAACGCATATGAACGCGTGCAAATGCTAGACCATGCGCCCCCCATGTTAATCATACTGTAGGGACGCATGCGCATGGACGCGCACGATGCGCTGCGCAAAAAAACGCTAATGTGAAACCAGCCTAAATCTGTCTTCCTCAGGTGGCAATGTCATTGCTCATCTCTGCTTTCTACCAATCTGGAGGAAGAGGCACAGGTTATTGTGGAGGCTGACCTCGTCGGGAACAAAGACACTTGGCATTCCGTGACTCCCTGATGGCACGCCTACTTCACTTTACCCGAAGGATGCTGTGATGGTCTGGACTGTGTGTGGTCCCATATTCCTTCTGCAGGTCATTCTGGCAGGCTTGAAGAAGAGGGGCCGTAAAGAAGGGGGTACTGTAACAACCCTGCCGGCATCACTGCATGGCCTCCCATCCCCCACCTGCTTTACTCACTACTCCGGGCCATGCTGTGGGTTCTGTCTGCTGTGGCTCCATGCTGTATGCCTCTTGTCTCCTGCCTGCTCTCTGCATACTTCCTGGCTGTGTGCATAGGGGAGCGGCACCAGCACTCTCAGGTTCTTATAGAATCAGTGTGTACCTGCCTATGGTGTCCCCAGCCAATTACCAAGAAGCCTCTGGTATTTAAGGCAGCTCCACCCAGTGGAAGCTGCCTGACCAACTATTTCACTCAGTCAGTGCCTTGCTGCTGAGGTGCCAGGTCCTGTCCTGTTTCTGCCTTCTCTGGGGCCTGCATACCCAGATCTGTTTCCGTGCGCTTTGTGTCTTGTTTCTGCCTTCCTGAGGGCTGCATACTCAGGCCTGTGCCCTTGTCCTGTATTTGTGTCCATCCCTGTGTGTACTGTGTTCTATTCCTGCATATTATCTTGTTCCTATACCTCACCTTGTCTGTACTCAGTCCTTATGGGTCGCCCGCCAGGGCCGCGGGGTACTCACATCCGGGCCCCGTTGATCTCAATGGGAAGTGTCACGGCAGCGGTGACCCGGTCCGTGGCCCTGGGCGTCGATTGTAAAAGGGGAATAGAGTGGATGATGATGTTTAAAGTTTATAAGTGAATGATTCGTGATGCCACCTGTGGTGTTCGGCAATGAAGGTGTTAAGCCGACTCTGCAGACAGATCCTCTGGGACAGATGGTGTGGTGCAGCAATGATGGTGTAGCCCTCCACAGGCAGGGCTGTAGTCCCAGGGCAGTGTAGATGGAGAGCTAGTGAGGAGAGCGTAATGATGCAGTGTTAAGCACAGAGATGTAGTAGTGCTGAGTGGGTTGGCGCAGGAATAAGCGGAGGACACCAGGGCATGTAGTTCCAAAGCTTTACTTACTGTCTGTTGTGCATACAGGTGCCCGCATCCGTGCCGTGTCCTCCAGGTCAGGGGCTCAGCCAACCTCCAGGGAAGATGAAGTACTCCGTTCCAACACTCCGCCAACATATGTGCCTTTTCTGAACGTCTCCCTTCTAGCACCTATTTGAAGTACTCACAGTACTGAGTTACACTGGAGTTCCTCCTTTCAGATGTTCTTAGAACTCTACTTGTACGGCACACAGCTGTAGCCTGCTTCGGGGACTCCTTGCTACTAAGTCCCGGCTCACTCACGTTGCTGTTGTGCCCCCAAGTCTTGTGTGGGAATAAAGTGGTGACAACTTCTATGGTCTGTCGCAGGACCATTAGTATCCATTAGGGTTGAGCGATACCATCCGATATTCAGAAATATCGGATCGGATTGGATTGGCCCGATACAAAAAAAGTATCGGGTATCGCCGATTCCGATCCCGGAAGTCCCATTCAAGTCAATGGGACAGAAATATTGGAATTAAAAAAACCCTTTCTTTCCTTGTACATCCTGTTCGGGAGGGGGGAAGAGTGTGGGCGGTGCGTGGGCAGACACTGTGCGTGTCTGTGTGTGCGGCCGGGGCCTGTACAGGCCTCTTGTGGGTCTGTACAGGCCTGTCGGGGGCCTGTGCCGGCTGCCGGTGGTCTGTACGGGCCTCTCGGGGGTCTGTACAGGCCTGTCGGGGGCCTGTGCTGGCTGCCGGTGGTCTGTACGGGCCTCTCGGGGGCCTGTGCCGGCTGTCGGTGGTCTGTGCCGGCTGTCGGTGGTCTGTGCCGGCTGCCGGGGGCCTGTGTCGGCTGCCGGTGGTCTGTTCGGGCCTCTCAGGGGCCTGTGCCGGTTGCCGGTGGTCTGTGCGGGCCTGCCGGGGGTCTTGTGTGTGTGTGCAGGCATCGGGCGATGCCTGCTACAATGACAGTGATTGACACATTAGTCAATGATGGGACAGTAGTAGTCCCATCATCCGGCTAATGTGTTGAATGTAAAAAAGAAAAACATACTACATATATACTACATTCACACAACATACATATTACATACATGCTACATATATACTATATTCATACAACATACATACATACTACATACATGCTACATATATATTACATTCATACAACATACATACATACTACATACATGCTACATATACACTACAGTACATTCATACAACATACAAATATACAACATACTACATACATGCTACATATATACTACATTCATACAACATACATACTACATACATGCTGCATATATACTACATTCATACAACATACATACATACTACATACATACTTCATATATACTACATTCATACAACATACATACATACTACATACATACTTCATATATACTACATTCATACAACATACATACATACTACATACATACTTCATATATACTACATTCACACAACATACTACATACTACATACATGCTACATATATACTACATTCATACAACATACATACTACATACATGCTGCATATATACTACATTCATACAACATACATACATACTACATACATACTTCATATATACTACATTCATACAACATACATACATACTACATACATACTTCATATATACTACATTCATACAACATACTACATACTACATACATGCTACATATATACTACATTCATACAACATACATATATACTACATACATACTTCATATATACTACATTCATACAACATATATACATACTACATACATGCTACATATATACTACGTTCATACAACATACATATATACTACATACTACATACATTCTTCATATATACTAGATTCATACAACATACATACATAATACATACATACTTCATATATACTACATTCATGCAACATACATACATACTACATACATGCTACATATATACTACATTTATACAACATACATACATACTACATACATACTACATTCATATAACATACATACATACTACATACATACTTCATATATACTACATTCATACAACATACATACATACTACATACTACATACATGCTACATATATACTACATTCATACAACATACAAACTACATACTACATACATGCTGCACATATACTACATTCATACAACATACATACATACTACATACATACTTCATATATACTACATTCATACAACATACATACATACTACATACATACTTCATATATACTACATTCATACAACATACATACTACATACATACTTCATATATACTACATTCATACAACATACATACATACATACTACATACATATTTCATATATACTACATTCATACAACATACTACATACATGCTACATATTTACTACATTCATACAACATACATACATACTTCATATATACTACATTCATACAACATGCATACATACTACATACATACTTCATATATACTACATTCATACAACATACATACTACATACATGCTACATATATACTACATTCATATAACATACAAACATACTACATACTACATACATACTTCATATATACTACATTCATACAACATACATATATACTACATACTACATACATGCTACATATATACTACATTCATACAACATACATATTACATACTACATACATGCTGCATATATACTACATTCATACAACATACATAAATACTACATACATACTTCATATATACTACATTCATACAACATACATACATACTACATACATACTTCATATATACTACATTCATACAACATACTACATACATACTTCATATATACTATCCATACAACATACTACATACATGCTACATATATACTACATTCATACAACATACATACATGCTACATACATACTTCATATATACTACATTCATACAACATACATACATACTACATACATACTTCATATATACTACATTCATACAACATACATGCATACTACATACATGCTACATACATACTACATTCATACAACATACATACTACATACTACATACATGCTACATATATACTACATTCATACAACATACATACATACTACATACTACAAACATGCTACATATATACTACATTCATACAGCATACATACATACTACATACATGCTACATATATACTACATTCATACAACATATATACATACATGCTACATATATACTACATTCATACAGCATATATACATACTACATACTACATACATGCTACATATATACTACATTCATACAACATACATACATACTACATACATACTTCATATATACACTACATTCATACAACATACATACATACTACATACATACTTAATATATACTACATTCATACAACATACATACAGTACATACTACATACATGCTACATATATACTACATTCATACAACATACATATATACTACATACTACATACATACTTCATATATACTACATTCATAAAACATACATACATACTACATACATACTTCATATATACTACATTCATACAACATACATACATACTACATACATGCTACATATATACTACTTTCATACAACATACATGCATACTACATACTACATACATGCTACATATATAATACATTCATATAACATACATACATACTACATACTACATACTTCATATATACTACATTCATACAACATACATACATACTACATACTACATAAATGCTACATATATACTACATTCATACAACATACATACTACATAGTACATACATGCTACATATATACTACATTCATACAACATACATACATACTACATACATGCTACATATATACTACATTCATACAGCATACATATACTACATACTACATACATGCTACATATATACTACATTCATACAACATATATACATACTACATACTACATACATGCTACATATATACTACATTCATACAGCATACATACATACTACATACTACATACATGCTACATATATACTACATACATACAACATACATACATACTACATACATGCTTCATATATACTACATTCATACAACATACATACTACATACATACTGCATACAATACATTCATACATTCATACAATACATACATATAGACATACAGTACATATAATAGAGTACATACTCACCATCACTTGTCACTTTGATCCCCGAAGCCAGTGTCATCTGTGGAAAAATATGAAAATAACAAACAAACAATATACTCCCTGATCCGCAGAAATCCACGCGTGTGTGTCCCACGCTGATCTCCCGTGGAGAACAGCAGCATCAGCTGATGCGACCGCTCTCTACGGGGCTCCAGGAATCCAGTGACGGGAGTTAGGTATCCTTCCGCACTGTATTCCTCCGCCACTGTAAAAAAATAGTCCCTGGTCTCACTTTATGGCAAAAGCTGCGTGGGAACTTTCTCACACAGCAATGCCAAAAGTGAGACTAGGGACTATTTTTTTACAGTGGCGGGGGAATACAGTGCGGAAGGATACCTACCTCCTGTCACTGGATTCCTGGAGCCCCGTAGAGAGCAGTCGCATCAGCTGATGCTGCTGTTCTCCACGGGGAGATCGGCGTGGGACACACACGCGTGGATTTCTGCAGATCAGGGAGTATATTGTTTGTTATTTTCATATTTTTTACAGTGAGAATGACACTGGCTTCGGGGAACAAAGTGACAAGTGATGGTGAGTATGTACTCTGTTATATGTACTGCATGTCTATATGTACAGTATGTATTGTATGGATGTATGAATGTATTGTATGTAATATGTATGTAGTATGTATGTATGTATGTATGTATGTTGTATGTATGTTGTATGTATGTTGTATGTATGTTGTATGTAGTATGTATGTTGTATGAATGTAGTATACATGTAGTATGTATGTATGTTGTATGAATGTAGTATATATGTAGTATGTATTATGTATGTATGTTGTATGAATGTAGTATATATGTAGCATGCATGTAGTATGTATGTGTGTTGTATGAATGTAGTATATATGTAGTATGTATGTAGTATGTATGTATGTTGTATGAATGTAGTATATATGAAGTATGTATGTAGAATGTAGTATGTATGTATTGTGAGAATCATGTGGGAATAGTGGATAAGGGCAGGTATATCTCGCCCAGATACCTTTCCTATGTGGCCTAGTCTGGTCAGTATCTCACCTGGTTACTAATGAATAATGGGAGGGCGGATATAAAAGGCTGCCAGGTGGAGTGTCTCAGCCAGGGAACACAGAGAGCCTGTCTGTGTGAGAGACACACGTGAGTGAAAGCAGTGCCCACTGTAACTGTGGTTTGGCTGGACGGGAGAAGCCCACCAGTTGGTAGTTAGGTTGTACTTTGTTTAGTTAGCGCCGGACAGGCAAGGATTTGTTTAATGTTTTTTTTCTTTATGCATTGCTTTCACCTTTAATAAACCTGACCCAGTGTCAGTTACACCCGGACCCCGGCTGTGCGCCTGAGTTTCATGCTGAACGCACGTGACCTTTGACCCCAGCAAAGGCGATCCCGGAGTGTTTTATCACATTGTGGTGGAGAACGCGGGCATCACGTTGGAAGCATGAGCATGGAGGACGTGGTGAAAGCGCTGGTACAGTCCACCGCCGTCTAGCAAGAAGCTAATCGGGTGATGATGGCCCAGCTGAAGGAGTTGGTGGACATGACAGCTACCGATCGTTCGCTTCTCCAGCAGGTGGCGCAGCGTCTGGCAAGCTTACCTGAGGTTAACCTGGAAGCCGAGTCGAGGCATACCTGACCACGTTTGAACGGACGGCGGTGCGAGAAAAATTGCCGAAGGCACGATGGGACGGCCTGATTGCCCCGTTTCTTTCCGGTGAGGCCCAAATGGCTTATTATGACTTAGAACCTGAAGCCGCGCAGGACTTTGACAAACTGAAAGCCGAGATCTTGGCCCGGCTGGGAGTGACGACCGCTGTCCGTGCACAGAGAGTGCATCAATGGACTTATCAGCCGGATAAACCACTGCGGTCACAGATGTTCGACCTGATCCACGTGATGAAGAAGTGGCTACAACCCGAGGTGTTGACAGCGCCAGAGATAATCCAGAGAGTCGCATTGGACAAGTACCTGAGAGCTCTACCGCCAGCCCTGAGGAAGTGGGTAAGGCTGGTTTCACATTTGCGTTTTTTAGCGCTGGAAAAAAACGCATACGTGCGCATGCGTTTTTTCCCCTATATTTAACATGGGTGCGCATACCTGCGCGCTGGCATGCGCACGTATGCGATTTTCATGCGCTGCGTTTTTTTGGGGTGTGCGTTGGTATTTTCCAGACGCAGCATGTTGCATTTTTTGGCCCTGGAAAAAAGCGCATGCGCACGTATGCGCACGTTTTGCGCTAAAAATGGCCATTATAGCCTATGGATGCGCATACGTGCGCACTGGCATGCGCATGTATGCGTTTTTTTAGCGCTGCGTTTTTTTGGTGGTGTCCACTTGTTGTCCTAGTTATAATCTTCTAAAGTCAAAAAAAAAAAGTCTATATAAAGGAGGTGCCTGCCAAAACTCTGCCACTACTACACTGACAGATTGAAGAGCAGACAGTCAACCAAGAACCCATTATATCAGCGAAGAATGTGAGTATATTACATTATATGCCTGTCCTTTTAAATTATGTATGTACTAATGATTTTTATTATTTTTACATGCAGTATGTCTTCAGAATCAGAGTATTCCCCATCGCGGCAGGAATTGGCGCAAGCAGACCGTGAGGTGATTATTTTCGTGCATCTGGTAAGTATATCTGCTGCTTCTCCAAATCTCTTACGTTTTTTTCAACTTTTTTAAGACATCGTCATCATCATCTTCTGCGGACGGGACTAGTGAGGGCGAAGAGCAGGAGCAGCGAAGCCAAGTCCCGGTGGTGATACGGAATGTAAGTATCAAATGATTTGTAATGTTCTTTATTTTTTATCTTCTATTTTTACTCTTTTTTATGTTTCTTTTTTTGTAACTTTTTATTCAATTTAAATTTGATTATTCTAATGAATGTGTTTTGTCTAGGTTCCACAACGGGATGAAGACGTCTACCTGGATAATGAGCAGCTCATCAGCCTGGTCCAGGAGCGTTCGCCGTTGTGGGACAGCCGTGACCGGCTGCACAAGGACATTGTGGTGACCCGGCGGCTTTGGAATGAGGTGGCCGCAGCGTTGATGGATGGCTGGGACAGCGCCACAGCATCCTCCAAAAAGGCGTTTAGTGAGTATTTCCCTGCTCTGTATTGTGCCGCAGTGACTGTTGTCCTTGACGGCACTGTTGGGTTTCGTGCTAGGCATATTCTAGCAGGAAACCCAACAGTGTCATCGGGGTCTACAGTGACTGCTTTGAGTATTGTATTGCTACATTGTGCCGCAGTGACTGTTGTCCTTGACGGCACTGTTGGGTTTCGTGCTAGGCGTATTCTAGCAGGAAACCCAACAGTGTCATCGGGGTCTACAGTGACTGCTTTGAGTATTGTATTGCTACATTGTGCCGCAGTGACTGTTGTCCTTGACGGCACTGTTGGGTTTTGTGCTAGGCGTATTCTAGCAGGAAACCCAACAGTGTCATCGGGGTCTACAGTGACTGCTTTGAGTATTGTATTGCTACATTGTGCCGCAGTGACTGTTGTCCTTGACGGCACTGTTGGGTTTCGTGCTAGGCGTATTCTAGCAGGAAACCCAACAGTGTCATCGGGGTCTACAGTGACTGCTTTGAGTATTGTATTGCTACATTGTGCCGCAGTGACTGTTGTCCTTGACGGCACTGTTGGGTTTCGTGCTAGGTGTATTCTAGCAGGAAACCCAACAGTGTCATCGGGGTCTACAGTGACTGCTTTGAGTATTGTATTGCTACATTGTGCCGCAGTGACTGTTGTCCTTGACGGCACTGTTGGGTTTCGTGCTAGGCGTATTCTAGCAGGAAACCCAACAGTGTCATCGGGGTCTACAGTGACTGCTTTGAGTATTGTATTGCTACATTGTGCCGCAGTGACTGTTGTCCTTGACGGCACTGTTGGGTTTCGTGCTAGGCGTATTCTAGCAGGAAACCCAACAGTGTCATCGGGGTCTACAGTGACTGCTTTGAGTATTGTATTGCTACATTGTGCCGCAGTGACTGTTGTCCTTGACGGCACTGTTGGGTTTCGTGCTAGGCGTATTCTAGCAGGAAACCCAACAGTGTCATCGGGGTCTACAGTGACTGCTTTGAGTATTGTATTGCTACATTGTGCCGCAGTGACTGTTGTCCTTGACGGCACTGTTGGGTTTCGTGCTAGGTGTATTCTAGCAGGAAACCCAACAGTGTCATCGGGGTCTACAGTGACTGCTTTGAGTATTGTATTGCTACATTGTGCCGCAGTGACTGTTGTCCTTGACGGCACTGTTGGGTTTCGTGCTAGGTGTATTCTAGCAGGAAACCCAACAGTGTCATCGGGGTCTACAGTGACTGCTTTGAGTATTGTATTGCTACATTGTGCCGCAGTGACTGTTGTCCTTGACGGCACTGTTTTTTTTTTATCAACAGTGGACAAAGTCCGAACACGTTGGCGTTCGATCAAGGACCGCTTCAACAGTGATGTTCGTGCTGAGGGCCAGGTTCGCAGTGGATCTGCGTCAAGGACCAGAACTAGATACTGTCACTATCACGCGTTGCAGTTCCTAAGACCGGTCCTTGCCACGAGATCGTAAGTATTATAAATTTTGGGTTTTTATTTTTATTAATCTGTGTTTTTCTAATCCACAGCTGATGCTTCTTGTAAAGGCATGGTAGTAATGATTTTCCTTTCTTCCACAGCACCTGGAGCAGCACCCTGCAACCTGGCCCTGGAGCGGTCCTTCCTCGGACGTCCTCTGACCCGTCCCAGCCATCCGACAGCCAGGAAGCACCTTGCAGGTCAACCACACACACAGCTGGTGACCAGGAAGCTGGGCCATCAGGTGTTCCCCTGTCCCAAGTCTCTGCCACTGGTTATGCGGGCACTACCCGCCAGCGGCAGAGGGCCTTGGACAGGAATGTCTTGCCCGAGTTTATGCATTTGAGCGAGACATTTAATTCCAGCCTCAAGTCACTGTCCGACAGAGTTGAAAGCGGTTTTGCACTCATGGAACGTGGTTTTAACCACTTTGAACACCGCTTCAATTCTGTAGAACAGCGCCTTGACCGTCTGGAGGCCGACCTCAACAGACCAGCACACCATTTTTTTAGTAAGATTGAAAAGGGCATGGCGGAACACCTTAGTCCTGATCAACAGCTGAATGTGCTGCAGGCCTGCAACAATGCTTTCTTGCAGGCTATGCAGCATAATCGGTACGGTCAGCAGTCAGTGGTGTCCTTTCCACCTGTGCCACCATTGACTCGCTTCACCTCACTACCGACTTGTGCTGCATACCACTGCACGGACACCTCTATTCAAAGCCAGGACACCCACCGTTACACCACCACAAGTCTGAGTGCAGCTGGTCACTTCACCGACACCACCATGGCAAGCGCTGCTCCTGTCTGGAGCACCACCGCCACTCCCATGCATGCGTGGAGCTCAGCCACCACTAGGCAAACATGGAACAGCCCTGCCGCTACAACAACATGTAGTAGCCCTGCCACCACCACTCTGCAAACCTGGACCATCACTGCCGCCACCAGTCCTCCTGCAAGGACGAGCACTGACAACGAAGAGCAGCAGCAGCAGCCACCTCAGCAGCAGCCACCTCAGCAGCAGCAGCCACCTCAGCAGCAGCAGCAGCCACCTCAGCAGCAGCAGCAACCACCTCAGCAGCAGCAACCACCTCAGCAGCAGCAGCCACCTCAGCAGCAGCCGCCACCTCAGCAGCAGCAGCCGCCACCTCAGCAGCAGCAGCCGCCACCTCAGCAGCAGCAGCAGCCATACCAGCAGACGGGGGACCTACATTCAATATTTGCCCCTAGTTCAAGGCGAAATCTATCAAGGCGGGCATTGGGCCAAAGTCGGTCCAGGCACACAAGCCTACGGCGACATGCCATTACAACTAATGTACCTGAACAGATTTCCTCTCCTCCAAGTGTTCCTAGTTTAATTCCCTTAACTGGACTACCTTCCCCCACAAGTTTTGTTGCCCCTTCCCCTCAAACACCGTCTTCAACTGCAAGTGTTGCATATTCCCTGCACACCCCCAAATTGAAACCATCTGCCCCCAAACGCCGGAAAAAATAATTTTTTGGTTTATTTTTGTGATAAAAAATAAATTAACATTTGTGGTTCACCATTACTAAGTTTCAATAATGTTGTTTGCGCCGCTCACACACACTGATGGGTAAATACATGTTAAAAACCAACCCAAGGCCTAGTATAGTCATATGTGAAATAACACGGACTAGTATAGTCATACCAAGGCCTAGTGTAATAACTCGAGTTTTACCAACTTGGATCTGGTTTCATGAAAAACAAACTGTTGAAACTTGTCTTAAAAATAAGTTTCTTTCTAGTTTCACCAGTTTGTTTTTTGTGAAACAAGATGCTAGTTGTTAAAAATCGAGTTATTACAGTAGGCCTTGGTATGACTATACTAGGCCGTGGTATTTCACATATTACTATACTACTAGCCCCAAGGCCTACTATACTCATATTTGAAATACCACGGCCTAGTATAGTCATTACAAGGCCTAGTGTAATAACTCTAGTTTCACCAACTAGAATCTGGTTTCATGAAAAAAAAACTGTTGAAACTTGTCAAGTTTCACCAGTTTGTTTTTCGTGAAACAAGATCCTAGTTGGTAAAATTCGAGTAGGCCTTGGTATGACTATACTAGGCCGTGGTATTTCACATATTACTATACTACAAGCCCCAAGGCCTACTATACTCATATTTGAAATACCACGGCCTAGTGTAGTCATTACAAGGCCTAGTGTAATAACTCTATTTTTACCAACTAGAATCTGGTTTCATGAAAAACAAACTGTTGAAACTTGTCAAGTTTCACCCGTTTGTTTTTCGTGAAACAAGATCCTAGTTGGTAAAATTCGAGTAGGCCTTGGTATGACTATACTAGGCCGTGGTATTTCACATATTACTATACTACAAGCCCCAAGGCCTACTATACTCATATTTGAAATACCACGGCCTAGTGTAGTCATTACAAGGCCTAGTGTAATAACTCTATTTTTACCAACTAGAATCTGGTTTCATGAAAAACAAACTGTTGAAACTTGTCAAGTTTCACCCGTTTGTTTTTCGTGAAACAAGATCCTAGTTGGTAAAATTCGAGTAGGCCTTGGTATGACTATACTAGGCCGTGGTATTTCACATATTACTATACTACAAGCCCCAAGGCCTACTATACTCATATTTGAAATACCACGGCCTAGTATAGTCATTCCAAGGCCTAGTGTAATAACTCTAGTTTTACCAACTAGAATCTGGTTTCATGAAAAACAAACGGTTGAAACTTGTCAAGTTTCACCCGTTTGTTTTTCGTGAAACAAGATCCTAGTTGGCAAAAATCGAGTAGGCCTTGTTATGACTATACTAGGCCGTGGTATTTCACATATGACTATACTAGTAGGCCCAAGGCCTACTATACTCATATTTGAAATACCACGGCCTAGTATAGTCATTCCAAGGCCTAGTGTAATAACTCTAGTTTTACCAACTAGAATCTGGTTTCATGAAAAACAAACTGTTGAAACTTGTCAAGTTTCACCCGTTTGTTTTTCGTGAAACAAGATCCTAGTTGGCAAAAATCGAGTAGGCCTTGTTATGACTATACTAGGCCGTGGTATTTCACATATGACTATACTAGTAGGCCCAAGGCCTACTATACTCATATTTGAAATACCACGGCCTAGTATAGTCATTCCAAGGCCTAGTGTAATAACTTGTAAGTTGGAATGGAGCAGATTACATTCATCCACTCAATGCTGACTTGTATTCCCCATGGACTTTCATTGGGGTTGGGTTTTGAGGGTTGTGTTTTGAGAAAATCACATACTTTGTTTTCAACTAGTTGCACAATTTTCTCTTGAAAAAAAATGGTTTCCTGATTCATGGCCTGCAGCTTTGCTCGTTCCAATATATTTCACGCAGACTAGCAATGCTGCATTTTAACTCATATGTGTATTTACCTGCCCAGGTGTGTGAACATCAAAAAATTCAGTTATACATGGGAAGTTTTTTATTTAATTGGAGTTTAAAAAATATAGTGCACTCAGTAATGGTATCAAATAAGGTTTTTTATTACCATAAACAAACAAAAACATTACACCATTTCATCTTGCCAGTGCACCCGTCCTACATCAGAAATAAAGTAGGCCGCAAATTGGTCCCTCATTTGGCCAACTTCAACGGATGACCTGAGAGTGTGCTGAGTGAATTCAGGCAATGGGTTAGGAGCATCATCGTCCAGTTCAAAGGTCGGGTGCTCTTTAGCCATCACAAAGTTATGTAGAACCACACAGGCCTTCACCACCTCATCGACTGTTTCAAGTTTAAGATTAATGGCCGTGCCCAGAATTCGCCATCTGGAAACAAGAATCCCAAAAGCACACTCGACAGTTCTTCTGGCCCTGGTCAGCCTGTAATTAAATATTTTTTTGGTGTGGTCCAAGTCCCGGCTGGAGTAGGGTTTCAGTAAGTTTCCGCACATTTGAAAAGCCTCATCGCCAACCATTACAAAGGGCAGTGGCGGAGCTTCGGTGTGAGGAAGAGGCCGTGGCATAGGGAAATTAAATTGGTTGCCATACAACCTCCGGCCCATGTCTGAGTTTTTAAAAGCCTGTGAGTCATTACCACGGCCAAATGCTCCAATGTCCACTGCTACAAACATACATCCGGCATCCGCAATCGCAATGAGTACTATTGAAAAGTACTTTTTGTAATTATAGTACTCAGATCCCGTTCTTTGGGGTTTGATGATCCGTATGTGTTTACCATCAACAGCTCCCAAACAGTTGGGAAAATTGCATACTGTCCAGAATTTGTCAGCAATTTCCATCCACTTTTCAGCGGTGGGTAGGGGCATAAATTCTGGGCAAAGAACATTCCAGAGAGCCCGGCAGGTGTCAGCAACAATTCCAGACAAGGTAGAGATTCCAATACGGTACTGGAAGTGTAGTGAAGATAGGGTTTCTCCAGTCGCCAGGAATCTGTGAACAGACAAAGAAGTAAAATTAATATTTATGTATATTATTTTAAAAAACTATAAAATAAAATATTAGTACATTCACGAAAACTAATTACCCAAGGTTTTGAATACTAAATTTAAAAAAAAAACATCAGACCGCACCCCTTGGTTTTTAAAACATACCGTAATGTCACCAGTAGCCGTTCCTCAGGAGGAATCGCACGACGGAGCTGTGTGTCCTGTCTCCGGATGGATTGTTGGACACGAGCAAGCAAATCCATGAAACTTTCGTGGGACATCCTGATATAATCTGTAAATTTCTCCGGGTTTGCCTGTAGCTCGCTGTAGAGGGTGTGGTATGCCCCACGGCTCTCCCGGAGTTCAACAATCGGATGTATCCACATACGCCGCCGTCTTCGCTGCCTCTCTCTCTTCCTTTGTTCATGGCAAGCAACTGCATACGCCTGAGCCATCGCGATGTCCAAATCCAAGTTGAAGTGAAAACTCTTCCAGCGCAGATCCATGGTCACGAGAAGAATCAAGCAAATGTGAAGAATACTGTAGACAGGGTCTATATATTAACATACCACACCCACAATGAAGTCCCATTGGTCTTGTGTGTTGTTGAATGGTTGTTTTTTCATTTTTGTGGGGTTTTTCCAAAATCTGTAAAAAAACGCAAACGCACAAAAAACGCTGCGTTTTTTTCCTGCATGCGCATAAAAATGCTTGAAAAAAACGCAGCGTTTGTATGCATTTGTATGCGTTTTTTTAATGCGTTTTTTTGCGGGAAAAACGCGCTGCAAAAAAAAGCAAGTGTGAAACTAGCCTAAGCCATGGAAATCCTACAATGGCAGATCAACTGGTGGATCTGGTTGAACGTTACTCCGTGGCGGAAGGACTCCGAGACGACGCTACCCCACCTCGTTCTTCATCATCTCCACGTGGAACCGGTAAGACTGTTCCAGGGAGTAGGGGAGAAGGAAAAATCCCTAAGACAGTGGGGGAGGAAAACGGGACTGCCCGCACTGCGAGGCCGAGAGTAACGAACTATGGTCTAAGCAGGGGGCCCCGTTAGGTGTTTCCGCTGCCAAGAAATGGGCCACATTGCTGCGAACTGTCCAGTCACTGCTGAACCCATGCAGTGCGACGTCACAGACTCTAAAATCCGCATGTCTATGGTTGCACGGGTAGTGAGTGTGAATGCCGGTCAAAAGGATGTGGAAAAACACTTGTGTGATTTAACTGTTGATGGCAAAAATGTGGTGGCATTGTTAGACTCGGGAAGTGTGGTGACTCTGGTGAAGGCCAGTCTGGTGTCAGCCCCGACTGGACCATCAGACAGATTTTCTGTAACGTGTGCGCATGGAGACACCTGTTCGTACCTCACCACGGTCATATGCATTACTACTTCCTATGGGTCTTTGCAACATAAAGTGGGACTCGTCCCTGCGTTATTGCATGATGTTATCTTGGGCCGGGATTTTCCCCACTTCTGGCAATTGTGGGAGAATCAGTTGATACCCCAGGGTAATAGTGTACATGATTCTTCTCCCAGGGGGCGTGTGGGTCCCGAACCCCTGGAAGAGGTCCCCCCAGAAGACTCGGAGGAAGAGTCTGCTGGAAATGACCTGCAGTTCCCGTTTTCAGTCATGGCGGGTGATACGGAGGAGACCAGGGAAGAGGAGGAGGCCGACCGCCGTCCACCTCCCCATTTGCCGGATTTTGAAGTTCAGAAAGATGACTTCCAAAGCGAGCAAATAAAGGATCCTACCCTTTCTCAGGCTAGGACAAATTAAAAAGTGATAAATGGGGTACCCGTAGAACCTGGCTCTAGGCTGGCATATCCTTACATGGTCCTGGAAAATGATTTACTCTATCAAATAGAGAAAAAGGGGGAAGACACGGTGCAACTATTAGTCGTGCCAAAACCCTACCGGCGGCAGGTGATGGACCTGGCCCACGGACATGTGATGGGAGGTCACCTTTGAGTCCAGAAAACCACCGAAAGGATATTACACTGTTTTGTTTGGGCAGGCATGCATCACGATATTCGTGTATATTGTAAGTCTTGTCCTGACTGCCAAGCCTCTGCACCTAAGCCCCGGTTCTGTAGCTCTTTGGTACCCCTACCTATTATTGAGGTCCCGTTTGAGAGGATTGGGATGGATTTAGTTTGGCCCCTTCCACGGTCTGCACGTGGACACCAACATATCCTGGTCATCTTGGATTACGCCACTTGTTACCCGGAGGCCATCCCTTTGCGTAACACGGCCACCAAGACGATTGCCAAGGAACTGGTGCATGTGTTTAGTCGGGTCGGTATACCAAAACAGATACTCACCGACCAGGGGACCCCCTTTATGTCCAGGGTAATGAAGGAACTCTGCCGGTTGTTACAAATCGAACCATTACGCACATCCGTGTATCACCCTCAAACAGACGGGTTGGTCGAACGGTTCAATAAAACTCTGAAGCAGATGCTGAGAAAGGTGATAGACAAGGATGGGAAGAACTGGGACTATTTACTTCCGTATTTGCTTTTTGCCATCAGGGAAGTACCCCAGTCTTCCACGGGATTCTCGCCTTTCGAGTTATTGTACGCCCGACGTCCTCACGGACTGTAAGACGTTGCAAAAGAAACCTGAGAGGGTCAGGTCACTCCGTTTAAAACGGTGATAGATCACGTAACACAAATGCAGGACCGTATTGCGGCTGTTATGCCTATCGTCAAAGAACACATGATGCAGGCTCAAGGAGCCCAAAAAAGAATCTGTGATAGGGGCGCCAAGATCCGTACGTTTGCACCCGGAGATAGGGTGTTGATCCAGGTTCCCACAGTGGACAGTAAGCTCCTGGCAAAGTGTCAGGGCCCCTTTGAGATTAAGGAAAGAGTTGGTGAAGTAAACTACAAAGTATACCAGGCAGGTAAACGGAAACCTGAACAGATTTATCATGTAAATCTGATAAAACCCTGGAAAGATCGGTCTGCCTTGTCAGCGGAGCTGGCCCGTCCCGTCTGCTCGCATACCGTACCAGAGGTACGGGTTGCAGAGACTCTCTCGGAGCGGCAAAAGACTGAGGTCAGGCAGTTTCTGCTTCACAACCAAAAGTTTTTCTCAGAAAAACCCGGGCAGACTACGCTAATGAAACATGACATCGTAACGGAACCTGGTGTCACAGTTCACGTAAAACCCTACCGAATCCCGGAAGCGCGCCGTGAAGCCGTTTCCCGAGAAGTGAAGGCAATGTTAGAGTTAGGAGCCATTGAGGAATCGCAAAGTGCTTGGTCCAGACCGATTGTGCTAATTCCTAAACCGGACGGCACCATCCGGTTCTGCAATGACTTCATGAAACCGAATGCGGTCTCAAAATTTGATGCCTACCCTATGCCCCGGGTCGACGAGTTAATAGATCGGTTAGGAAAAGCCCGGTATATTACGACCCTAGATCTAACAAAGGGGTATTGGCAGATCCCTCTGGCAGAGGCTGCCAGAGAAAAGACGGCATTCGCTACGCCGGAAGGTTTATTTCAGTATGTGTATATGCCGTTTGGACTGCACGGGGCACCGGCGACCTTCCAGAGACTGATGGATCGAGTCCTGAGGCCACATAGGCAGTAGGCTTCGGCCTATTTGGATGACATTGTCATTTACAGCTTGGACTGGGAGACTCATCTCCAGAAAGTACAAGCTGTGATTGACGACCTGTGGGAGGCAGGTCTAACCGCGAACTCCAAGAAATGTCATATCGGGCTAGAAGAAGCCCGGTATTTGGGGTATGTAATTGGGAGGGGTATTGTTAAACCCCAGCTCGATAAGATTCAGGCGGTTCAGGACTGGCCGCAACCTGTCAACAAGAAGCAGGTGCAAGCCTTCCTGGGGATCGCCGGCTATTATCGCCGGTTCATACCCAATTTTGCAGCCATCGCTACCCCCCTGACGGATCTTACAAAAGGGAAAGACTCCATCATGATTAAATGGAGTTTAGCGGCTGAAGAAGCCTTCCGTAGCCTAAAACGGGCACTTTGCTCTCAACCCGTACTGGTGACTCCGGACTTCTGCAGCGAGTTTGTGGTACAAACGGATGCCTCTGATACCGGTATCGGGGCCGTACTCTCACAAGTGAGGGACGGAGTGGAACACCCAGTCTTCTATCTCAGCAGAAAGCTGAATAAACATGAGCAAAGGTATGCAGTCGTAGAAAAAGAGTGCCTAGCCATTAAGTGGGCTCTAGAGGCCCTCAAATATTACCTGGTGGGCCGAAAGTTCAGGTTGATCACTGACCATGCCCCTCTCAAGTGGATGCACTTGCACAAGGAACGGAATAGCCGGGTGACCCGGTGGTTCCTTGCCCTGCAGGCCTACACTTTTATGGTGGAGCACCGCCCAGGGGCACAGATGGGGAATGCAGATGCCCTGTCACAGATGGGGAATGCAGATGCCCTGTCACGAGTGCACTGTTTGGCGGGTGTCATTGCTCGACCGGAGTGGTCTGAGCAGAGGGGGGGGATATGTGAGAATCATGTGGGAATAGTGGATGAGGGCAGGTATATCTCGCCCAGATACCTTTCCTATGTGGCCTAGTCTGGTCAGTATCTCACCTGGTTACTAAAGAATAATGGGAGGGCGGATATAAAAGGCTGCCAGGTGGAGTGTCTCAGCCTGGGAACACAGAGAGCCTGTCTGTGTGAGAGACACACGTGAGTGAAAGCAGTGCCCACTGTAACTGTGGTTTGGCTGGACGGGAGAATCCCGCCAGTTGGTAGTTAGGTTGTACTTTGTTTAGTTAGCGCCGGACAGGCAAGGATGTTTTATGTTTTTTTTTCTTTATGCATTGCTTTCACCTTTAATAAACCTGACCCAGTGTCAGTTACACCCGGACCCCGGCTGTGCACCTGAGTTTCATGCTGAATGCACGTGACCTTTGACCCCAGCAAAGGCGATCCCGGAGTGTTTTATCACAGTATATTGTATGAATGTAGTATATGTAGTATGTATGTAGTATGTATGTATGTTGTATGAATGTAGTATACATGTAGCATGTATGTAGTATGTATGTTGTATGAATGTAGCATGTATGTAGTATGTATGTATGTTGTATGAATGTAGTATACATGTAGTATGTATGTATGTTGTATGAATGTAGTATATATGTAGCATGTATGTATGTTGTATGAATGTAGTATGTATGAAGTATGTATGCTTTATGAATGTAGTATATATGTAGTATGTATGTTGTATGAATGTAGTATATATGTAGCATGTATGTAGTATGTATGCTGTATGAATGTAGTATATATGTAGTATATATGTAGTATGTATGTATGTTGTATGAATGTAGTATATATGTAGCATGTATGTAGTATGTATGTATGTTGTATGAATGTAGTATATATGTAGCATGTATGTAGTATGTATGTAGTATGTTTCTTTTTTTTTTTTTTTTTTTTTTACATTCAACACATTAGCCGGATGATGGGACTACTACTGTCCCATCATTGGCTAATGTGTCAATCACTGTCAGTGTAGCAGGCATCGCCCGATGTGACTTGTAGGTTCTCTTTCTCCCAAGGAGTTAGGTTGGTGGCTGCCTGTGCAGATGAGGTGGCAGCTGGTGGAACTGCTGCCTGTGGTACAGCAGGGGTAGCAACTTGTACCATTGGATGTTGCACTTTAGTGGATGTGGCCTGCCTGACCTTTTCAGGTACAACTACCACAGTTGGAGGTATCCCTGCTGGAGGAACATAGGCGTTTTCCCTCTTGTAGGCCGCTTTGAAGCCCTCCGGTATGTGGCGCACATTCAGGGCATACCAGCTACGTAGCCCCTCATGCCGGGTAAAGGTGACATATTCTCCCGGGTGCAAGTCGCGAGCAGGGTGTCCCCTCCGGAGGAGGGACTCTACATCCCTCCGGCTGAAGAAGAGGTCAGAGATCCTCTGGGGGTCTGAGATGAAGCCAATCTCCCGTTTTTGGTTGACATTAAGGACCTGACCCCATCCTGCTGAGTCCCGGGCACCATAGTGACCGACACGGACCCTTTCTTTCCGGTCCATGTCAGGGCCCAGCACAGCCATTTTCCGCTGTTCCCGTTCCCTCTGCTCGGCTGCCAGTTGGCGGAGGGTCTGCTGGCAATAGGACTCTTCTTCCTCCTCCACCTCTTGGGGCCGGCCTCTACTCACTGTGGACAGGGGCACTACTGCTAGGGGTTCAGGTGTTCCCCCCCCCAGGGACTAGAATCCCGGTCCCAGACCAAGTCCAATACGACCTGCCCGGACGCTGCAGCAGTCGAGCACCCTGAGACCTTCCCAACTGCAGGGGCGGCGGTCATACCTGAAACCTTCTGGCGGCATTGTGTCGGCTCCGGTGCAGGCATCGGGCAGCAGCCGGTGGCAGCGGTGGTGACTGGAGCTGCCTGGTCAGAGGCGGATGACAGTGGTGGAGCGGATGGCGTCTTCGGATCCGCAAGGGCCTCCGGTGGGACCTGCGCAGCCGCGCTAGGTCCAGGCAGGAGTCCAGCTTCTTCCTGCTCAGCTCCCGGGCCCTCCGGTAACTCCACCTGGCAGGCAGCGCTCAGCGGCGGTTGCAGCGAGATGGTAACAGGCGCTGCTGATGGCATCGCAGCAGCCGCGGGCTCCACAGATGCTGCCTGAGGGTGAACCAGTGCATCGGCGGTGGGTACCGGTGGTGAAGGTACCGCTGGTGTGGGCCCTGCAGGTTCAGGGTCCAGAGAACCTCTTGTCTCAGCCGCAGATGGCGAGTCAGCTGGGCAATCTCATCCTCCAGCTGCTGGCAGTCCATTGTGGAAGCAGGGTCGGAGCCTTCAGCTACTGCGCCGGGGAAGTTCAGCACTTCCTTCAATCCATCCCATTCAGGGGATCTTCTCTCACCGACTCTTAGTCAGACTGACTGACCTCGTCCTAATAATCTCCCGCTCTCTTGTGCAGACAAAGCTCCACCCACCTCCCAGCACTCTTCGTGTTCCAAGCAGGGAGCCACCAAAGGTGCTTTGCTACACTACTATGTTTTGTGGGATGCAAGTGTTGGAGTGTGGTCAGGTGTCTCCACCTTACCTGAATGGTGGGGGACCACACCTCAGGAGGAGGTGCAGTACCTCTGTGGCGACTGAACCCTCAGGGGCGCCACACTTACCTCGGTCTGTTGGTCTCCTTGTCTTTGGCTCCTTTCCCTGCTGTGTCTATTCTTGTGCCCTTCGTCTGCACCTGCTCCACCTACCTGCGGTTTCGTCCTACTCCGTCTACCTGCGGTTCCATCCTGCTCCGCCTACCTGTGGTTCCGTCCTGCTCCGCCTACCTGCGGTTCTGCCTTTTTGCTCCGCACATCTGCAGTTCTGCCTTTTTGCTCCGCACGTCTGCGGTTCTGCCTTTGCTCCATGCTCCTTGCGGTTCAGCTCGCTGCACTGCAACAAGTGTCTCAGTTATGCTCACTGCTCCTTGAGTCTGAAAAGGTCCTTATGTGGCGCCCCTGAGGCTCAGTTGTCACAGAGGTACTGCACCTTCTCCTAAGGTGTAGTGCCACACCATCCTGGTAAGTTGGGAACTCCTTTCCACACTACAACACCCGCACCCCACACAACAGGGTAGTTCAGCACATCCACAGTGAGGTCTCTCTCTCTCCTCCTATATATTAGGAGCACCTTTGGTGGTTCCCTGCTTGGAACACTGGATGTGCTGGGAGGTGGGTGGAGTTTAGATTCATATAAAAGATTGGGAAGGTTTAGAATTACAGGTCAGTCCCTTAGGGGAGTTCAGTCTGACAGAAGGTCGGCGGAGTAGGAAGCCACTCAGTGAGGAGTGGGGATCCCTGGAAGAAGGGATGGAGGAAGGAGTGCTGCAGCTGCCTCAGTGACCTGAGCCAGCTGGCACGGGAAAGTAAGAAAGGTGGAGAGACGTAGACCTGTAACCTAAGCATCCATACAAAGGAGAGACAAGTACGGAATGAAGGAGTAGAGAACTGAGAGGAGGAGTGGGTTGGATAGGAACCCTGCCTATAGGTTCTCAGCGCAAGGCCGGGGCCTGGTCCCCGAGGTTGTATGGACACTTATGTTTCTGTAGCAGACACCGGTGGAGTAGTTGGCTGTAAATGCACTACTCCCATCCAAGACTTGGGACACAACAGCAACACGGATAGAGAGCCGGGATCCAGGAGAATCCCCGAGCAGGCTACAGCTGTCTGTCATACAAGTAGAGATCTAGGAACATCTAGAAAGGAGGTATTCCAGGGTACCTAAGTACTGGAGTGCTTCACACCACAAGGCGCATTGGAAGAGTCGTTCAGGAAAGGTACATGTTGGCGGAGTGTTGGAGAGGAGCGCCCTGACTTGCCCGGGAGGTTGATTGAGTCTCTACCCCGGAGGACACGGCACGGAGGCAGGCACCAGTGTGTACCACGAACTGTGAGTAAAGCTTTGAAACTGCAAGCTCTGGTGTCCTCCATTCATCCGTCGCTAACACCTTCAGCACCGCTACATCTGGGTACCAGCATCCACACCATCCTGCACCTATCCTCATCCATAGCGCCTACACTGCCCTGGGACTACAGCTCCACCTGTGGGGAGCTACACCATCTTTGCTGTGTGGCGCCCCCAGGAGTATGGTCACCACAGTGGCTTTGCCTTCCTCCAGGGGAGGGTAATGCCAGGCTTGGAGACAATGATGGGTCTCTCTCACAGTCAATCCTTACATGCAACACAGTTCCACTCCAGGCCAGCAGGGGGAACTCTGAACCAGGATTAAGGGGAGGAGTGCTCTCTGTGGGCCAGGAGGGGGAAATAGTTAGTCTGCGGAGGGTGAAGTGTGCAGACGTGGAGAGAGAAGCTGGAGGTCGAGCTGCAGAAGGCGAGCTCCCTCAGCTTGAGAGAGCAAGAACTGGAGCCTGGTCTCCACGGTGGTACGGATACTAACGGTCCTGCCACAGACACCAGAGGAGTAGGAGGCTGCAAATGCCCTACTCCCATCTAATACTTGAGGCACAACAGCAAAACGGATAGAGAGCCGGGATCCAGGAGGTCCCTGATCAGGCTACAGCTGTCTGCCGTGCAAATAGAGTTCTAGGAACATCTGACAGGAGGAACTCCAGAGTAACTAAGTACTGGAGTGCTTCACACCACACAAGCGCTAGGAAGGAGACTGCACAGCCCGTCTGTGAGAGAGAATCCCTGAGTTGCTTCCAGGCTAGCCTGCTCCGTTACCATCTGGAATCAGGACCCTGGACTGCAGTTATCAAGTAAAGGTACAGAAATTGCACCCCGCTGTGTCTTGTCTGCTTCCTACCCCGTCGGCACGGCTACATCCCCGTGCCAACCACATCTACACTGCCCTGGGACTACAGCTCTAGCTGTGGGGAGCTACACCATCTTTGCTGCACCACACCATCAGTCCCAGCGGATCTGCATGCAGCGTCGGCTTAACACCTCCCTTGCCGAACACCACAGGTAGCGTCACGAACTATTACACTAACCACAAACCACCCTTGGTTTGGGCGCCCAGGGCTACGGACCGGGTCACCGCTGCTGTGATACATCCCCTTGACACCGGCCCAATACCGAGTACCCCACGGTCCTGGGAGGGCGACCCAACTTGGCATCACAAACAGGATTACGGAGCCCGGTATCCCCCCGGGTCCTGTGTGCCATAGACTGTGTTTGTGAAAAAAGACTGTGTGTGAAATTTGGTGCCAATCACCGCCATTGCCGCGCTGCTTGGCGCGCGGGAAGAAGGGGCAGGCCTTCGTGGGCGGCGCCTGCCACAGAGCGTGAAGTGAAGTGCCGCACGGGAAAAGAGGATAGCGCGCAAGAAGAGGAGGAGCTGAGGCCTACAGCCCGGAGCATCGGGCATGTGAAGCAGCCGCCGGTGAGCTCCCATAACCCCCTGCCCTGGCTAACGTTAACTAGGGGGGGAGAGAATGTCCGCGCCACAAGGCGATGCAGCGGCGGACGCCGACGCCAACCCCGCAGCACCGCAAGGAGGAGCGCCTGCAGCAGCGGTCCCCATAATGCAGCTGTCCGTGCCCTACATACCGGGAGCGGCCTGGCTACCGCAGTACTCGGGTGAGTCGCATACCCTGAGTGAATTTAAAGAGAGACTGTGCAGTTTGTTTAAAGTTTACCCCCTGTCTGAAAGCCAGAAGGTGAATATCCTGATTGGACAGCTACAGGGTGCAGCGCAGAGAGAAGTGAAAGCCTGGCAAGACACTGATAATCAGACTGTTGTAAAGATCCTGGCCAAGCTGAGAAGCACCTTTGAAACCCGCACTGCAGCCAAAATCAAGATGAGGTTCTTTGGCTGTAAACAGAAGGCGCAGGACAGTATCAGGGACTATGCTCTCAACCTGCAGGAGGCGATGCGAACAGTTAAACAAGTTGATCCTGACAGTGTGAAGGAAGAAGATAAACTGTTAAAGGAGCAGTTCATTGAAGGACTCCTGTCCAGTACCCACAGGGGACAGCTGCGCATCATAACCCTGCAAGACCCTGATCTGGACTTTGCTAATTTCAAGGACAGGGCTATTCGGGTTCTGCAGGAATCCACTGACAGCCGTCCAGGGCCCCCTAGGCACCCAGCGATCACCTATCATCAAGATGCAACATCCTTTCCTTCCATCCCTGTGGAGGCTGATGCACAGACTCTGGATAAAGACCCAACTGAGGAGCTGCGTCTTCAGGTCCAGGAGTTGACCAAAGGGATGGCTGCACTTACCAAAACCGTGCAGTCCCTGCTGGTGTCCTCCAAAGAAAAGATCCAGCTTGCTTCCAGTCCAGAGGATGTCCCGTGGCTCCGGAGGAGGAGAGCCCTGCCACTTTGAGGAAGGAATAACGATCGCTATGACCAGGACAGATGTCCCATCTGTCGTCGCTGTTACAGGGCAGGTCATCTTGCAAGGTACGGTCCTTTAAACGAGCAACCCCTGGGGCAGAGGGCCAACCCCCAGGAGTAGGACCAGCAGGCCCAAGGAACTGGCAAGCCAAGTATGTGGGAGGGAGACCAATCCTTCCTGTGGTGATTGACGGCATCCCCATGAACGCTTTGCTGAACACTGGCTCCCAGGTGACCACTATGCCATATATTTTGTATAAGAGATATTGGGCTGATTCTGAACTCACCCGTGGTCCCACTGATGAACTGACAGTAGTTGCTAGTAATGGTCAGACCATACCGCAGATCCGATGTAAGGAGATTACTGTTAAAGTGGGGAGGGTGGAATTAAAGTCTCAAGGTCTGATGATTGTTGATATTGATCGACGTGAATGCAATCCCATGTTGACTCTTGGCACAAATGTAATTGAAAACTGTCTGTCCGAGGTTATTGTCTTGTTGCAACAGGTGGCTGAGACTGCTGGTTCCGGAGAACAACGCGAGTCCTGCAGAAGGAGATCCGAGCCCTGATGCCAAGACAACAGGTGGAACTCTCTGGCGGAGAGATTGGCAGCGTCAGAGTGAGTGATGCTTTCCCCATTACAATACCCCCCAGATGTGAAATGTTGGTATGGTGTCGGGCAGCTATAGGTCTTAGAAGGAGAGATTACCAGGCATTGGTAGAACCAGTATACTCCGAAAGCAGGCCCACTGTCCTGACAGCCAGAGGGGTGGTTGATGTTAGAAAAGGGAGAGTACCTGTATGTCTTTTGAATTGTGGGGAAGAGGAGGCCCCAATACCTCGGTACGCCACAGTTGCTAAGCTGCTCACCGTTAATAACAACTCTTTGCAGGCAGCAGAACCCTTGGTCTCATCCGATCAGGTGGAGGACAATGGCTCTGTGAAACAGCCAGAGGAGTGGTGTCAGCAACTGCAGGTGGGAACTGACTCTACACCTTCATACCAGAGAAATGGGGTCTACAGAGTGACACAAGAGTATGAGCGGGTATTCAGCAAACACCCACTAGATTTTGGGCAGGCAAAAGGGGTCCAACATCATATCCCCATGGGGGACCATCCACCCATAAGGAGAGTTGCAGACCTATTCCCCCAACACAGTACCAATGTGCTAAGAGTATGTTGAAAGAGATGAAGGAAGCAAGGGTTATCAGAGACAGTTGTAGCCCATGGGCAGCTCCCATAGTGTTTGTAAAGAAAAAGGATGGTACCATGAGAATGTGTGTTGATTACAGGAAAATTAACAGCATTACACATAAAAATGCCTACTCATAACCTAGAATTGAACAGTCCTTAGCTGCACTTAAAACTGCTAACTACTTTTCCACCTTGGATCTCACCAGTGGGCATTGGCAGGTTCCCGTGGCAGAGGCAGACAAGGAGAAAACCACATTTACCACTCCAATGGGTCTCTGTGAGTTCAATTATATGCCGTTTGGGCTCTGCACTGCTCCAGGAACATTTCAACGGCTGATGGAGTGCTGCCTGGGACACATGAACTTTGAGACGGTCCTGTTTTACCTGGATGATGTCATTGTTTTCTCCAAGACCTATGAAGATCATCTGGAAAACCTGGCTGAAGTGTTTGAGGCTCTGTCCAATTTTGGCCTGAAGGTGAAGCCTTCCAAATGTCACCTCCTGAAGCCCAAGGTACAGTACCTTTGTCATGTGGTCAGTGCAGAAGGTGTGGCACCAGATCCTGACAAGGTCACAGTCATCCGAGACTGGCCGAAGCCCAGCAACCTTCATGAAGTACGCCAATTCCTTGGACTGGTAGGCTACTACCGAAGATTCATCAAAGGCTTTACTGAAATAGCCACCCCAATGCAAAATCTTCTGGTGGGGCAGTCCAAGAAGAGCAAGCAGAAAAATTCCACCTTTGAATGGACTGAAGAGTTAGAGAGGTCCTTCACCAGATTGAAGATGGCTCTCACAGGTGACGAAGTTTTGGCCTACCCAGATTATGAGAAACCCTTTGTGCTGTACACAGATGCCAGCAATGTGGGACTAGGAGCAGTACTGTCGCAGGTACAGAATGGAAAAGGAAGAGTGATCTCCCACGCCAGCAGGAAGCTGCGCCTCACTGAAAGGAACCCTGACAACTACAGTTCTTTCAAGCTGGAGTTCCTTGCCATAGTCTGGGCTGTCACCGAAAGGTTCAAGCATTACCTAGCCTCTGCCAAGTTTACTATCTTCACAGACAACAATCCGTTGACCCACTTGGACACTGCAAAGCTACGTGCACTGGAGCAGCGATGGATGGCTCGGCTGTCTAATTACGAGTTCACTATCAAGTACCGAGCAGGGCACAAGAATGCCAATGCTGATGCGCTGTCCAGGATGCCTAACCTACCAGATGCCGGAGAAGACCCTGAGGCTCTTGAAGAAATAGAGCTACCTCCCTTCCACAGGCCACTGGCGGCCCAACGTGCTCAAGGAGGAACAGACAGTCTGGCATGAAGGAGGTCACTCTGAATCCGTTGCCCCATCATGATTGGGCAGAAACACAAGATAGTGACCCTGCAGTCCGCCTGGTGAAGGAGCTACTGTCGCGAGTTGACTCACGCCCGGAGTCAGATGCTCCTGAAGAAACTCAGCAGTTGTGGAAGGAGAGAGGCCGGCTGTTTATCTGTGAAGGAAAGCTGTGTCGGAGGAGTATCAATGCCCGTACTCATGAGCTGGTTTGGCAGGTGGTAGTCCCGAAGCAAGAGGCATCAATGGTCCTGGAAGCATACCACAATTGAGCTGGACACTTCGGATGGAAGAAGTTGGAAGTATTGCTCCGGGAGAGGTTCTACTGGGCTGGTATGAGGAAAGCCATTGAGAGGTGGTGCCGGGAGTGTGGACAGTGTAACCTGCACAGAAAGGATCGAGACAGCCAGAGAGCTCCTCTACAGCCAATCATCACCAAACAGCCACTTGAGTTGGTAGCCCTGGACCATGTGAAGCTGGTTCCAAGCCGGTCAGGCTACATCTATGCCCTTACCATCGTGGACCACTACTCAAGATTCCTGGTAGTTGTGCCTGTCAAAGATCTAACTGCCAGGACAGCAGCCAGAGCCTTCCAACAGCACGTCTGTAGGCCACATGGGTATCCTGAAAGAGTACTCACAGATCAAGGTTCAGCTTTCGAGGCAGAAGTGTTCCATGAGTTCTGCAACTTGTATGGTTGTAAGAAGATCCGGACAACACCTTATCACCCACAGACCAATGGCATGTGCGAGAAGATGAACCAGGTAGTGATTGACATACTGAAGACATTGCCCTTGGAGGAGAGGAATCTGTGGCCTGAGAAGTTGCCAGATTTGGTAGACCTCTACAACCATATTCCAGTGAACTCTACCAACTGTACTCCAGCATACCTGATGAGAGCAAGACCGGGTAGGCTGCCTGTGGATTTGGACATGGGAGTCCTCACGCCGGAAGCCACATCGCCAGATGCTGACTGGGACAAGGAGAGGCAGCAGCAGTACAGAAGAGTACAGGAGTGTGTGGAGAAGAGTCTGGCCCAGGCAAGACAAAAGCAGGAGAAGCTTTATAATCAGAATGTTCCCTTTTTGCCGGGAGAACAAGTCCTCAAAAGGAAGAGGAGGTTGCACAAGCTGGATGATCAATGGGAGGCTGAACCTTATACCATTCTGCCCTCAAACCTTGATAATACTAAAGTATGCCTTGGAGGAGAGACCTCAGCAGCGGTATCCAGGGATCATTTGAAGTTATGCTGTGACCAGTTGAAAGAAAGAGCAGAAGAATCAGATAACCTCCAACCCGTAGAGGCAGAAGAGAAGGTCAGCACAGTGCTTGGGGAATTCCCTGCGAATTGGACTAGAATTAATGATGCAATAGTGGTACCAGTGTTGTTATTTCCCCAAGTGGAAACACAGGGGGACGTGACTCGAGAGGATCAGGAAAATCAGGTAGCAGAAGCCACACCAGCAGTGGAGCCAGAGAACCCTCGCCCTGCCAGTGGTGAACCTGTTGTGCCCCTGGTGAGCCCAAGAGTTCACAGACAAACATGTACCCCTGTGCCTTGTGGAATCCCTAGTAGTATACCCAGTACCTCACACACTACACCGGTAGTTAGAACCAGACAATCGGTAAGGGCCACTACAGCATCAGTGTTATGCAGATCTACTCGTACCACACATGGAATACTACCAGTTAGGTTCCGCATATAAAGTAAATGTGAATAATGAAATTGAATGTAAATATGTAACTGTTTTCCAAGTTTTGTGCCTACAGGTAACCTGTAAGAGTTCCCTTTTAACTTTTATGGACACTGAACCACAGGACTTGTGTGTGATCAAAAACTTTCTTTATAAATAGTTACCATTTGCCCAGGAATGGACCATGGACATTGATGCTGGACTTATCATCATAGGACCATTTTTGGAAACACCGCCACCACTGTGACACATTCTCCCCCTGACACCGGCCCGGTACCGAGTACCCCACAGCCCTGGGAGGGCGACCCACCTACCTGTTCCTACACACTACTCTTACCTGTCCGTGTTTCTGTCCTTCCCGAGACATTACATTACAGCATGGGATCACAGAGGATTCATTTTGTGAGGTAAAATATTTCACTGACTGTTTTTAAACAATATTTTACCTCACAAAATGTATCCTCTGCGATCTCCTGCTGTAATGTCAGTATTGTCTTTTGCTTCCTCCCCTTCCCAAGAGCTGTAGTATGTTCTGTACATGGTCAGACACAGGGGAGAGAGAGACAGAGCACAGGAGGGAGACAGCTTAAACGGGACAGCACATGAGGGGAGAACACAGCATAGGAAGGAGAGAGACAGCAGCAGGTACGGACTGGGACTGAAATTCAGCCCTGGCATTTCCAATGACACAGGCTCATGTTGTCCCCATCTCCAAGCACCAGATGTTGATACATAGCTCCCAACCTTCCCGATTCTCGTGGGACAGTCTTGTTTTTGACACCCCCCCACCCACGTCCCACCCGGGATTCTATTTTTTCCAGCACTGCACTGAGCCGCCACGCCCCCCCATACACCGACCCCATCCTCGCCTTCCCAGAAACCCACCGCAGCCTGCAATGACGTCCTAGGCTGTTCTGTGGCTGTGCACACAGGACCTGTGATGAGGTCACAGGAGGGGAGGAGTCAGAGGTCACATGATCAGGGCCTCCGTGTCTGCAGGACTCTGCTATGCTGGTTGTCATGGTGCTAGATGAGGTAAAGGTTCTGTGTGGGGTCAGGGGGGGTTTACAGGGTGGATGCAGCAGAGCTGTGTGTGTACAAAGTGTAAGGAGCAGAGCCCTGTGTGTACGAGGTGTACGGAGCGGAGCCGCGTGTGTACGAGTTGTACGGAGCGGAGCCGCATGTGTATGAGTTGTACGGGGCCGCGTGTGTACGAGCTGTACGGAGTGGAGCTGTGTGTGTACGAGGTGTATGGAGCGGAGCCACGTGTGTACGAGGTGTATGGAGCGGAACTGCATGTGTGCGAGTTGTACGGAGTGGAGCCGTGTGTACGAGGTGTACGGAGCGGAGCCGCGTGTGTACGAGGTGTACGGAGCGGAGCAGCATGTGTACGAGGTGTACGGAGTGGAGTCTCGTGTATATAAGGTATACGAAGCGGAGCCGCGTGTGTACGAGGTGTACGGAGCGGAGCCGCATGTGTACGATTTGTACGGAGCCGAGCCACATGTGTACGAGGTGTTCGGAGTGGAGCCACGTGTGTACAAGGTGTACGGAGCGGAGCCACATGTGTACAAGGTGTATCAAGCAGAGCAGAGTGTGTACTTGGTGTATGGAGTGGAGCCACATGTGTATGGCATGTGTGGAGCGGAACCATGTGTGTATGGGGTGTGCGGAGCGGAGCTGTGTGTGTACGGTATGTTCGGAGCGGAGCCAAGTGTGTACGAGGCATACAAAGCGGAACCGTGTGTATGAGGTTTGCTGAGCCATGCGTGTACAAGGTGTATGGTGGGGAGCATTCATACTGCTCAATGGTCCCGAATCCAGCGGGACAGTCTCGATTTTGAGAGTCTGCCCCGCTGTCCCGGTCGGGAGCTTACTTTTCCCGCGGACATAGGAGTACACAGCGGAGCCCAGAGGAGCACTTTAAAACTTGCACATGATGGTAAACACCGAAAGAGATATGCTGGAAGCTGACGGGAAATGAGGTAATTTCATGAGGAGAATGTGACGGAATCATGGTGGAGGCACTTCAAGGAATGCTTCAAATCCATCACCGTGTCCTCCTCCGACAGCGCGGACAGCAGGATCGCCTTGGAATCTGGGATGCTGGCCATGTGAGAGGATCATGATATGTCCTGCACCGGGAGGCTCAGGTGGGCATTACAATGGGAGGTGGGCAGCTATAGTATTTTTATACAGTTGTGGCCAAAAGTATTGACACCCCTGGAATTCTGTCAGATAATACTGTTTCTTCCTGAAAATGATTGCAAACACAAATTCGTTGGTATTATTATCTTCATTTCATTTGTCTTAAATGAAAAAACACAAAAGATAATGAAGCAAAAAGCAAAACATTGATCATTTCACACAAAACTCCAAAAATGGGCCAGACAAAAGTATTGGCACCCTCAGCCTAATACTCGGTTGCACAACCTTTAGCCAAAATAACTGCGACCAACCGCTTTCGGTAACCATCAATGAGTTTCTTACAATGCTCTGCTGGAATTTTAGACCATTCTTCTTTGGCAAACTGCTCCAGGTCCCTGATATTTGAAGGGTGCCTTCTCCAAACTGCCATTTTTAGATCTCTCCACAGGTGTTCTATAGGATTCAGGTCTGGACTCATTGCTGGACACCTTAGAAGTCTCCAGTGCTTTCTCTCAAACCATTTTCTAGTGCTTTTTGAAGTATGTTTTGGGTCATTGTCCTGCTGGAAGACCCATGACCTCTGAGGGAGACCCAGCTTTCTCACACTGGGCCCTACATTATGCAGCAAAATTTGTTGGAAGTCTTCAGACTTCATAATGCCATGCACACGGTCAAGCAGTCCAGTGCCAGAGGCAGCAAAGCAACCCCAAAACATCAGGGAACCTCCGCCATGTTTGACTGTAGGGACCGTGTTTTTTTCTTTGAATGCCTTTTTTTTCTCCTGTAAACTCTATGTTGATGCCTTTGCCCAAAAGCTCTACCTTTGTCTCATCTGACCAGAGAACATTCTTCCAAAATGTTTTAAGCTTTTTCAGGTAAGTTTTGGCAAACTCCAGCCTGGCTTTTTTATGTCTCGGGGTAAGAAGTGGGGTCTTCCTGGGTCTCCTACCATACAGTCCCTTTTCATTCAGACGCCGACAGATAGTACGGGTTGACACTGTTGTACCCTCGAACTGCAGGGCAGCTTGAACTTGTTTGGAAGTTAGTCGAGGTTCTGTATCCAACATCCGCACAATCTTGCGTTGAAATCTCTTGTCAATTTTTCTTTTCCATCCACATCTAGGGAGGTTAGCCACAGTGCCATGGGCTTTAAACTTCTTGATGACACTGCGCACGGTAGACACAGGAACATTCAGGTCTTTGGAGATGGACTTGTATCCTTGAGATTGCTCATGCTTCCTCACAATTTGGTTTCTCAAGTCCTCAGACAGTTCTTTGGTCTTCTTTCTTTTCTCCATGCTCAATGTGGTACACACAAGGACACAGGACAGAGGTTGAGTCAACTTTAATTCATGTCAACTGGCTGCAAGTGTGATTTAGTTATTGCCAACACCTGTTAGGTGCCACAGGTAAGTTACAGGTGCTGTTATTTACACAAATTAGAGAAGCATCACATGATTTTTCGAACAGTGCCAATACTTTTGTCCACCCTCTTTTTTATGTTTGGTGTGGAATTATATTCAATTTGGCTTTAGGACAATTCTTTTTGTGTTTTTTCATTTAAGACAAATCAAATGAAGATAATAATACCAAAGAATTTGTGTTTGCAATCATTTTCAGTAAGAAACTGAGTATTATCTGACAGAATTGCAGGGGTGTCAATACTTTTGGCCACAACTGTAGAATCTTTCTTTCTCTCTCTGTTTCTTTCTCTCTCTCTGTTCTTTCTTTCCCTTTCTTTCTTTCTTTCTTTCTTTCTGTTCTCTTTCTCTCTTTAATCTTTCTTTTTTCTTTCTCTCTCTCTGTTCTTTCTCTCTCTGTTCTTTCTTTCCCTTTCTTTCTTTCTTTCTTTCTTTCTTTCTTTCTCTGTTCTTTCTTTCTCTCTTTAATCTTTCTTTTTTCTTTCTCTCTCTCTGTTCTTTCTCTCTCTGTTCTTTCTTTCCCCTTTCTTTTTCTTTCTTTAACCTCTTTCTTTCTTTATGTTCTTATTCTTTCTTTCCCCTCTTTCTTTCTCCCTCTCTGTTCTTTCTTTCTCTCTCTGTTCTTTCTTTTTTTCTTTCCCCTCTTTCTTTCTTTCTCAATGTTCTTTCTTTCGCTCTCTGTTCTTTATTTCTATCTGTTCTCACTCTCTGTTATTTCTTTCCCCTCTTTCTTTCTCTCTCTGTTCTTTCTTTTTCTCTCTCTCTGTTCTTTTTTTCTGTCCCCTCTTTCTCTTTCTGTTCTTTCTTTCTCTTTCTTTTTCTCTGTTCTTTCTTTCTTCTCCCTCTTTCTTTCTATCTGTTCTCTCTGTTCTTTCTTTCCCCTCTTTCTTACTTTCATCTCTTTCTTTCTCTCTGTTCTTTCTTCTTTCTCTCTCTGCTCTTTTTTTCTGTCCCCTCTTTTTCTCTCTCTGTTCTTTCTTTCTTTCCCCTCTATCTTTCTCTCTCTGTTCTTACTTGCACATTCTTGCTCTGTTCTTTCTTTCTTTCTCTGTTCTTTCTTGCTCTCTGTTCTTTCTTTCCCCTCTTTCTTTCCCTCTCTGTTCTTTCTTTCTCTCTCACTCTCCTTTCTTTCTCTCTCGCTCTCCTTTCTTTCTTTCTTTCTCTGTTTTTTTCCTCTCTCTGTTTTCTTTCTTTCTTTTCCTCAGTACCAGTCAGGGTGCTCACAGTACCAGCCACTGTGCCCATAATGCCAGCCACTGTGCCCTCAGTACCAGTCAGTGTGATCAGCAGTGCTAAATGGGTGTGGTTGGGGTGGACATGGGTGTGACTAGTTGCAAAATGGGTGTGGTCAGGGGCATACCCTAAAATTTGCAGCGACGCACTGCGCACACCACAGCCGTTGTCCCTCTTTCCCTTCTTCAAAAGTTGGGAGGTATGGTTGATATATTACTAATATTAGCCTGGATGGATGAAAGCAAGATTTGCTACAAGTCCAATATTTCTAATGATACCTGTGGCCTGCTGGGGTAAGTGATGGAGTCAGCGACTTTGTGCTCTGTCACAACTGTTAACAGTATGGGTGTCTTGAGAATGCCGATACAGTTAACAACTTAGCAGACAAGGCAGTCCACAACCAGACAGGCCCCTCTGGCATTTGCCAAAATAGCCAGATAGCCAGTCTGGCCCTGGACAGCAGACAAGGGGGATAGCACATGGGGTAGACAGATCAAAGAAGAGAGCACAGACTGGAGAAGTCAGCACATGGGGAAAGAGGGAGTGGATAGGTGGGTGAGCACATGGGGGAGAGATGCTATCGCATCGGGACTCCATCTAGTCTAATATATTTAGGGAGTCATAACACTATTTCATTGCCTGTCATATTTTGGGAGGACTTAATAGGAGACGGGGCAGTCATTAGGACAGTAGATGTTACAACAACCCATACGCACTCCATGATCGTGTTGCAGTGGGATATGGGGTGACCGAGGGAGCCGACTTCCTCTGTCTAACCGCTTAGTTGCTAGGTTCATTATTGACTGCAGAAACTGCTTCATATGGAGTGGGTTCCTGAAGTTGTACAGGATTAGAAAAACATGGCTGATTTCTTCCAACTGTCCATGGGTTAAGTTTGGTGTTTCTCTGTTTTTGAGAGATGTCTGGTCCACACCTTGTGAATAGAAGTGGTGCCGTTGTTTGAAGAAAGCACCTGTGTTTCTGTAATTCTGTTGAACTCTTTTTTATCAATTGCAAATTCTTATTACCAAAAAGGGTTATTTTACAGGTTTTTGACAAACCTTTCCATCTGGCAGTTGCTGTGATAGCTAAAGGCGCATTTCATTATGGTGTCCAGTGCCATGAGGCTGACATGATGGAAAAGCTCCACTGGGCTGTCTTTGTTAAGAAGACGTTCCCATTTGTCCTAAAAAAATTAGAAAAGAACAGGAATGAGTTACAGAATGGAATAATATGTTCCTTGTTAAATTTCTGTCCTTACCAGCATGATGGTGACACAGTTGGACATCAGTCTGACATACGGCTTCAGAACATCATAGTGGAATCCCGGAGTAAGCAGCCGGCGGTGCTGAAACCACTTCTGTCCTGACAACACCAGCAATCCCTCCCCTAAATTACGAAAAAGTTAAAAATTAGCTTTATGAGGCTTTAAGATGTGGTCTAAGGTTTTGGAAGGGGGGTGATTGATGGTGCCCATAGACACAAAGTTAATCACTGTAAATCATCAACAAGCATCTATTGTCTACAGGCATATCAACTAGCTCTAGATTACATACCGATCCACGGAGTCAGAAAGTCAAAGTTAAATCTATCCTTTGGATCTGCAAAAAAAAGGGAATATATTTCAAGAGACTATAGCTGAAAAAAACATTTAAGAGTATGTGCATACTGAGTCTTTTTGTTGAGTTTTTAAATCGAAAACTGAGGAGAAACGCCAAGTATTTGAAAAATTTGATTAGGATTTGGAGAGTTTCCACTCAGTTTCTACTCTCAAAATTTCTAAAAAAAAAAAAAAATCTGTGTGAACAAACCCTAAGAGTACCAAAACGTGTGTGCAGCCTTTTGACCCTAAACAGGCCTCCCAGCTCTTAAATGGAGCAATGATCGACACAAAGATGGCAGGATTACCCTGAGCGAGACCGGAAAGTCTACCAGTAAGTCTTTTATAGAGAGAACAAGTTTAATGATCACACAGTAGTATGTAAGAATGTAGGTAAATGTGGGTCGCCCGCCAGGGCAGTGGGGTACTCGGTACCGGGCCGGTATCTCAGAGGGAAGTGTCACAGTAGCGGTGACCCGGTCCGTGGCCCTGGGCGTCCATTTAAAAGGGGTTAAGAGTGGCTGGTTAAAGTTTATAAGTGAATGATACATGACGCCACCTGTGGTAATCAGCAATGAAGGGGTTAAGCCGATGCTGCAGGCAGATCCTCTGGGACAGATGGTAAAAGGCAGCAAAATGTAATAGCTCCCCACAGGTAGAGCTGTGGTCCCAGGCCAGTGGTAATAGGTGTTGAGGAAGAGGGTGTAGTGTCTGGCACAGAGATGTAGCAGTGCTGGAGGGTTTGCAGGAAGAATGCAATGACACAACAGGGTGCAGTTTTGTTACCTTTACTGTGATTTGTAAGTGCAGTCCAGGGTCCAGATTACAGATGGAGCAGAGGCTGGCCAGCTTGGAAGCAACTTAGGAATCTCTCTATACAGATGGGTTGTGTAGTCTCCTTTCTAGCGCTTTCTGAGGTACTTGCAGTACTGTGTTACACTGAAGTTCCACTTGCTTGTTCTCTCTTAGAACTCCCTCGTATGGCAGACAGCGGTAGCCTCCTTCTTCTGGCTCACACGTTGCTGTTGTGCCTCCGAGTCTTATGTGGGAACAGAGCATTTACAGCTTCCTATTCCTCCAGTTTCTGCTGCAGGAACATCAGTATCCGTACAACCTTGGAGACCGGACTCCAGACCATGCGCTACAGTTAGAAGTGAGCCTGAACTCTGCTCAATCTTCCAGCTTTTCTCCTCACGTCCACACACGTTTCCCTACTCACACGAACTGACTAATTTCCCCTTCCTGGCCCCCAGAGAGCAGCTCCTCCCCCAGTTTTGGTTCAGAGCTCCCTCTGCTGGCCCGGATTGGGAACTGTGCTGTGTGTTGTATTTAACTGATAGAGAGACCCTTCATTGCTTCCAAGCATGACATCACACTCCCTAGGAGGAAGGTAATGCCACTGTGGCGACCATACTCCTGGGGGCGCCACAAATGCTCCCAGGGGTATTACCGAGGAAAAAAAAATATGCCCATTAGGGCAAATGCAAATTGCCTCATATTGGGGGAAAAATGCCTTCCCGACACCACATACAGCAAATCAGATTAGTTCCCTGGATCAATGCCCCATCACAGAGTCTTGTATCTATAACCTGTAAGTTATGTAACCCTCCTTGAACTTTTTTAGTAAATCAAACATTATAACAATCACATGGCAGAGAAGTTCATAATTAGAGATTAGGGAATATTTCAATATTCGGTTCGGATTACGATCACCGTATTTGCCATAATTGCTGAACATAGCCGAACGCCATTGGAGTCAATAGGAGTAGAGATGAGTGAATATGTTCGGAAACGATCATCAAACATAAAATCAGCACAAATAGGGTACCAATATGGCAAGAATATGGCAAATTCGGATTTAGCGATCATTTTCCGAACATATTCGCTCATCTCTTTTCATAATCTCACTGCTCGCACAGTAACTCACCAAATGGTGACTCTATGGCCGGTTGTGTTGAGTTTTACGAGGTGTGGTGGAGCCTGCGGCTTATACTAGGAAATTATTTTTTATGGAGCCTGTATGATGCCACATTTTGGGCATCTAGCATAAGTGACTTGAGGCCTTGAGCAAACCTGAAGGCCCCATAGTTTTGCCTATAATGTTTCTTTCAGAGAATTTAAAAGGGTTGTCTCGAGTTAACAAGTAACGACCTATCAACGAGGCATCTACTGATACCGAAATGGAGCTTTGGTGTGCCCAAGTTTAATGAACCAAAAGAAGCAGGACAGTTTCTTGCCATCAGGAAAGCTGGAGAAAGCCAAGTAGAGCACCTGGCTACCTCCGGCAGTCATATAGACTATGAACAATGTCATCGCTCCTTTCAAACTGGGTGCTTCAGAGTCCTGTTCTTGTTATCGGTGATGGTCTTGTGGGTTGGTGATACCTTTTTAATTTAGTACAAGACAGATGGTCAGCAAGCCGATGATCGATAAGGGCTCTTACCTTGTCTGGACAGGATCGCCTTTGCATAATCGGGGTGGCATATCGTCAGAACAGCAAAGAAATTTCCCAGCCACATTGGAAAGACGTACGGGTATTGTTCGGCAAAACGAATCATAATCTGCATGTCAAAGCCATTCTGAAGGAACTATGGTTGGGATAAAGACAGACAGGCTGTCATAAATGAGACAGTCACAATGAACAGCAATGCTTTGTGCAGTCTCCATGTCAGTCATGCCACCGAAATCACAGTCAGCCTCTTCGATAGCTGATAGCTGTCATTTTATGACAGGGACAAAAAAAGGAGACATCATATACTAGAGGTTTATTGTGACTTGAATTAGTGTTTTCTCATCTGGGACAGGGTATGTGTGGCGCCCCTGAGGCTCAGTCGCCACAGAGGTACTGCACCTTCTCCTAAGGTGTAGTGCCCCACCATCCAGGTAAGGTGGGAACTCCTTTCCACACTCCAACACTCACACCCCACACACCAGGGTAGTTCTGCACCAACCACATTGTGGCTCAGTGCTTAGAGAGTAGCAGAGCACCTTTGGTGGTTCCCTGCTTGGAACACTGGATGTGCTGGGAGGTGGGTGGAGTTAGGACATATAAAAGACCGGGGAGGTTTAGAATTAGGGGGTCAGTCTGCGATGTCGGTCCCTTATGGGAGTCCAGGGGGGAAGTCAGAGGAGGAGAGCCACTGGGAGAGGAGTGGGGATCCCTGGAAGAAGGGATGGAGGAAGGAGTGCTGCAGCTGCCTCAGTGACCTGAGCCAGCTGGCACGGGAAAGGAAAGAAGCAAGAGGGACACTGATCTGTAACCTAAGCATCCATAAGAAAGAGAGAATAGTACGGAACGAAGGAGAATAGAACAGAGAGGACGTGGGTTGGAAGGAAGCACCATGCATATAGGTTCTAAGCGCAAGGCTGGGGCCCGGTCCCCAAGGTTGTATGGACACTTATGGTTCTGCAGCAGACACCGGTGGAGTAGTTGGCTGTACATGCACTACTCCCATCTAACACTTGGGGCACAACAGCAATTGGATAGAGAGCCGGGACTCAGGAGAAGGGAGTCCCCGAAGCAGGCTACAGCTGTCTGCCGTACAAGTAGAGTTCTTGGGAACATCTGATGAGAGGAACTCCAGTGTAACTCAGTACTAGGAGATCTTCACACTTTAAGGCGCTATAGAGGAGACGTTCAGAAAGGTACATTTTGGCGGAGTGTTGGAGGGGAGCCTACCATCTTGCCTGGAGGTTGACTGAGACTCTGACCCGGAGGACACGGCCCGGAGGCAGGCACCTGTGTGCACTACAGACTGTGAGTAAAGCTTTGGAACTACAAGCCCCGGTGTCCTCCATTCATTATCGCGCCTACACCCTCAGCACCGCTACATCGGGGTACCAGCTCCTACACTGCCTGCGCCACTCCTCATCCATTACACCTACACTGCCCTGGGGCTACAGCTCCACCTGTGGGGAGCTTCACCATCTTGGCTGCCACATACCACCAGCCCCAGAGGATCTGCAAGCAGCGTCGGCTTAACACCTCACTTGCCGAACACCACAGGTGGCGTAACAAACTATTCATTCAAACTAACTACAATACAAATTCCCCCATTACTTGGGCGCCCAGGGCCACGGACCGGGTCACCGCTGCTGTGACACATCCTGCTGACATCGGCCCAGTACCGAGTACCCCACAGCCCTGGGAGGGCGACCCAACTGCCATAAATATCCAACAGGGACTAGCGCCAATATTGAAGAGGTAACAGTATACAATATGTGTGGCTCTCTCATTTTTATGGTAACTCCAAAAAATGGCCAAGGGCACTTACATGTGATGGTTAATGAACTGTGGCAAGAAAGCCAAAATCAAGAACAAGACAAGTGACATGATCAGGAAATGTGTATATCAGACTGAACATATATCAAACTTGTAAGAAGAAGTGTTCGAGAAAAGATTCCCTGTCTGCTCCTGAATGATGTTCCCAGGCCGGGCTGACCCACAGCACCATGGCACCTCTCACCTCTGGCTCTCCACATTATTCTCGGTGACCCAATATACAGCATTTCCCCAGACTATTCGTCACTCTTTTCCCAGTCTTCAGCCCACTGTCACGATAGATAAGACCACTGTCACTCCCACGAGGGACAAGCTTCGGTATAACCGTCCCCAGATACTTCACATGGACCAATGGCATTGGGACACTTGGCGCTAAACCACTCCCAGGCTTACCAAAATTTACAGGTCCATCAACGTAAAAGTAAAAAAAAGGTTAAGCATGTCACCACGCCATAAGTACCACTCAATGAACACAAGAAAATCAAAATCCAAATAACACTGACAAAATTACATTTTTTTTTACATTTTTACTCCATTTACATCTTCAGCACATTAAAATGTATAATACAAAACTACAGCTGGTCATGGAAAAAAAACAAGCCCTGATTTGGCTTTGTCGATGGAAAAATAAAAACAAAATTGGCTCTTGGAATAAAGGGTGGAAAAAAACAATGGTGCAAAACTGAAAAATTACCGAGTCCTTAAGGGGTTGAAGTGCAGGCTACAGATGGTGCCAAAATTATTATCCACTGAAACCTCCCATCAGACTTTCTGGATTATCAGATGCCAGAGTAATGGAATTTTACTGCACTTTTGCTCATAAAATAAGTGTGTTTGCTTATGGAATTGCTATGTAATCGATATGTTAATATTTAATAAAATCTTCCACAAAGTTAATCACATTGCACGCCTCTTACCTCCTTAGCGTTGCCAAACAGCCAGTGACGCTTGGGACCCTCAAATGGGCTAAAAGCTTTAACAAGCTGCTTCCTTTTTAGATACAGTCTCCAGCCTTTTACCAGCACAAACAGGAGGCAGAACCAGGCGGCCCAGGACCACAGGTCAGAGGGACTAAGGGGGACCAGTCCAAAGAATAGAGGGGATGACATGGCCGAGACGCAGCCTGAGCTCTGATATATTTCTCTGGATTGTGTTGCAGCAACAGACAAGCTGAGGATCCTGCTCTGATGAGGCAGGTTCATTATACATTATAGGACATTATACAAAGGAGGAGGAGGAGGAAGGCAGAATGCCAGAGAGAGGGAAGGAGCCATAGACAGACATATGGTGATTGGTGATAAATGTGTAAGGGGAAGAGGAAAATCTGTTTGTAATGGATGTCTACTTATTGGTACTGCTACACCACTAGGGTGTGTTACCACTAGTTCCTTAATGGTATTGCTACACAGCTACGTGTATTACCATTTACTGTAAAATGTATGACATGTATAATTGATTATTTGTTTCTTTGTTCTGCGTGTATAACCTTTGTTCTAATACTGTTTAATTTATTTATGCTCATTAGATAGGGACAGTGTACTACCCCGGGTTGGCCACTAGATGGTGGGCATGTTTATGTTTATAGCTCCTAGATAGTGCAGTTAGTGCAAACACATAGATAATTGTAGGAGGGGATGCTGCCTGTTAAGCTTGAGAGAGTCTGAGGTAGAGGCAGAGGGCCAGAAGCGCACGAAGGGCCCACATGGGCAATAAGCCCAGGACTCGGCAGCAGTCGTGCAATGTTACAAGTGAGAAGCCCAGCCTTCCTCCGCACCAGCACACCACAGCAACGGGCTAGTACAGCAGAACGTAGCAACTCATTGCTTGGGCACACACCTTTAAGACCGGTGCGAGACGGTCTGGGGAACCCACAGAAGCAGTAAATACAGATAAGGAAGAAGTGGGGCCAGTACAGAGAGCAGTATATGTCTGGGGCAAAACAGACTGAAGGATGGTTGGCCATGGCTGAGCTGAATAGAGAGGAAACTGGGAAACTGTCAAGGATGGTCCGACCCGGGCCCGTGCAGAGTAACTGTGAACAAAGTGCAGGGAAAGAGAAGGAACCTCGTTATGTGAAGCCTGTTATAAATGCTGTGAAGTCTTTGGAAATGCTGTGTAATGAACCAAGTAAAGAAGTCTTTGTTGAAGTTATGATGGACTGTGTCTCAGTTGATGTGAATTTTCCTGGAAACGGTCTCCCTCTGCATGGGGAGGACCCTGAAGGAGCTGAATCCAGAGACACAGATATGCTGACTAGCGAGCATGATTTTTCTGTGAGGAGAGGCCAGGACACCAGAGCCCCGGTGTCCTCGGCTACGACTACTGTCCTGGACCTCTCTTACACTTGGCGTAGTCGGCAGGATGCGACTACCTCGCAATGCAGGAGAACCAGCAAAGAAAAGAGATAATGATGTTGTGTATGCAACTGCTGTGCACCTGAAAGACGGCAAGGAAGATGTGCAAGTGGTTGCTGTATTTAAAGAATTGAAAGAAGATTTTGTGAATATCGATGAAACACTGGATTTGACTGCTAAAGATTCTGTGACAACACCAGACATAACTACCAAATTGGACTTGGCTTATTTTGTGAAAAAGTCTGACACCATTATTGTGACTAAGATGGCAGCTGTGGAATTGGCGGGAAATGGCAACGAAGAAGGAGACAACAAGACCCTCACCCTTCGTGAGCGTTACAACACGATCTTGGTGCCAAAATTCACTTGTCAATGTCCCCTGGTCCGCCCCTGGTGGGTGCGGATGAAGAAAAGAAAGCCTCAGCCTCCCCTTCAAAATTCCAGCAAATGAGTGGAGTTGTCAGAGGCATCCCCACCTGGAAACGGGTGGGGCCTAGAAGGAAGAGCCCGGCCCACAAGACAGTGGGAAGAAATCGCAGAGCACCCCACTTACCAGCGCCAGGAGAGTTCTTCAGAGCAGAGTCGGCAGCCGGCAGAGTCCACATTTGTTCTGCAGGCCAGAGACATCGTGAGCAGAGCAGTCCTCTTCACGTTCACTGGAGCCGGAACATCTTGCGGAATCAGGGGCACAGTGCCAGGCAGAGGGACCCTGTCATCCAGAACCTTGGTTGTTAGCTCAGCGAAGACCATAACTGGCGTCCGCCCCAGAGGAACCGGTACCAGAAGCTGGGGATGAGCCAAAGCTTTATCTCGCAGCCGTGGACGGATTCAGCCCTGACTGAACAGGCAGGCCAACGACACAGCTGCTGAGATGGTGAGTGCATTTCAACCCCTGACCCCGGAGGGATGGTCCTCACCACGGGTCCCTGTGGCAGAGGTTGTCGTCCGTCCCCGTGTCCATGAGGGGGTTCTGCGCCTCGGCCTTGTCCCTCGGAGGTCCGTCCTGTTTCCAACACCATGTCCCTGGGTGCCTCCCAATTTCATTTGCCTGTGGAGGAGCCCGGACCAAAAGCAAGGCCCCCATCGCAGCTGCTACACCATGGCAGCCGGCTGTGACCTCTGAAGCTGCAGAGTCACCCCTGTCCCAAAACCGGGTCTGGGACTCCGTCACTACTGGAGCGGCACGTGCCGCGTGCCGCTGAGGGAAAAAAAAATTTCTGTGAAGCATATATCTTGTTGTGCCTTTGCACCTAGGAGCATAAAGAATGACTGTTCTGCGTACCTTAGGGCAAAGGCAAAGCCCTAATGTTTTCTCCTCATTGCATGGGGGAGTTGCATGGCCAAAACTCATCATAAGGACATTTTCTTTGTTTCTTATGTTTTTGGTTTTGGCCTAGAGGACTGCGAGCTGGGTGTTTTTATTTGGAACCTGTGGACTCTTTTTGATTTGTTTCACCATTGTGCCCATTCTGCTGAAAAGCAGGACTTTACTTAGGAACTGTGTTCCAGGGTACAGACGTAATATTTTCAAAAGAAGTGGGAGGAACATCTCCCTTTGAGAAAGTTTATGGACTTGACTCATACTGAGTCCTCTTGCTATCCTTAATATTACCATTTCCATACTTGTTATATTTACATGAAAGTTTTACCATGGTTGGGGACAACCACATTAAAATGAAGGGGGTATGTAAGGGGATGAGGAAAATCTGTTTGTAATGAATGTCTACTTATTGGTACTGCTACACCACTATGGTGTGTTACCACTAGTTCCTTAATGGTATTGCTACACAGCTACGTGTATTACCATTTACTGTAAAATATAATGTATAATTGATTGCATCTTTGTTCTACATGTATATCCTTTGTCCTAATACTGTTTAATGTATTTATGTTTATTAGATAGGGACAGCGTACTACCCCGGGTCGGCCAATAGATGGGGGGCATGTTTATGTTCATAGATCATAGATAGTGTAGTTAGTGCAAACACATAGTTAGTTGTTATGAATGAGTCACCGGTGGAGGAAAAAACAAAAATACAAGCTAAGTCCAGAAAACCGGAGAGGTTGGTAGCTAGCGGATTGCAGACCCCTGATCCTATTCACAACAACTAACAGTAGCCATGGGGTGTTCCTACGGTGGTCCTAGACACCTCGTTCACAGCCGGAGATCTAAATAAACCTAAAGAAAGAAAGGGGAAATCTAAACTGCCCCAGAGCAGACCCCAAAGCAAAAGACAGCTCCCAACATGTATTGACGGTGAAAACAGATGAAAACACACAGACAGAAATACAGGCTGAGCAAACGATGGGGCCCTCACTAACTAGATAGGACAGGAAAGAAAAGCAACTGTCTGCAATCATGCAAAAACCCTGCCAAAAATAATGTCCAACACGTCTGATAGAAAAGGCCCTGAAGTCACTAGACTTCAAAATCACTACATCAGCACTCAGGTATATTCTGAAAACAGAGCAAAGAGATCAACTGATCAGAGACAAAAATGGAGTTCAGCCAGTCCCAACCAGGGCTGGCTGAACACAAACACTAAGTAAACCAGACAAAATCTCATGGAACAATAGCAGAGCAAAAACTTAGCTTTAGTAGACAGGACTAAACTGGAGGCCAGAGCTCAGAGCAGAGAGGATCACCAGAAACCCAGCAGGGCGTCGGCAGCCTTATATCCATTCAGAGATTCCGGATGTCCAGTCACACTCCACCTGTTCAGATGACAGGTTTTTCCCATCCAAATCAATTTCACTACCTCCTTTCACCAGCAGAGAGAGTTCATCGGATATCAAAGGTGAAGGAGAAAATGAGCTCATAACAGTTAGTTGTAGGAGGGGCTGCTGCCTCTTAAGCTTGAGAGAGTCTGAGGTAGAGGCAGAGGGCCAGAGGCTCCCGAAGAGTCCACATGGGCAATAAGCCCAGGACTCTGCAGCAGTCGCACAATGTTACAAGTGAGAAGCCCAGCCTTTCTCCGCACCAGCACAGCACAGCAACGGGCTAGTACAGCAGAATGTGGCAAATCATTGCTTGGGCGCACACCTTTAAGACCGGGTCGAAACGGTCTGGGGAACCCACAGAAGCAGTAAGTACAGATGGAGAAGAAGCAGGGCTAGTGCAGAGAGCAGTACATCAGACCAGGGCTTTTTTTCTGTGAGGAGAGGCCAGGACACCAGAGCCCCGATGTCCTCGGCTACAACTACTGTCCTGGACCTTTCTTACACATGGAAAGTTATTTATTTTTGCATCTTATGTGCAGATATTCCCTACAGAGTTGCATAAGATGCGGAAAAACCGCAGGTAACATAATGCATGTAAGCTGCAAATGACTGTTTGTCAAGCATCAAAAACGAAGCAGCTTTACTTAAAGCATGATAAAGTAAAAATACAAAAACTATAGCATTAAAAACATGCAAAAAAAAGCCACTGAATAACACTATGAAAAAAACCTAAGTATATCTTCAAACATTTAAATTAGGACATAAAAAGTGTGTACAGGGCAACGCGTTTCAGTCGTGATGCCTTCCTCAAATCAGTATACAACCACTAGATTACTCAAGAAGTATTAAAGGGAATCTGTCACCAGATTTTTGCTGCCCCTTCTGAGAGCAGCATCATGTAGGGCAGGAATCCTGCATTTGTGCGATAAGAGGAATACATGTGGTGTTGATGATGGTGATATGAATAAATTGAACAGTAAGACATCTAATAATAGTATAATTTAAGATAATTTTCATAGTCCAGGAGATCTAAACTAAAAGACAGGTCCAATACACCATAATAATAATAAATATGAAACATAAGGAATTACACTTTACAGTACTGTATACAAGTGTCTGGAAGTGGATTGGGGATTCATGATGCACTTACAGCTCCTCATCCTCACCCTGTGTTTCCAACTTAACACGCTCCTCTAGCTGATTAATAGGTCAGGGGCCATATACCAGAGCAAACCCTCTGTCAATCAGCCAGGGGAATGCTGCTAAGCAGGGAATACAGCGTGAGGCTGAGGAGCTGTAAGTGCATCGTCACACCCCAATGCACCTCCAGACAAGTATACAAAAGTTCAAAACGTGATTTCTCGCTCCTGGAGCATCGCTTTTGGTCTTATCTTTTAAAGGGCTACACAATTATATTAATGGTTTTAGAAGGAGGGGGGGAGAAGTTTTTGACAAGTTCTCCTTTAAGCCCTTTTGAGACTAGACAAGCCAACTTAAATATCCAGCAGACATCTCACTGTTGGAGTTTCCACAGTATGTTTGGGACGTCACATGGTATCCTTCTAATCGTTTTTATGGTTGTTTTTTTTTAATCATATTCATGTTCTAATGCAAAATATCTGGAGACACAATGATTCAAAAGAACTTTTATTGACCTTCGAGCGGTCTGTACTCATGGCAGTTGCTGGACAGTGCTGCCTACATACTGAAGTGACCATGGACACTGCAGGAGATAGATAACAAAGTCTGTATGACAACTAACAAATGTTCTGATACATTCACTCTCATGCAACTTGACCAAGGAAGGAAACTGACCTAGGTTTTGGATTTCTTTTTCCACAATGTGCTTGGGGCCAATAAATTACAAAAGGGTGACCTCGTTCTTTATGTAATTTTGTATTTTTAGACTGATGCTCCTTTGCTATGGGGTGGCTCCGTTAGATGTGCCAATGCCGTGACAATATGGTTCTAATGAAGTTGTGGTCTGAATTATACGTGGTGAGAGAATGTATCCTGAAAAGGAGCGGTTTCACATTCACTCATTATGCATATGGTAGCTAGACACTAAAGGCCCCGTCACACACAGCGAGACTGCTAGCGAGATCGCTGATTTGGTGACGCCACAGCGATCTCGCCAGTGATATCACTGTGTGTGGCACGCATCAGCGACCCCCCCCCCCTGCCGAGTATCGCTGATCGTGCTCTAATATCCTGGGACATTTTTTGATCGTTGGTCTCCCGCTGGCCAGCACGTACCGCTGCGTGTGACAGTGAGAGGCCAACGATCAGCGACGCTGGGAGCAGGTATCCAAGGTAAACAGCGGGTATCTAAGAGCCGCGCGGCTCTTAGATACCCGCTGTTTACCTTGGATACCAGCTTACTCGCTGGTCCTGATGGCTGGTGAGTCTGTCTATTTGATAGCTCACCAGCGATCAGCTAACTATGTCCCAGCGATCCCATCCACGTCGGATTATTGGTGGGATTGCTGGGACATTGAAGCTTGTAACGGGGCCCTAAGCCTGAGCATGTTTTTTGGCTGTATTTAGTACATCCGTGATGAGCTTGGAAGGATAATGTTTTTCCTGAAAGGAGTTATGTAGCCTTGGAGCTCAAGTGTGCTATCACTTTTTGTGACTGCTGACTTGTGAATCCTCATAGCGTGCAGTGTGTGCACTGTCAGGATTCTCCTAAGCTGGTGGCGGGCGGGAGCTTGACCACAAATATGTGATTTGCATACATGTGGTCACAAGCCAACTAGTCATGTGTGGCCTCACTCAATACAGGGGAATTGAGAGAGGCCAGACACGTTTATTCGGAATGCGAATGGAAGTATGCAAATAGCATACTTGCAGTTTCGTGACAGCTAACTTCCATCATCAGAGAATCCTGACATGATCTTGCACTGTGCGCACTGCAAGGATTTCCAAGTGTGAAGTCACATAAAATGACTGCAGACTTGAGTCCTAAGTTTTTAAAATTTGCACCCTGATCAGCAAATGTTTTCTTATTCGCTGATTTTTTCCTGCACGCTTTTATGTGATCAGATAGAATATTAAGTACAGTAAGCAGGATGGGTAGTGGGCACTCCCTTGTTATGAGAAATGATTTGTCTGCACATGAAAAATTGGCCATCAAATTACATTTTCAGTACATGGACATTGCAGTGAGGGAAACAGAAAAGCGTGGTGGTGTGGTCATACAGGAAAGGTCAGAATACATGTCTGAGTCACTCAGATTCTTACACACTACTTGACAAGAATCTCTGAAGACTCTAGCCATCTCTGGTTGCCAGCATCTGTTCTGCAGCTGTACCATCTCCATGCAACTGCTGACTCGGCAATGCTACTGAAAAAAGTCATTGCAGAGTCATATGCAAGCTATATATATGTTCTATGTCACTGGGTGCTCTGCAAGTAGTTAATACATTTCCCACATAAAGTAAAGGTAAAACTCTGGCTGCCTGCTGCCACCACTAGGGGGAGCAAAAGAACTAATTGCATACATGGAACTCAATAATAAGTATTCAGTAAGCTCCTAAACGTCCCCTAGTGGTGGCCGCAGACAGGCAGAATGTTATCTTTTACCCTTATGTGTACACAGAGGATTTGGAGCTCGGTAGGATACTTACTATTCATACTCATTCATCCAGCTCATACTGTGAAGGTTTACTTTAAACTTATTCTTGAAAATTTCTAAATTAAAAATAATTATAAAAATGATATAATGATATGAAGAAATGTATAACACATTAGATATTTTTTGTCTTGTCACAGTTTACCTTCTTCAGATAGATGTGTATTCCATTTATGGAGCGTAAAATTATTTGGGCTCGTTGCAATGGTTCCCTCTTAGGGTCCGGAAGTAACTCAAACTTCTGTAAGGTCAAAGCAGTGGCAACTTTCATTTCATTCATTGCAAAATTCTGTGCAATGCAGTTTCTGGGAGAGAGAATGTAAAATTGTAAGGTACAGATGTATGTAATACAATGTATGATACATGAAAGCAGTGAGGAAGTATGAGGGTACTAGACAACACTTGTGGGGCACTGGCAATGTTATGACACAGTAATGGCTCCAATAACATCAGCAGAGGACAATCCCATTTGAAACTGGTTTTACAGACATTCATGCCTTTTGGGCCATGGATGCGTAGCAGAAGAGATAATTTATACAGTCCCCCTGAACAACAATTCATTAACATGCAAGTCTTTGGGTTTTTTCTTTATGCAGGTTCCTATTTTTATTTAGCCTTCTCGTATAACCTTGCTCCTGCAGATAATGGCAGGAAGACATGAGAGTGTCTTGACGCTGAATTTTCTGGAGACAACCTCAGGGGATCAAACACCTAAAGAGACACAGAATGAGCAATGTGAACACCAGCGCATATCATCCTTTTAGGACAAGTTAGCAACATGAAACTCGACGCGGACCTTTCACCAGTTTCAGTATGCTAAACAGGCCACATTATGGAATAGTGGCTGCAGAGCTGAATAAAACATATGTTTTATTTTTAATTCCTACACTCCATTGTGGGGATATTTTCTTGTAAAATTTAGGTTATAATGTATGAATAGTTCAACTGGGCATTTGATTTGTCACTGTGGGTGTGCACTTCTTCCCCTGCATGAGTGTCATGATCCAGGACGGGGTTTCGCTTTGGCTCATCCTGATCAGACTGGGGGTTAATTGTTCCACCTCTCTCTGGCAGAGGGCAGCTATTTAATGCTCACTGGACCTAGGACCGGTGTCAGTTATACTCCTACACTCGGCTGAGTTAGTTGACCTTGTGCGTACGTGTGCCTTGTGCCTGATATCTTGCTTGCTTGTTTGGTTTTGATCCGGTTCTGTCCCTGTTACAAGTTCTGCCTGCCCCTCTTGCACTGCGCTACCTCTCGTGTTTGACTCTCTGCTTGTGACCCGACTTCTCTCTGCTCGTCCCCTTGGTACCACGTCGCCCTCTTGTGTATGACCTTTGGCTTTGTCTGACTACCCGTCTGTTTGTCACTCCTGTGCCTCGTTTGCCCGTACTGTTGTGACCTCCATTTTGCCTGACTCTGAGTTGTTGTATGGTGTCCTGTCATATCTGAAAGCAGGACACTAATCCCCGACCCCTTGCAGTCACCTGACCATAGGTCCTGTGCCAGCTTGCTAACTTCAGTGTCCGCAGGTCCTGTGCATCTTTACTTTCCGGCGCTGACTGGACCCTGACACTAATAATTTGAAGCACGCATTGTCACCTCTGCTGCCCTGCTCCACAGGTATCTTTTAGCACTGTTTCTGTACTCAGGACACGCGCACTGGCTCTGTGAGCGAGTGTAGTGCGGTGTCTCTGACATTATAACTGACCCATACCATTTTTTTTCTCTGCTCCCATTCTCCTGTGTATGCGATGGATCCTATGCACACTCTTTCTGAGCAGGTGAGGCACCTGACTCAGATGTCTCAGAAACTCCTTGGAGAACAACGAGTCCTGGCTCAGTCTCAGCAGCTGATCACTGACACTGTGCAGGGGGTATTCTTATCGGGGGCTCAGGATGTTACATCAGTTTCCCCTGAGTCTCCGGTTAAGTTACCAGATACCTTTTCTGGAGATAAAAGGAAATTCAGAGTTTTCAAGGAGGGCTGTAAGCTTTTTTTTTCATTGAGACCACACTCTTCTGGGGATGAAGGTCAGAGAGTGGGGGTCATTATGTCTCTGTTAAGGGGAGCCCCCCAAGCTTGGGCTTTCTCCCTTCTGACCACGGCCCCTGAGCGTATGAATGTGGATGCATTTTTTGAAGCCCTGGGGCATATTAATGATGAGCCTGATCGAATGCGTATGGCTGAGGACATGGTGATGAGTGTGTGCCAGGGGAAGCACTCAGCCGAGTGGTTTTGCTCAGAGTTCAGACGCTGGGCTGCTGAGGTCTGCTGGAATGACGCCGCCCTCCGGGGTTTGTTCTGTAGAGGCCTGTCTGAACATCTGAAAGATGCCTTGGCTCTCCACCCTCCACCTGATTCCCTGGAAGAGGCTATGACACAGGCCGTCCGAATGGATCGCAGGCTACGGGCGAGGGAGTGATGCAAATTGAGAGACCATTATTCTCCCAAGGAAGGGGAGCCAGTCATACATTGGAAGTCACGGAGATGAGAACCATCAACCTCAAAGAAAATGAAAGGAGACAACGGCGCATGGGAAAATGCTGTTTTCACTCTGGCGATTCTGAACATTGGAAAAAGGATTGCCCCTCCAGTCCACTGACCAACAAGCGACTGAACCCGGGTGATTGTCATGGAGGTCTCCCAGGCTCTCAGGTACCCTTTTCTGCCTTCTCTAAAATGTTGTTACAAGTGGAACTTTGTTGTGGAAGTGTCTCTACATCCACTTCTGCCTTCGTGGATTGCGGTTCATCATTGAACTTTATTGACTCGGACTTGGTGGCCAGGTGTAAGTTAGGGACAGTTAGGTTGGAGACTCCTATTCACATTGTTGCCATTGACAAAACACCACTGGTTAAGAATAACGTTATGTTTCGCACTGAAGAGTTTCTCCTTAAAGTGAGTTCCTTACACCAGGAACATATTTCATGTTTTGTTATGGACAACCTGCCTGCGGGACTGGTGTTAGGGTTCCCTTGGTTACAATTGCATAATCCTGTAATTAATTGGGAATATCGGGACATTGTTAAATGAGGACCCTATTGTTCTGAAAAATGTCTTGTTACGGTCTCTGTGTCGTCCGTGGGTCTGGAGGGTATTCCGGAGTGCCTGAAAGACTAGACGGACGTCTTCTCTGAAAAAGAGGCTGAGGTTTTGCCACCACACTGCCCATTTGATTGTGCCGTTGACCTGGCTCCAGGTGCTAAATTGCCCAAAGCCCGCTTGTATAACCTTTCGGGTCCAGAACGGGCCACGATGAAAGAATATATTTCCGAGAGTCTCCGTAAGGGACACATTTGTCCTTCTGTTTCTCCCGTAGCGGCGGGGTTCTTTTTTGTAAAGAAAAAAGACGGTGGTTTACTCCCATGCCTCGATTTTCGTGAGTTAAATAAGATAACTGTGAGGAATACATATCCCCTTCCACTTATTCCTGATTTATACAATCAGTTGTCCGGAGCTAAGTGGTTTTCAAAGTTAGATCTACGGGGAGCGTATAACCTTATCCGAGTCCGGGACGGAGATGAGTGGAAAACCGCTTTTCTCACTACTGAAGGGTTGTTTGAAAATTTGGTCATGCCTTTCGGTCTGACCATTGCTCCAGCGGTTTTCCAAAATTTCATTAATCATGTGTTCTCTGATTTCATTGGACGTTTTAAGGTGGTATATTTGGATGACATATTGATCTACTCTCCTGATAAACAGGCTCACATTGGTCATGTTCGGGCAGTTCTCCAAAGGCTCCGGGAGAACTGTCTCTTTACTAAATTAGAAAAATGCTTATTTTTTGTCCAGGAACTGTCTTTTCTGGGATTCATTGTGTCTGCTGAGGGGTATCGCATGGATCCTAATAAGGTGCAGGCCATTGTCGAGTGGGTTCAGCCTTGTGATTTGAAGGCTCTGCAGCGTTTCCTAGGATTCGCCAATTACTACCGTAAATTTATAAGGGGGTTCTCACAGGTGGTTAAACCCCTCACAGACATGACTCAAAAGGGGGCTGATATCAAGAATTGGTCAACCGCAGCGGTAGCGGAGTTTCAGTTTTTAAAAAAATGTTTCATGTCTGCCCCGGTTCTTATTCAACCGGACCCGTCGGAACCATTTATTGTTGAGGTAGACGCCTCAGAGGTGGGGGTGGGGGCGGTATTGTCCCAGGGACGTGCCACTTTGACCAATTTGAGACCTTGCGCCTTTTTCTCAAAGAAGTTCTCCCCTGCCGAGAGAAACTATGATGTGGGGAATCGAGAACTTCTGGCCGTAAAGTTGGCCTTTGAAGAATGGAGGCATTTTTTGGAGGGTGCTGTCCATCCTATAACAGTAATTACGGACCACAAAAACCTAGCTTACATTGAGTCAGCTAAAAGGTTGACTCCCAGACAGGCTAGATGGTCACTTTTTTTTTCCCGGTTCAATTTCTCGATCACTTTTCGGCCAGGATCTAAAATTGTCAGAGCGGATGCCTTGTCGCGCAGTCTAGATCCGGTGTCCCCCCCAGAACCTCTGTCCTCCATTCTTCAGCCTGGGGGGGTGGTGGCAGATATTTCTAATATGTTGGAACGGGAGATTCGGAAGGCTCAGTCTCTGGCACCTCCGACTAAGCCGGTGGATAAGCTTTTCGTGCCAGCTCAGTTTTGTCTCAAGGTCCTCCAGGAGTTCCATGACTCAGTTCTGGGTGGACATCCAGGGATCTCAGCTACCCGGAAGGCCATTGCTAGAGTATTCTGGTGGTCTGCTTTAGCCTCTGATGTTGGGGAATATGTGTCTGCTTGTGATGTTTGTGCCCGTGCAAATACCCCCCATAACCCGCCGGCCGGCGAATTGGTACCACTGCCAATTCCTGAGAGACCATGGACTCATTTGTCCATGGATTTCATCACCAACCTTCCCCACTCCAAGGGTAATACCGTAATTTGGGTTGTGGTGGACAGGTTTAGTAAGCAGGCACATTTTGTACCTTTGGCAGCTCTACCTATTGCGGAAACGTTGTCCAGATTGTTCGTTGAGCATGTGGTGCGGTTGCATGGGGTACCCTTGAATGTGGTGTCTGATAGAGGAGTGCAATTTGTTTCCAGATTTTGGAGGGCTTTTTGCAAGAGGCTGGGTATTGGTCTGTCCTTTTCATCCGCTTATCATCCTGAGACTAATGGGCAGACCGAGCGGACCAATCAATCTCTGGAGCAAATTTTGAGTTGCCTGACCTCAGCCGAACAGGTTGATTGGTGTTCGGTGTTACCGTTGGCCGAGTTTGCATTTAACAACCACATTAACCAGTCTACGGGTACATCTCCCTTTTTCTGTAATTATGGGTTTCATCCTCATTTTGGAGAATTTTCCCGTTTGAATTCTGGGTGTCCTGGGGCGGATGAGACGATCCAGCGGTTGGGGGAGGTAAGGTGGGAGGTCCAGAGTAACATTACGAAGGCCCAGGACAAATTTAAGTTTTTTGCGGACAAAAAACGATCCGCGGGATTGGTGTTTCAGATTGGGGATAAGGTATGGTTGTCCACCAAGAATATAAGGTTCAAGGTCCCCTCTGCGAAGCTTGGACCCAAGTTTATAGGTCCCTATGTAATTACCGAAGCAGTTAACCCGGTGGCTTTTCGGTTGCGGCTCCCGCCATCTCTGCGGATCCCAAATGTTTTCCATAAGGCCCTTTTGAAACCTGTGAGGACCGGTGGGGAGGGATCATCAGCTTCCCCACCACCGGTTTTGGTAGACGGGCAGTCGGAGTACGAGGTGGAACGAATCGTCGACTCTAGGTTGGTCCGTCATGCCCTTCAATATCTGGAACATTGGAAAGGCTACGGTCCTGAAGAACGGTCGTGGGTTCCTGCTCGATCGGTCCATGCAGATCGGTTGGTCCGGGCCTTTCACGCCAAGTACCCTGAGAGACCTGGGGGTCCGGTGGCCCCCCATTGAGAGGAGGGTACTGTCATGATCCAGGACGGGGTTTCGCTTTGGCCCGTCCTGATCAGACTGGGGGTTAATTGTTCCGCCTCTCTCTGGCAGAGGGCGGCTATTTAATGCTCACTGGACCTAGGTCCGGTGTCAGTTATACTCCTGCCCTCGGCTGAGTTAGTTGACCTTGTGCGTACGTGTGCCTTGTGCCTGATATCTTGCTTGCTTGTTTGGTTTTGATCCGGTTCTGTCCCTGTTATGAGTTCTGCCTGCCCCTCTTGTACTGCGCTACCTCTCGTGTATGACTCTCTGCTTGTGACCCAACTTCTCTCTGCTCATCCCCTTGGTACCACGTCGCCCTCTTGTGTATGACCTTTGGCTTTGTCTGACAACCCATCTGTTTGTCCCTCCTGTGCCTCGTTTGCCCGTACTGTTGTGACCTTCGTTTTGCCTGACTCTAAGTTGTTGTATGGTGTCCTGTCATATCTGAAAGCAGGACACTAAGCCCCGACCCCTTGCAGTCACCTGACCATAGGTCCTGTGCCAGCTTGCTAACTTTAGTGTCCGCAGGTCCTGTGCATCTTTACTTTCCGGCGCTGACTGGACCCTGACACTAATAGTTTGAAGCACGCATTGTCACCTCTGCTGCCCTGCTCCACAGGTATCTTTTAGCACTGTTTCTGTACTCAGGACACGCGCACTGGCTCTGTGAGCGAGTGTAGTGCGGTGTCTCTGACAATGAGGTTGACCAATCACAAGCAGGCAGTATCATGCAAGGGAGAAAAGATCACGCCCACCTTTCCCCAGTGATCTCTGCAGCTGCTCTGTAGAAATACAACAGAGCACAGTTTATAGCCAGATAGACAAAAAGGTCTGAAAATGCTGGATCCTTCACTCCCTCACCATTATCTGTTGGGGAAGAATCATAAGACCCCCAGACACATTAGATTGTCAGCCGACATCGGTGGGTTCGGTCAACTTTAGCCTAATGTGTACAGGGATGTCAGAAAAACATTTGCACTTTGTATACTAAAGTCCTGTTATAATTTTTTACGAGTTCTGAGTCTGCGGAATGGATTCCAATACAAAGCAAAGGCAATTGGTGGCTTACTGCAAAGGACTGAAAGTATGTTCAGAGATACGAATTACATCCTTGGAAATTGGTGTCTTTTCAGCTATTCATACATTTAGGCCAGGTTCACATGTTCAGTATCTGGTCAGTATTTGTAAGCCACAATCAGCATAGGAACAATCATAAAAAAAAGTTTAATAGAAACACGTCACCACTTCTGTATTTATCACCCACTCCTGGTTTTGACGTACAAATACTGATGTAAAATACTGACCAAATACTGAATGTGTGAATGTGGCCTTATAGTAATAATCCAGGGAAGGCTTTTAAGGCAATGGATTCTCTCTGGGTTTACATTGAACAAATTGTAACATATTAAGGAAAACTTAATATCAGGAGCTTGAATGTAATAAAGAGAATAATGGGAAGCTGCAGTCTAGGGCCAGACAGTGTTAGTGGATTTTAAAGGGGTTATTTACTACTTTTACATTGATGAGCTCTCCTTACGATAAGTCAATCTAATATATAAAGCTCAAAGTGTGTATGTGTGTGTGTGTGTATGTCCGGGATAGGCATCCGCACCGTCGCAGCTACAGCCACAAAATTTGGCACAGTCACACGTCTGGACCCCGAGAGCGTCCTAAGCTATGTTGTGAGGTGAAATTTTAACCCCGCGCGTTCCAATTCACCAAACAATTTTGCCCCTATCTACATACTGGGGGAAAAAGTGTGTGCGTGTCAAGCCCCGCCCCTCATTGTGATGTCATAATGCCCCTATCTACATACTGGGGAAGCAGTGTGTGCGTATCAAGCCCCGTCCCTCATTATGATGTCACAACGGTTGCCATGGCGACACTGATGTCATCAAAGGTCGCAAGCCCCGCCGCCGCTCATTATGATGTCATAATGGTTGACTATGTGATGGAGGATATGTTTGATGGGTATATGGGCACGGGACTATGGGATGGCGGATATGTATATGGGCACGGGACTATGGGATGGAGGATGTGTGATGGGTATATGGGCATTGGACTACAGGATGGAGGATATGTATGACGGGTATATGGGCACGGGACTATGAGATGGCGGATATGTATGATGGGTATATGGGCACGGGACTATGGGATGGAGGATATGTATGATGGGTATATGGGCACGGGACTATGGGATGGAGGATGTGTGATGGGTTTATGGGCACTCGACTATGGGATGGCGAATATGTATGATGGGTATATGGGCATGGGACTATGGGATGGAGAATATGTATGATGGGTATATGGGCATGGGACTATGGGATGGAGGATGTGTGATGGGTATATGGGCGCTGGACTATGGGATGGAGGATATGTATGATGGGTATATGGGCACGGGCCTATGGGATGGCAGATATGTATGATGGGTATATGGGCACTCGACTATGGGATGGCGAATATGTATGATGGGTATATGGGCACGGGACTATGGGATGGAGGATGTGTGATGGGTATATGCGCATGGACTATGGGATGGAGGATGTGTGATGGGTATATGGGCACGGGACTATGGGATGGAGGATAATTATAATTTGCTACAACAAACCACAGTTAGTTACTATGCCCGGGCAGCGCCAGGCTCTTCAGCTAGTTATATAATATAAGTGAAGGTCCGACACCCGGCACACCCATCAACCAGTGTTATCACCCCTGGAAGACAGATGTATACAGTGTGGAACAGCACAGCTCTGTACCGAATGTAGTGGTCACTGCCAAGAACTTATTTCAATAGGGGCTGATCTGCAGCATCCGGCAGAGACCACTAAAAAGTGAATGTCAGTGCCGTGTTAGGCTCCATACACTACATGCAGATAACAACTGATCGGTGCAGCCATGATCTTATATTGGTGACCTATCCAAAGAATAAGTCATCAAAACAAAAGTGCTGGAAAAAACTTTAAGCATTTTCTTTATATAATCTAATATATAAAGCTCAAAGTGTGTACGTATGTATGTATGTATGTATGTATGTGTGTGTATGTATGTGTGTGTGTCCGGGATAGGTATCCGCACCGTCGCAGCTACAGCCACAAAATTTGGCACAGTCACACGTCTGGACCCCGAGAGCGTCCTAGGCTATGTTGTGAGGTGAAATTTTAACCCCGCGCGTTCCAATGCACTAAACAATTTTGCCCCTGTCTACATACTGGGGAAACAGTGTGTGCGTGTCAAGCCCCGCCCCTCATTATGATGTCACAATGGTTGCCATGGCGACGCTGATGTCATCATAGGTTGCAAACCCCGCCGCTCATTATGATGTCAAAATGGTTGACTATGGGATGGAGGATGTGTGATGGGTATATTGGCACTGGACTATGGGATGGAGGATATGTATGACGGCGGCGACTCTGCTCCGATGTCAGGAGCTGCGCTGCAGTCAGCCCGGCACACAGCGGCGGGCGTAATATCAATATTGGTCTTTTTATATATAGATTATGTCAAGCCGCGCTCACCTGAGGGCGGGACCTCGGCCCCAACGTCATCTCTTCAGGAGCCGCGGTCACTCTGGGGGTCCCGCCGGGTGCGCACGCGCACCTCTCGTACCTAGGTCCCTGTCTCTTTCATGTTATGTCTGCACTTGCACACTTTTCTCAGTTCGGTCTCCAGGTCAGTCCCCTCTATGGTACTGGAGGACTTGACCCGGAAGCTCTCGTGATCATGTGCTATATCAGGCTACCTCTTCCTAGGGGAGGTGCCTGATTATTGTTGTGCTTCCTGGCTTGGTCTGCCGTGTCTCTGCCTGGCTGTGCGCTGTATTCGGGTCCCCTGCCTTGCACTCTGTTGTGCCTCTTGGCACACGCTCTGAACCTGCACTCTGCCTTGTACTCGGTTGTGCTTCCTGGCACACGCTCTGACCCTGTGCTCTGTCTTGTACTTAGTTGTGCCTCCTGGCACACACTCGGACCCTGTGCCTTGTCTCATACTCAGTGGTGCCTCCTGGCACATGCTCTGATCCTGTACTCTGTCTCTTACTCAGTTGTGCCTCCTGGCACACGTTCCAATCCTGCACTCTGTCTTATGCTCAGTTGTGCTCTCTGGCACACACCATGCTCCTGTACTCTGCTACACCTCCTGGCACACCTGCTGCCTGACTCAGTGCTCTGACGTGCTCCTTGCACGCATCCTGCTTCACTCACACCCGGACGTACGAAGTCTCTGTATACCACGTGTTCCCGTGTCCACGCTTTACACGTTCCTGCAGACACACTCACCCACTCGTGTCTCCTGTGAGCCGGCCGCCTGGTGCCAGCAGTCGTGGTACCTCACCCCCTGGGGCTTGCCCCTGACACTCCCTGTATAGGGGGTGGTCTTCACTAGGTCAGCTCGCCCTGGGAGGGTTGGTGCCACGATCCAGAGGGTCCACTCCAGGAGTCGTCACAGTATAATCAGGCCATGGACCCCGCTGGTACCACCGCCTCCGTCCAAAAGGAACTGGTGTTCCTACGGGAGAGTCAGACCAGGATCATGTCCTCTCTGAAATCCATGGAGTCCCGTTTGTCGGCCATGCAGTCCTCTGACCCTGGGAATGCTTCCCAGCTGGCCAGCCTCCAGCAACGTGACACCCAGGTCCATATCCTCAACTATATGGCGTCGGTAGACAGTCGGCTTCTTTCCATACAAGCCGTTTCTGCCCAGTCCTCGGCCCCGCACCCGCTGCCGCGCCTCGGCAAGCCACCCCGATATAGCGGGGACCCTAAGTTTTGTCGAGGATTTCTGAACCAATGCCGGTTACATTTTGAGCTTTTGCCGCAGCACTATCCCACTGAGCACGCCCAAATTGCCTTTATTGTTTCACACTTAGAGGGGGAGGCATTAGCATGGGTGAACCCCCTCTGGGAGCGCAATGACCCACTCGTCTCTCAGCCTTCCACCTTTTTGGACACCTTCCGCAAGGTGTTCGACGAGCCGGGTCGGCTGGCCTCTACCACCGAGTCTCTCTTTAACCTCCATCAGGGTTCGCTACCGGTGGGACAGTATGCCATCCGTTTTCGTACCTTGTCCTCCGAACTCGGTTGGAACAACGAGGCTCTCGTAGGGATCTTTTGGCGTGGCCTGTCCGGTCGAATCAAAGACGAACTGGCAGGTCGGGATACTCCCACATCTTTAGAGGATCTGATCTCTCTGGCGACACGCATTGACCTGCGGTTTCAGGAACATGCCCGTGAACCAGCCAGAGAGAGGAGCTCCTCTCACCTCCTTCGTTCCTGCCCCAAGAAGCCGGGAAACTTCTCTGCCTAGGGTTGGTAGGAGAGGCCTCCCTAGGTGTACATGATCCCTCACCTCCCCTGCTCGTGTCCGTGTTATTGAATCTCGGTGCCAAGCGTTATTCTGAGGAGGCTTTTCTGGATTCTGGCGCGGAGGGGAATTTTATCACACTCGAGGTGGTTAAAAAATACCGGATTCCTGTCAGATCCCTGGAGACTCCTCGGTCGATAGTTTCGGTCAATGGTACGTCCGTGCAGGAGACCGTTACCCAGGCCACCGAAGACATCGAGCTGCAGATCGGAGCCCTGCACCGGGAGAAGAAGATCTCCTTCCTCGTCTTGTCTACCATGTCTCACACACTTCTTCTACGTCTCCCTTGGCTACGGACTCATGAGCCAACCCTGGACTGGCGGTCGGGCGAGATACTCCGTTGGGGACCGTCCTGTCAGGAGAAGTGCCTGTTGCCCGTCCATCCGATGAACTCTGCCTGTCCATCCCCGGCACCTACAGGTCTGCCGTCGGCTTACTGGTCCTTTGCAGATGTCTTCGACAAGAAGGAGGCCGAGACGCTGCCTCTCCATCGGCCATATGACTGTCCGATTGACCTCATTCCTGGTTCTACGCCACCCAGGGGTAGGATATACCCGCTATCCCCTGCTGAAACCCAAGCTATGTCTGAGTATATCCAGGAGAACCTTGCGAGAGGTTTTATCCGTAAGTCCTCCTCACCCGCGGGAGCGGGATTTTTCTTTGTCAAAAAGAAGGACGGCTCCCTCTGTCCTTGCATAGACTACTGAGGCCTGAACAATATCACGGTCAAGAACAAGTATCCATTGCCATTGATCCCGGAACTCTTTGACCGGCTTAGAGGAGCTCGAATTTTCACCAAACTGGATCTTCGTGGGGCCTACAACTTGATCCGCATTCGTTCCGGTGATGAGTGGAAGACCGCCTTTAACACCAGAGACGGTCACTACGAGTACTTGGTCATGCCCTTCGGCCTCTGCAATGCCCCAGCGGTGTTCCAGGAATTCATGAATGACGTCTTCCGGGATATGCTGTACTCCTGCGTGGTAGTCTATCTGTATGACATCCTCGTTTTTTCTCCAGACCTCTCCGCCCACAGAAAGAACGTGCATCAAGTCCTCCAGCGCCTGAGGGAGAACCGCCTTTATGCCAAGCTCGAGAAATGTGCCTTCGAGCAAACGTCCCTGCCATTCTTGGGGTACATTATATCAGAATCAGGTTTAAGCATGGATCCGGCAAAGGTGTCCGCCGTCCTCGATTGACCACAGCCTCCTGAGGTGAAGGCAATCCAACGCTTCCTTGGTTTTGCGAACTACTACTGACAGTTCGTTCCTCATTTCTCCTTGTTGGTTCGCCCCATCTCGTCCCTTATCTGCAAGGGAGCTAACCCAAAGGCTTGGCCCTCTGAGGCTGAAGAGGCCTTCCAGTCGTTGAAACAAGCCTTCGCCGCTTCTCCGGCGCTTCACCGACCTGAGGTTAGTAGACCTTTCACTCTCGAGGTGGACGCATCCTCTACCGGGGCTGGCGCAGTCCTTCTGCAGAAATCCTCTTCTGGACGTTTTGTCACCTGTGGCTTCTTTTCTAAAGTATTTTCCTCCACTGAACAGAACTAATCCATTGGCGACAAAGAGCTATGGGCCATTAAATTGGCCTTGGAGGAGTGGAGGTACTTACTGGAAGGCGCCATACATCCATTCAAGATCTTCACGGACAATAAGAACCTGGCGTAAATCCAGTCCGCACAGAGGCTCAATTTTCGGCCCGGCGATAAAAACGTTAGAGCGGATGCGTTGTCAAGATCATTCCTGTCGTCTGATGCAGAGGAAGAACCCTCTCATATCATTGATCCATCAAAAGTAATTACCGTGGCTCCTGTCAAGTTAACCACGTTACCTCCGGGAAGAACCTTTGTGGCTGAGAATAACCGAAAACGAGTGTTAAATTGGGGACATTCATCCAAGATTGCCGGCCACGTTGGTGTCCAAAAGACTTTGGACTTAATCTCTCGCTATTATTGGTGGCCTTCACTCTCCCAGGATGTTAAAGACTTTGTGGCATCTTGCCCGTCCTGTGCCCAGAACAAGATACCCAGACAACCACCCTCAGGTCTTCTGCTCCCGCTTCCCGTTCCGTCGGCTCCATGGCAGCACATAGCCATGGATTTCATTACTGATCTGCCTTGTTCTTCCGGTTGTACTGTGGTCTTGGTGGTTGTAGACCGATTTTCAAAGATGGCCCACTTCATTCCTCTTCCCGGACTAACCTCTGCTCCTGACTTGGCGAAGATCTTCATTTCCCATATCTTCAGGATTCACGGATTCCCCCAGCACATCGTGTCAGACAGAGGGGTCCAATTCACCTCTCGGTTCTGGAGAGCTCTATGCGGACTCATGAAAGTGTCATTGGATTTCTCTTCCGCCTATCACCCCCAAACCAATGGGCAGGTGGAACGTACCAACCAGATCCTTACATCCTACCTCCGGCATTTTTCTAATGCTCATCAGAATGACTGGGTTGGTCTACTTCCTTGGGCTGAGTTCGCCTACAATAATCACTCCAGTGAATCGTCTACCAAGTCTCCTTTCTTCATCGTCTTTGGACAGCATCCCAATGTGCCTCTATCGGTACTTCCTGTCTCGGGGGTACCTGCTGCCGATTCTCTGTCTGTGGAGTTCTCCAGGGTATGGCAGGAGACCAAAACCGCTCTCGAGAAAGCACGGGACAGAATGAAATTACACGCTGACAAGAGGCGCCTGGACGTTCCTCCATTTCTCCCTGGTGACAAGGTGTGGCTCTCCACCAAATACGTCCGCCTTAAGGTACCATCTTACAAACTGGGTCCCCGTCACATTGGTCCTTTTGAGGTCCTCAGGCGGATTAATGATGTTGCTTACAAATTGAAGCTGCCTCCTTCACTCCGTATTCCCAATTCCTTCCATGTGTCTCTCCTTAAACCTGTGGTTCTTAACCGATTTCATCCTTCTCCAGGCCACACACCCCAGCCTGTTGGCTTGGGGGATGAGTTTGAGGTGAATGACATTTTGGCCATGAAGAAGGTAAGAGGGAGAACCATGTTCTTGATCGATTGGAAGGGTTTTGGCCCCGAGGAGAGGTCATGGGAGCCCAGGGAGAATATCCACGCACCCCAGTTTTTGTCTAAGTTCCTCTCCAGTTTTAGAAAGAGGGGGCGTAAAGGGGGGTACTGTCACGCCGCGCTCACCTGGGGGCGGGACCTTGGCCCCGACGTCATCTCTTTCGGAGCCGCGGTCACTCCGGGGGTCCCGCCGGGTGCGCACGCGCACCTCTCTGTTGCGAGTTCATTTTCCCCTTCACCATTGAGGTCTGATGAACTCCCTCTTCTGGTGAAGGAAGGTAGTGAGGCTGATTACCAAGCACCTGGACAGGATGATGATGACTGGGTGACGGCAATTACTGACTGGATATAAGGCAGCCAACGCCCTTCTGCCTTGCTGGTGATCTCTCTGAGGGATTCTAGGAGACCAGTCTGATTCCTGCTCCTCAAAAGCTAAGTTTTCTGCTCTACTTTTTGCATTTGTGTTTTGGTTTTGTTTTGCATTGTTTTCCTTGATTTCTGCCATTCCCTGCTGGGGTGAGCTGAATTCCTTTTTGCTCTGTCTTCAGAAAATACCTGAGTACTGATATAGTCTTTTTGAAGCCTAGCGTCTTCAGGGCTTTTTTCCCTATCAGCTGTTGGCTCTTGTTTTGATAGGGTTTTGGCGGATTACAGACAGCAGCTTTTCTATCCTGTCCTATCTAGTTAGCTTGGGCCCCATCATTTGCTCAGCCTATCTTTCTATCTGTGTGAGTGTTTTTTCATCTTGCTTCACCATCATTATATGTTGGGGGCTGCCTATTGCTTTGGGGTCTGCTCTGGGGCAGTTTAGATTTCCCTTTCTGTCTTTAGGCTATGTAGTTCTCCGGCTGTGATCGAGGGGTCTAGGGCACCGTAGGAACCCCCCCACGGCTACTGCTAGTTGTTGTTGATAGGTTCAGGGATCTGCAATCCGATAGCTGCCAACTTCTCTGGTTTTCTGGGCTTAGCTAGTATTTCTGATTTTGCCTCCTGCGGTGACTCACTCATAACAGAATCACCAGCCATTCCGCAGATCCTAGGGTACTCAATAGCAGGAAAGAATTGTAAAAAAAAAAAAAAGGTGTGTATATTTTTTCCTCTATATCTCTGAGGCCGTAGGGGGAATTTTTTTTTCTCTCAATGGAGATAAAGCAATTGTCTGATCGTGTGGAGCAGCTCGCTGCGGAAGTGCGGGGAATTTCCGCCTACCTTGCTCATTCACATGCTGCTGAACCAAAGATCCCTACTCCTGATGTGTTTTTTGGGGATCGGTCTAAATTTTTGAATTTCAAAAATAATTGTAAATTATTTTTTGCCTTGAAGCCTAACTCGTCAGGGAGCTCCACGCAGCAGGTTAAAATTGTCATCTCTTTGCTGCGTGGCGATCCCCAGGATTGGGCGTTTTCTTTGAAACCAGATGATCCTATTCTGACTAATGTGAACACATTTTTTCAAGCCTTGGGGTTGTTGTATGACGAACCTAATGCTATTGATCAGGCTGAAAAGACCCTGTTGGCATTGAGCCAGGGTCGAGATTCTGCAGAATTGTACTGTCAAAAATTCCGAAAGTGGGCGGTCCTTACTACATGGAATGATAATGCCTTGGCAGCTCTCTTTTGGAAGGGTTTGTTAGAAGCCGTAGAAGATACTATGGTGGGATTTCCTGTTCCCTCTGGTCTTGACGATTCTATGTCATTAGCCATTCAGGTTGATCGGCGTTTACGTGAACGCAGGACTGCATGAGAGGTGTTGCTACCTGTTGAACAAATGTCTGAACCTATGCAATGTGATAGAGTTTTGTTCAGGGAGCAACGTCAGGAGTTCAGAAGGCATAATAAGCTGTGGTTTTTTTGTGGCGATGCCTCGCATATTATTTCTGTCTGTCCTAAACGAGAGAAACGTTTTGCACACACGTTTTCTGTGGGTGGTGTTCAACCTAAGTTTCTTCTGGCAATTACTCTGATCTGCTCCCTGTCCACACTTTCCGCCAAGGCTTTTGTGGATTCGGGAGCAGCCCTTAACCTAATGGACTTGGATTTTGCTAAACGTTGTGGATTTCCTATGACACCTCTGCGGACGCCTATCCCTTTAAGGGGGATTGATGCTACTCCTTTGGCGAAAAATAAACCTCAGTTTTGGACCCAGGTGGTAAAGCGGGTCACCCCAGACTATCAAGAAAATTGCAGATTTTTGGTGTTGCATAATTTGCATGATACCATTGTTCTGGGGTTTCCCTGGTTGCAAATTCATAATCCAGTTTTGGATTGGAAATCTGTGTCTGTGGTGAGTTGGGGTTGTCCGTGTGCCCTTAGTGAGGCTCCGGTTTTTTCCACCTCTCCTCAGTTCCTCAGTCGCATGATGTTCCTGACTATTTGGCGGATTTTTATGATGTATTTAGTGAGAATGAGTCTGCGTCTTTGCCTCCTCATAGGAGTTATGACTGTGCAATTGAACTGAGCCCGGGGTGTAAATTTCCCAAGGGTCGGCTCTTCAATTTATCTGTACCCGAGCACGAGGCTATGCGATCCTATATTAAGGAGGCGTTGGAGAAGGGTCATATTAGACCATCCTCTTCACCCTTAGGTGCTTGGTTTTTTTTCATGGCCAAAAAGGATGGTTCATTAAGGCCTTGTATTGATTATCGTGCCCTCAACAAAATTACTATTAAATATCAGTATCCATTACCCCCGATTTCGGATCTATTCTCCAGAGTTAAAGGTGCTTGCTGGTTTACCAAGCTTGACCTCAGGGGGGCGTATAATCTTATCCGCATTAAGCATGGGGATGAATGGAAGACGGCGTTTAATACTCCGGAGGGACATTTTGAGTACCTGGTGATGCCTTTTGGGCTCACTAATGCCCCTTCTGTCTTCCAGTGCTTCATGAACGATATTTTCCGAGACTTTGTGGATAAATTTTTGATTATCTATCTGGATGATATTTTGATCTTCTCCAAGGATTGTGATTCTCATGTGGAAAATGTTCAGACTGTGTTCCAGATCTTGAGGGAGAATTCCCTGTATGTCAAAGGATCAAAATGCCTTTTTGGGGTACAGAGGATTTCTTTTCTGGGATTTATTTTGTCTCCGTCAACTAATGAAATGGACCCGGCCAAGGTACAGTTTTTGGGTTTTGCTAATTTTTATCGGAAATTTATAGCAAAATTTTCTAGTATTGCCAAGCCATTGACTGATCTGACTAAGAAGGGTGCTGATGTGTTGAATTGGTCTCCGGAGGCTGTTTCTTCCTTTCAGGAGCTGAAGCGAAGATTCACTTCTGCCCCGGTTTTGCGGCAACCTGATGTCTCACTCCCGTTCCAGGTAGAGGTGGACGCTTCTGAGATTGGTGCAGGAGCTGTTTTGTCCCAAAAGGATCCTGTGACATCTAAAATGAATCCCTGTGCTTTCTTTTCCCGAAAGTTCTCTCCATCTGAACGTAACTATGATGTGGGGAATCGGGAACTGTTAGCCATGAAATGGGCATTTGAGGAGTGGAGACATTGGTTGGAGGGAGCTAAACATCAAGTCGTGGTCCTCACTGACGACAAGAATTTAATTTACCTGGAGTCGGCTAACCACTTGAACCCTAGACAGGCTAGGTGGGCCTTGTTTTTTACACGTTTTGATTTTGTGGTCTCTTTTCTTCCTGGCACTAAGAATGTCAAGGCTGACGCACTCTCTAGGAGCTTCTTTGCTGATTCTCCTGTGGTGACCAAGCCTGCTACCATCTTAGGCGAAGGGGTAGTTCTTTCTGCCATCTCGCCCGATTTGAGACGTGCTCTGGAAGAGTTCCAGGAGGACAAACCTGAGCGTTGTCCCAGTGGAAAGTTGTATGTTCCTGACCAGTGGAAGAAGAGAGTGATGTCTGAAGTTCATTGCTCTGCATTGGCTGGTCATCCAGGTATTTTTGGTACTAGAGATCTGGTGAGTCGGTCTTTTTGGTGGCCCGCCTTGTCTCGTGATGTCAGGAATTTTGTGCAGTCCTGTGGGACTTGCTCCCGGTCTAAACCTTGTTCTCGCTCTAGTGGGTTGTTGATGCCTTTGCCGGTTCCCAGGAGGCCATGGACCCATATTTCAATGGATTTCATCTCTGATATGCCTGTCTCTCAGAGAATGACTGTTATTTGGGTGATTTGTGATAGGTTCTCTAAGATGGTTCATCTTGTACCACTCCCTAAGTTGCCATCTTCCTCTGAGTTGGTGCCCCTGTTTTTGCAACAGGTGGTTCGCTTGCACGGGATTCCTGAGAACATTGTATCTGAGTTCAGTTTGTGACTAGATTTTGGAGGACTTTCTGTTCCAAGCTGGGAATTCAGTTGTCCTTCTCCTCTGCTTTTCACCCTCAGACCAATGGGCAGACGGAGAGAACAAACCAGACCTTGGAGTCGTATTTGAGATGTTTTATTTCCGCTGATCAGGATGATTGGCTTTCATTTTTGCCCTTGGCCGAATTTGCTTTAAATAATAGAGCTAGTTCTGCCACTTTGATGTCACCTTTTTTTTGTAACTTTGGGTTTCATCCTCGATTTTCTTCAGGGCAGGTGGAGCCTTCTGCTTGCCCAGGTGTTGACACTGTGGTGGAGAGAATGCACCAGATCTGGGACCAAGTGGTGGATAAGTTATCTCGCTCCCAGGAAAAGGCCCAGCGGTTTTCCAACTGACATAGGACCATTGGTCGCCAGTTTAAGGTTGGTGATATGGTTTGGTTATCATCAAAAAATATCACTAAGAAGGTGGCTTCTCCTAAGTTTAAGCCTAGATTTATTGGACCTTACAAGATTTTGGAGATTATTAATCTGGTCTCTTTTCGTTTGGCTCTTCCTGTTACATTTAAAATCCATAATGTGTTTCATAAGTCCTTGTTGAAGAGGTTTGTCGAACCAGTAGTTCCTGGGGTGGCACCTCCGGACCCTGTATTGGTTGAAGGTAACATGGAATATGAGGTAGAGAAGATACTGGATTCCCGTCTGGCTAGACGGAGACTCCAGTATTTGGTTAAGTGGAAGGGTTATGGTCAGGAGGATAATTCCTGGGTCTCTGCCTCTGATATTCATGCCAAAAGATTGGTGCGTGCCTTTCATCGGGCTCACCCTGATCGCCCTGGTGGCATGGATGAGGGTTCGGTGACCCCTCCTCAAGGGGGAGGTACTGTTGTGAGTTAATTTTCCCCTTCACCATTGAGGTCTGATGAACTCCCTCTTCTGGTGAAGGAAGGTAGTGAGGCTGATTACCAAGCACCTGGGCAGGATGATGATGGCTGGGTGACGGGAACTACTGACTGGATATAAGGCAGCCAACGCCCTTCTGCCTTGCTGGTGATCTCTCTGAGTGATTCTAGGAGACCAGTCTGATTCCTGCTCCTCAAAAGCTAAGTTTTCTGCTCTACTTTTTGCATTTGTGCTTTGGTTTTGTTTTGCATTGTTTTCCTTGATTTCTGCCATTCCCTGCTGGGGTGAGCTGAATTCCTTTTTGCTCTGTCTTCAGAAAATACCTGAGTACTGATATAGTCTTTTTGAAGCCTAGCGTCTTCAGGGCTTTTTTCCCTATCAGCTGTTGGCTCTTGTTTCGATAGGGTTTTGGCGGATTACAGACAGCAGCTTTTCGATCCTGTCCTATCTAGTTAGCTTGGGCCCCATCATTTGCTCAGCCTATCTTTCTATCTGTGTGAGTGTTTTTTCATCTTGCTTCACCGTCATTATATGTTGGGGGCTGCCTATTGCTTTGGGGTCTGCTCTGGGGCATTTAGATTTCCCTTTCTGTCTTTAGGCTATGTAGTTCTCCGGCTGTGATCGAGGGGTCTAGGGCACCGTAGGAACCCCCCCACGGCTACTGCTAGTTGTTGTTGATAGGTTCAGGGGTCTGCAATCCGATAGCTGCCAACTTCTCTGGTTTTCTGGACTTAGCTAGTATTTCTGTTTTTGCCTGCTACGGTGACTCACTCGTAACACCTTTCGTACCTAGGTCCCTGTCTCTTTCATGTTATGTCTGCGCTTGCGCACTTTTCTCAGTTCGGTCTCCAGGTCAGTCCTCTCTATGGTACTGGAGGACTTGACCCGGAAGCTCTCATGATCATGTGCTATATCAGGCTACCTCTTCCTAGGGGAGGTGCCTGATTATTGTTGTGCTTCCTGGCTTGGTCTGCCGTGTCTCTGCCTGGCTGTGCACTGTATTCAGGTCCCCTGCCTTGCACTCTGTTGTGCCTCTTGGCACATGCTCTGAACCTGCATTCTGCCTTGTACTCGGTTGTGCCTCCTGGCACACGCTCTGACCCTGTGCTCTGTCTTGTACTTAGTTGTGCCTCCTGGCACACACTCGGACCCTGTGCCTTGTCTCATACTCAGTTGTGCCTCCTGGCACATGCTCTGATCCTGTACTCTGTCTCTTACTCAGTTGTGCCTCCTGGCACACGTTCCAATCCTGCACTCTGTCTTATGCTCAGTTGTGCTCTCTGGCACACACCCTGCTCCTGTACTCTGTTACACCTCCTGGCACACCTGCTGCCTGACTCAGTGCTCTGACGTGCTCCTTGCAGGCATCCTGCTTCACTCACACCCGGACGTACGAAGTCTCTGTATACCACGTGTTCCCGTGTCCACGCTTTACACGTTCCTGCAGACACACTCACCCACTCGTGTCTCCTGTGAGCCGGCCGCCTGGTGCCAGCAGTCTTGGTACCTCACCCCCTGGGGCTTGCCCCTGACAGTCCCTGTATAGGGGGTGGTCTTCACTAGGTCAGCTCGCCCTGGGAGGGTTGGTGCCACGACCTAGAGGGTCCACTCCAGGAGTCATCACAGATTATTTGTGGCAACAGTGTGGTCATCTGCTTAGGTTCTCTGGTTAGGGGCCCACTCAGAAGTTGCATAGAATCATAGAATCGTAGAGTTGGAAGGGACCTCTTGGGCCATCTGGTCCAGCCCCCTGCTCAAAGCAGGATTCGCTAAATCATCCCACACAGATGTCTGTCCGGCCTCTGTTTGAAGACTTCTGTTGAAGGAGAACTCAACACCTCTCGTGCGAGCCTGTTCCACTCATTGATCACTCTGTCAAAAAGTTTTTTCTAATATCTAATCTGTGTCTCCTCAAATTCAGTTTCATCCCATTGCTTCTAGTCTTTCCTTGTGCAAATGAGAATAAAGATGATCTTTCTACAATGTGACAGCCCTTGAGATATTTGTAGCCAGCTATTAAGTCTCCTCTCAGTCTTCTCTTCTGCAAGCTAAACATTCCCAAATCCTGCAACCTTTCCTCATAAATTACAAACCTCCAGTAGATTAAGGATTATGTACTCTAAACAGAACCACTATTTTCGGCATTGTGGGTGTGAGTGTGGGTATTTTTTGTGTCCCCTATTTTTGTATATGTAGGGAGGTCTAGGGCGTTACTAGGGACGCCGACGATGAGTGGGGGCGCCACATTGTCAACAACTAGGGTGCCAACCTCCACGGTCAGGAAGGGTCTTGGTAGGGCATACTAGGGTGAAGTAGTTTTTGGCCCTTAATGTCTGTGAATTATTGAACCATTTGGTTACCTGACCCTCTATCTATTTATCTACCTCCCTATGTATTGAGGTAATTTTACTGTATTATGCTTTTTAGTGATTGAATTAAAAGTTAATTTTTTGGGATTATTCTTTTTCTGGTAACCTTTCCTCATAAAACAGGGTTTGCAGAACGGTTACCATTCTGGTCGCTCTTTTCTGAACTTGCTCAAGTTTGTTGATGTCTTTTTTAAAATGTGGTGCCCAAAACTGGACACAGTATTCCAGATGAGGTCTGACCAAAGAGGAGTAGAGGGCAATAATGATTTTCCCCCCCCTGAACCAAAACCCTAGCTAAGCCTCTGGATAGAAGATAGATAGATAGCTAGATAGATAGATAGATAGATAGATAGATAGATAGATAGATAGATAGATAGATAGATAGATAGATAAAATAGAAGATACTGACACCAGAAAGTAGTAAAATATAAAAATATAGAAAAATAATAAAAGTATAAAAAACATAAATAATCAAATTCTCACTTTATATTTTATAATCTATCTGGTGCACAGTGAAAAAGTGGAAACCACTTAATATATAAAGAAAAACCCCAATACCAAGAGCATAGAGTAGCTAGAGAATTCCAGACAAGACATTTTTGTAATAACTAAGTTTATTAAGGTTTAACAAACAGGTTTGAATGGCATAGTGGAATTAAAAGTAAAAATATTTTTCAAAGAAATAATTGTCCTGTGTGCGCCCAGGATCTTAACCCCTTAAGGTATTTTATCCTATTTTTAATATAACCTCTGGCATATCTTTATCTGTACCTTATAATTATCTGACTCGTGTGTTCACATGATCCTATCATCTGAAGACATTGTGCCCTGTTTATAATATACCCTTTGGTATACTTTGTTATTTACACTTCGCATTTCTAGTTTTGTTTTGTTGATTGCAGCTTTGCACATTTTGTTAATTTCTAAGCTTTGCACTACTTTGCACTTTAATTTTTTGGAAACATTTTTTATGATTCCATCTATCCACTGCCATTATTGCTATTAGAAGTTTTTTATATGGACTTTTATAACCTTTATGGGTTACTATATACATCTTATTAGTACTGCTGATTTTATATGGTAATTTTTATTGATCCAGAAATGGCCAGAGTAAGCCTCCCAGCCCCCATAGGAGGTGTGGGTGGAGGCCATCATGACGGGGGGGTTGGAGGGTTTAGTGGGGGGAGCTGCTAACAAGGAGGGGGAGCTAAGGGGTATTTAGGAGCCGGTCGGGGGTGTTCCCGCCCTCTGTTCAGTCACTTACCTGGATGGCAGGAGTCGAAGAGGCCTTGGATCGGCTGTGGGCTGCAGCGCTGGTGCAGCCGCCGGGATGGCTGGAGGCACACGTGGCCGGCTTGCTCCCAGGTCCCTCCGGGCAGGCCGAGGTGAGGGAGCGCCGATAGAGGCGGGTGAGGCCTCTGGAACGGCTTTGACCCGACACCGCTCCCCGGGCCTCGCGTCGCCGCAGGAGCCCCTCCAGGTCGCGCGACGTGCAATCCTCCTTCGAGTACGTCGCGGCCTGGGAGGAATCCACGGTTGCGGCGAGGCCCTGCGGTGGTGTCTGGGCCTCCGCCTCGGTCCAGGAGGGGGGCGGAGCCAGCACGCGCCGAGCGTCATACTTCCCCTGCTGCTTCGGGGGGCCGCGGCGGCCTGCCTCCCCTGCACCGAGGACGTCAGCCGCCGGCAGAGTGGCGGCCTGGCGGGTGGCAGGACCTGATACATCGTCCCCCAGGGGTGTGGGGGCATCTGCTTCTGCGGGGGGCGCCGCTGCGCAGGCCCCGCAGCTGCGCCTGCCCCGGACATAGACACCGCGACTTCTGGCGCTGCTGCCGCTGCGCGAGTGGCAGGCAGCACGGCGGGGTTGGCGCCTGCTGCAAGAAGGGATGGAGGCAGGAGGACTCTTTCGGGCTCCCAGTTATCGTGGGGGGCCATGGATGCCCAACGGCGACAGGACGGCACACCGGCAGGAGCCCTCGGCGGGGGGAGCCAGGCGGCATCAGTGTTCAGGGTCCCGCAGCCTGGATCATTTCAGAGGCTCAGGCCTCCCACCCTGGTCCTCCCTGCGGGGATCTTCGGGGGTCAGCAACGCGCCGGCGAGTCCGTCATCGGGAGTCGTGAAGTTCTTGAGGCTTCGGGGGATCCAGGCTTTCCGACTGGAAGGCACACAGCCCCTTTGCAGCCCGGTGAGTATGTGTCCATGTCCCCTGTTTGTCACCCGCTTTTGTCTTCATCAGTTGTGGAAAGGGGCCCTTGGCTGAAGCTAGTAGTGTCGGGGTGGGAGCTGGGTTGAGCGGTCTAGGTTCAGCTGGGGGAGTAAGTGATATGCTTGCGGATGTGCGTAGTTTGCTGTCACGCTTGGAGCAGGGCTTTGTCGGGTCGTCGCCGGTAGCAGCTTGGGTTGGGTCTCAGGTTGGGGGGGTCGTCTGGTCAGAGTGGTTTGGAGCCGGGCCCCCGCTCCGGCGAGCCAGTGTCCGTGTCGGTGCAAACCGAAAAAGAAAAGGAGTGTCATGTGCATTTAGATGATCGGGCGCATGGCAAGGTGTATGTATGCTTTGAAGGTTCGTTGAGTGCTCATTTAAAAAAAAGAGGTGAAAGAGTGAATTTGGAAGGATGAGAATGTCGAAAAATTTTTGTTGCTGCCTCTTGAGAAGTTTAATTTAGACAAAAGCAAGAAAGAGGATAGCAAGAAGGAGGAGGAGGAAAAGTGCAGATGGCGTTTGGTTCCTCAGACGTTTGTGAATTGGCAACAAGCATTTTGCCATTTTGGCAAGCGTTATTGGGGAAAAGGCCCCTGCCAATTGTTCGGCGCTGTTTTGTTACCTGGACGCTATAGGGGAGGCTTACAGAGTGTATGGCGGTCAGGCGTGGCTGACATACGATGAGCAATTCCGTCAGAGAAAGGCTGTGCGTCTGGCTATTCGCTGGGACCAAAAAGATATTGGATTGTGGATGCGCGTGATTGCTCAGAATAAGTTTGGGAGCTCCTTTCGTGGGGGGGCTGGAAGCACCAGCCAGAGTAGTGGCAACTCCAGCTCTACGGGTGGTCAAGGGCAGACAGGAACGCACAAGGCGGGGGTGTGCTGGCAATTTAATGACGGCCAGTGTAAGTTCGGGGCGAATTGCAAATTCAAACACCTCTGCTCCAATTGTAATGGCGCCTCGCATGGAGCGTCGAAGTGTTTTAAGAAAGGGAAGCCCAGAACCGGGGGTGGAAATTCGCAAGGGGGAGACTCCAGTGAATCTGGAAAGGATGGTTCCCTATCTAAATAGGTACCCGGATAGGGAAAAAGCAGAGTTGCTGTATGCAGGTTTTAGGCTAGTTTCACACTTGCTTTTTTTTGCAGCGCGTTTTTCCCGCAAAAAAACGCATTGAAAAAACGCATACAAAAGCATACAACTGCTGCGTTTTTTTCAAGCATTTTTATGAGCATGCATGAAAAAAACGCAGCGTTTTTATGCGTTTGTATGCGTTTTTAGTGCGTTTTTACCGCGTTTGCGTTTTTTCCAACATTAGGTGGCCCCTCACACTAACCCAAACCATGACTTTACTAACCCTAACCCTAACCCTAACCCTGACCCTAACCCTGACCCTAACCCTAACCCTAACCCTGACCCTAACCCTAACCCTAACCCTAACCCTGACCCTAACCCTAACCCTAACCCTGACCCTAACCCTGACCCTAACCCTAACCCTTAACCAAACCATACTAACCCTAACCCTAACCCTGACTCTAAACCCTAGCTAACCCTAACCCTAGCCCTAAACCCCCTTAACTAACCCTAACTCTAACCCAAACCCCTAAATTCCATTGTCCAACTAATGGTAAAAAAAAAACGCATGCGCAAAAAAACGCATACATAAGCATGCCAATGCGCACATATGCGCACCCATAGACTTATAATGGGTGTCTTGCTGTAAAAAAACGCATTGCGCGCGCATGCGTTTTTTTGAGGCAAGTCGGACGCACAAAAAATGCAACAGGATGCATTTTGTGCGCCCGAGCGCATACCGCAAAAAAACGCATGCGCGGAAAAATGCATACAAACGCATGTGTATGCACACATAAGCGCATCCCATGCAAAGTATAGGAAAAAAAAGCATGCGTTTTTTAGCGCTAAAATCCCGCGAAAAAAAACGCAAGTGTGAAACCAGCCTTAAGGATGGTTTTCGTATACCTGGTCCTCCGTTTGAAATTCCGTTAGTTTTGAAGAATTTGCACTCAGCCATGGAGCATTCCGCAGTTGTTTCCGACAAACTCAGAAAAGAAGTTTCGTTGGGCCGCATGGCGGGCCCTTTCGTTTCCCCTCCTTTTCCAGACTTGGTGGTTTCCCCTTTGGGGGTGGTTCCGAAGAAGGAGCCAAATAAGTTTTGGCTTATTCAGCACTTGTCCTACCCACGGGGGAGGTCGGTTATTGATGGTATTGATCCGGAGATCTGTTCGGTGGTATACTCTTCGTTCGACGAGGTGGCTCGGTGGGTGCGAAAATGTGGTCATGGTGCCTTTATGGTGAAAACTGATGTCGAATCCGCTTTTCGTCTGTTATCAGTTCACCCCGAAAGCGTGAAGTTGCTGGGCTGTTTTTGGGAAGGCAGGTTTTTTGTGGATAGGTGTTTACCTATGGGTTGTTCGTTGTCCTGTGCGTATTTCGAGGCGTTTAGTTCATTTCTCGAGTGAGTTGTGTGTGATGTTTCTGGTTTCGACTCGGTTATTCATTATTTGGACGACTTTTTGTGTGTTGGTCCTGTGGATTCACCGCGTTGTTCCAGGATTTTGAAAGCCATTGAGTGGGTGGCTGATCGTTTCGATGTCCCTTTGGCGCCTGGAAAAATGGAGGGCCCTAGCACGTGTTTGCATTTTCTGGGGATCGTTATCGATACAGTTGAGTGGGAGTTCAGGTTGCCCGAGGACAAGCTGGTGGATTTGCAGTCTGAAGTGGTCCGAGCACGTCGTTTGAAGAAAATATCGTTGCACGATCTTCAGTCGCTGTTCGGGAAGCTTAACTTTGCTTGTCGTGTCATGCCGATGGGTCGAGTTTTTTCACGTAGGCTGGCTAGTGCTACTGCAGGGATTCGGGCTCCCCACCATTTTTTTAGGTTGTCATCGGAGCTCAGGGACGATTTGGAGGTTTGGGAGTCTTTTCTGGAGGAGTACAATGGTCGCTCTTTGGTAATGGTGGAGGTGGTAGGTAACGATGCACTGGATTTGTTTACGGATGCGGCTGGTGGGATCAGTTTTGGTGGCTATTTCAGAGGGCAATGGTGTTCAGCTCAATGGCCCGGCACGTGGGTTTCGGCTGGTCTGGTGCGGAACATCATGTTGTTGGAGATTTTTCCGATACTGGTGGCAGTGCATTTGGGGCGGCGGGATTTCAGGAACCGGCGTGTGTTTTTTATTTGCGACAACATGGGCGTTGTGAGCGCGATTAATGGCCTTACTGCATCGTCCCCTCCAGTCGTTCGAGTTTTGTAGCAATTGGTGCTACTGTGTTTGTCTTTGAATGCCCATGTGACCGCGACGCACGTTCCCGGCATCAGGAACGAGATAGCTGGTTCTCTCTCTCGTTCGCAGTGGGATCGTTTTCATTCTTTGGCTCCAGAAGCAGAGATCAAGGGTCTAACCTGTCCGGAGGAACTGTGGAGGGTGGCTTACTGGCCGCAGAGTCGCTATTTGAATCGTCTCTGGCACCAAAAACTTGGGAGGCTTAACGGGCAGTGTGGCAGATGTGGGAGGAGGTCCTTACGGCCGGCCAAACCAGTTGGGCCGGGCTTGATCAGGAGGGAATGTTGTTGTCATGGTTGGGGCGAGGTGCTAGTGAGGGTTGGTCCTGTGCAAAAGTTACGTGCTTATTGGCGGGTTTGTCATTTGGTTTTCGGTTGCGCGGGAGCAGGGATTTGACTAAAACATTTTTGGTCAAACAGGCGGCAAAGGGTTTCTGCCGTTTCAGAGGCGGGGGTGATTTAAGACGGCCTGTATCTTTCAATTTATTAGAGCAATTAGGTTGTGTTCTGGAGTCGGTTTGTTTGGCTCGATATGAGGTTTTGTTGTTTCGCCTGGCTTTTTCGTTAGCATTTTTTGGGGCCTTGCGGGTGGGGGAGCTTGTGTCCCCTAATAAAGAGTCGATGGGTGGCTTATTAGCCAAGGATGTGGTATTGACCTCACAGAGTGTAAAATTCTGGCTGCGACGGTCCAAAACGGACCAGTCCGGGAAAGGCCGCCGAGTGGTGTTGGGTGGCGTGTCTGGTTCCTTAATGTGCCCTGTTCGGTGTTTGAGTGGTTTTTGGGAGCTTTGTCCCAGTTTGAGCGGTTCCTTGTTGTGCCACGCAGACGGGGGTAGTTTGTCTCGGTATTAGTTTGGCGCGGTTTTTAAAAAATCCATTCGGTGTTTGGGGTTAGATGATTCCCGCTTTGCCTCTCATTCATTCAGGATAGGAGCGGCGACTGAGGCGGCAGCGTATGGTTTGGGTCCCTCTTTAATACAGCGCATTGGTGGGTGGAGGTCCAATCAGTATCGCAGTTATGTTCGGCCTTAATTTTGGAAAGGGGGGGTATGGTTGGTCTTGAACATGGGACTAATAGGAGTCTGTGTGGGTTGGTGTTAAGTTTATGCTGCAAGTATAATTTTATGTTAGTGTCGTTTTTTGCTTCAGGTGCTGAGCCGCTGCTGGTCTGGATTTTTGGTCACTCCTTCGTTTATTGGGGAGCATTGCGAGCCAATATCAGGAAAGAAGGCAGACAGCTGGGGATTCCCAGGGCTGTGGCGGTGGTGTGGTGGCTCGGTTTCAGGGGCCTGGTGTGGCGAAGGGTGTTGCCGGAGATACACGAATGCGCACGGTTGGACCGCGCACCAGATATCCTCGTTATTCATGCTGGGGGTAACGATCTGGCGGTTCAGCCTTTTCGGGAGTTGGTTAAGGACATTAAGCAGGATTGCTTAAGGTTGTGGTTGCTGTACCGGGGGGGTCACTATCGTGTGGTCTGAGATTGTGCCACGCAGACGTTGGCGGTCCATGAGATCTTTGGAAAAGGTCAATAGGGCCAGGATAAAAGTTAAGAGGGCGGTGTCTGCTTTTATTGTTAGGAATGGGGGAGTTGCCGTGCGGCATTTCGATTTGGAAAAGGGCGAGGGTGATTTTTGGTTGGCGGACAGGATCCATTTAAATGCAGTGGGTTCCGATATTTGGGCCCTCGCCCTTCAGGACAGCATTGAGAGGGCCGTCGCATGGTGGGTTGGGGGGGTCTCGGGTCGTTGAGGTGCTCAAGGCCCCCTCGTTGTGGCGGTTTTTGGAGGAGAGGGGAGTCCATGAAGTCGGTGGAAATTGGCTTTGGAGACTCGGTGTGTAGGGTCTCCTTCGTTAAAAGGTATGTTGGTCGTGATCTTGTGAAAGGTGGATGGGGGAGTTTTCTGTCATAAGTGGGCGGATCCCAAGTAGTTTGTGGACAATATTTATTGGTGTGCTGGTGCTCCTGAGCCTGTGAGGTAACGGCTGGGAGCAAATGGATGGGATTTGTTCACATTATTTTGGACTACTTCACCATGATCTTGTGGCTTCACGGACTCCTCCTTTCAGTGTTCAAGTCATTGTACTTATGTTATTTATGATACAGTGTTTATTGTTGTTTTTTGCTGTTTTAATAAAAGGCTGCTGTAGCCAGAAAACTTCCAAAGAAAAATTCTCGTGTCCGTGTCTTAGTTGGCGCCGGTAAGGGGGGTGGGTTTTTATGGTCACGCGGGGGTAACGGGGGAAGGCAAGATGCTTGGTCTCCCCTGAGGTAAACTGCTTGACAATACCAACGTCATGTACATGCGCACAATTGTTTCTTTTAAAGATATTTTTACTTTTAATTCCACTATGCCATTCAAGCCTATTTGTTAAACCTTAATAAGCTTTGTTATTACACAAATTTCTTGTCTGGAATTCTCTATCTACTTTATGCTCTTGGTATTGGGGTTTTAATTTATAGATGATAGATATATGTGTAAAAAATAGGACCAGCACAAAATACCTTAGAGCAGTGCACGCTTCTCCAGACACCTTAATGTCCTTAGATAATAGAAAAAAAAAGCAGCACCAAAATAGTAGTGGATAGATAGATAGATAGATAGATAGACAGACAGACAGACAGATAGATAGATAGATAGATAGATAAATAGATAGAAGATAGCAAGAAGATAGATAGATGATAGATAATAGATCGATACATAATAGATAGATAGATAGATAGATAGATAGATAGACAAATAGATAATAGATAGATGATAGATATAAGGTAAATATAAAGATAGATAATAGATACATAGATGATAAATAGATAACAGATAGATTAATCATTAACAGATAGATAATAGATAGACAGATGATAGAAGATAAATACCCGTATATACTCGTGTATAATCCGACCCCTGTATAAGCCGACCCCCCTAATGTTGCCACAAAAAACTGGGAAAACTTATTGACTCACATATAAGCCTAGGGTGAAAAATGCAGCCGCTACTGGTAAATTTCAAAAATAAAAATAGATACCAATAAAAGTAAAATTAATTGAGACATCAGTAGGTTAAATGTTATTGAATATCCATATTGAATCAGGAGCCCCATAAGATGCTCCATATAAAATACACCCCATATAATGCTGCACAAAGGTTAATAATGCCCCCCATAAGATGCTCCTAAGAATAATATTCCCCATATAATGCTCTATAAAGGTTATGGCCCCATAAGATGGTCCATAGATTATGCTCCATAAGATGCCCCATAGATCATTTCCCCATAAGATGCTCCATAGATTATGCCCCATAAAATGCTCCATAGATTATGCCCCCATAAGATGCTCCATAGATTATGCCCCAATAAGATGCTCCATAGATTATGCCCCCATAAGATGCTCGATAGATTATGCCCCCATAAAATGCTCCATAGATTATGAACCATATGATGCTCCATAGATTATGCCCTCATATGCTGCTCCATAGAATATGCCCCCATATGCTGCTCCATGGACTATGCCCCCATATGTGGCTCCATAAAATATGCCCCCATATGCTGCTGCAAAAAAAAAAAATGCCATACTCACCTCTCCTGCTCAGGACCCGGCACCTGAGATATTCACCAGTCCAGGGTCCATCGCTGCTCACCGCTGTCTACCGCTTCCTGTGTCAGTAACTGTTCAGCCAGCAGAGGGCGCAGCGCACACTAACCACGTCATCGCGCCCTCTGCTGCCTAAACGTCACTGACACAGGATGCAGCAGACAGTGGTGAGCAGCAATGGACCCCGGACAGGTGAATATAGTTATACTTACCCCCCTGGCGCGGTCTCTGCAGCCCCTCTTCTCCACAGTCTCCCTTCCTGCCTTTAACGGTCACGTGATACTGCTCATTACACTCATGAATATGCACATATTCATGAGTTTAATGAGCGGTACCACATGACCGCTGAAGGCAGGAAGGGAGACCGTGGAGAAGCGGGGGGCTGCAGAGACCACGCCAGGGGGTAAGTATCTCTGACACCCCCGCTCTCCCTTCGACCCACATGTATATGACTCGTGTATAAGCCAAGAGGGGGACTTTCAGCCAAAAAAAATGGACTGAAAATCTCGGCTTATACACGAGTATATACGGTAGGTAGATACATAGATAGATAGATAGATACATAGATAATAGATATAGATAGGATAGATAGATAGATAGATGATAGATAAAATAAAATAGAAGATGCTGACACCTGAAAGTAGTAAAATATAAAAATATAGAAAAATAATAAAAGTATAAAAAATATATAAATAATCAAATTATTATTATTATTTATTGTTATAGCGCCATTTATTCCATGGCGCTTTACATGTAAGGAGGGGTATACATAAAAACAAGTACAATAATCTTAAACAATACAAGTCTTAACTGGTACAGGAGGAGAGAGGACCCTGCCCGCGAGGGCTCACAATCTTCAAGGGATCGGTGATAATACAGTAGGCGAGGGTAGAGCTGGTCGTGCAGCGGTTTGGTCGATCGGTGGTTACTGCAGGTTATAGGCTTGTCGGAAGAGGTGGGTCTTCAGGCTCTTTTTGAAGGTTTCGATGGTAGGTGAGAGTCTGATATGTTGTGGTAGAGAGTTCCAGAGTAGGGGTGATGCGCGAGAGAAATCTTGTATGCGATTGTGGGAAGAGGAGATAAGAGGGGAGTAGAGAAGGAGATCTTGTGAGGATCGGAGGTTGCGTGCGGGAAAGTACCGGGAGACGAGGTCACAGATGTATGGAGGAGACAGGTTGTGGATGGCTTTGTATGTCATGGTTAGGGTTTTGTAATGGAGTCTCTGGGCAATTGGGAGCCAGTGAAGGGATTGACAGAGGGGAGAAGCTGGGGAATAGCGGGGGGACAGGTGGATTAGTCGGGCAGCAGAGTTTAGAATAGATTGGAGGGGTGCGAGAGTGTTTGAGGGGAGGCCACAGAGCACGAGGTTGCAGTAGTCAAGGCGAGAGATGATGAGGGCATGGACTAGGGTTTTTGCAGATTCTTGGGTGAGGAATGAACGGATTCGTGAAATATTTTTGAGTTGAAGTCGGCAGGAAGTGGAAAGGGCTTGGATATGTGGTTTGAAGGAGAGATCAGCGTCAAGGATTACTCCGAGGCAGCGAGCTTGTGGGACTGGGGAGAGTGGGCAGCCATTTACTGTAATGGATAGGTTCGTTGGGGGGGTCACGTGAGATGGGAGAAAGATGATGAATTCTGTTTTGTCCATGTTGAGTTTCAGAAATCTAGCGGAGAAGAAGGATGAAATAGTGGACAGACATTGAGGGATTCTGGTTAGTAGGGAGGTGATATCTGGTCCAGAGATGTAGATCTGTGTGTCATCAGCGTAAAGATGATACTGAAAGCCATGAGATTCTATGAGCTGTCCCAGGCCAAAGGTGTAAATAGAGAACAGCAGGGGCCCAAGGACTGAACCTTGTGGGACTCCGACAGATAGGGGGCGAGGTGAGGAGGTGGTGTGTGAGTGGGAGACGCTGAATGTCCGGTCTGTTAGGTATGATGAGATCCAGGATAGGGCCAAGTCTGTGATGCCGAGGGATGAGAGGGTCTGTAATAATAGGGAATGGTCCACTGTGTCAAAGGCAGCCGACAGGTCCAGGAGGAGAAGGACAGAGTAGTGTCGCTTGCTCTTGGCAGTTAAGAGGTCATTGGTGACCTTATTAAGGGCAGTTTCAGTGGAGTGGTGTGACCGGAAGCCAGATTGTAAGCGGTCGAAGAGGGAGCAAGAAGAGAGATGGGAGGACAGTTCAAGGTAGACGTGTTGTTCCAGTAGCTTGGAGGCGTAGGGGAGAAGTGATATAGGGCGATAGCTAGATACAGAGGATGGGTCAAGAGAGGGCTTTTTGAGGATAGGTGTGATGGAGGCATGTTTAAAGCTTGAGGGGAAAACACCAGTTGTTAGTGATAGGTTGAAGAGATGGGTTAGGGTTGGGATGAAGACTGTGGTGAGGTTTGGTATGAAGTGGGATGGGATCGGGTCGAGTGCACAGGTGGTGAGATGTGATCTTGAGAGTAGAGTGGAGAGTCGATCTTCTGTAATGGTGGAGAAGTTGGTTTTGAAGGTGGAGGGCTGGGAAGTCAGGAGGAAGGGCTCTGGGGGTTGTTGACCAAAACTGTCCCTGATGTTATCAATTTTCTGCTTGAAAAATGAGGCAAAGTCTTCAGCTGAGATGAGTGGGGAGGGAGGAGGTGCTGGGGGGCGGAGGAGAGAATTGAAGGTGTTGAATAACTGTTTAGGGTTGTGAGACAGGGAGGATATGAGAGATGAGAAGTAGGTTTGTTTAGCTGTGGCGAGTGTGGTCTTGAAAGTAGTGAGGGACTGTTTGAATGCGATGAAGTGCTCGTTGGAGTGGGATGTTTTCCATCTGCGCTCAGCAGCCCTGGAAGCTCGCCTCAGCTCTTTGGTCAGGCTGGTGTGCCAGGGCTGTCTGTTGATTTTGCAAGTTTTGGTATGTGTAAGTGGGGCAGCAAATTATCACTTTATATTTTATAATCTATCTGTTGCTCAGTGAAAAAGTGAAAACCACTTAATATATAAAGAAAAAACCCAATACCAAGAGCATAGAGTAGATAGAGAATTCCAGACAAGAAATTTGTGTAATAACAAAGTTTATTAAGGTTTAACAAACAGGTTTGAATGGCATAGTGGAATTAAAAGTAAAAATATTTTTAAAAGAAACAATTGTCCTGTGTGCGCTCAGGATCTTAACCCTTTAAGGTATTTTGTCCTATTTTTAATATAACCTCTGGCATATCTTTATCTGCACCTTATAATTATCTGATTCATTTGTGTTCACATGATCCTATCATCTGAAGACATTGTGCCCTGTTTATAATATACCCTTTGGTATACTTTGTTATTTACACTTCGCATTTCTAGTTTTGTTTTGTTGATTGCAGCTTTGCACATTTTGTTAATTTCTAAGCTTTGCACTACTTTGCACTTTAATTTTTTGGAAACATTTTTTATGATTCCATCCATCCACTGCCATTATTGCTATTAGAGGTTTTTTATATGGACTTTTATTACCTTTATGGGTTACTATATACATCTTATTAGTACTACTGATTTCATATGGTAATTTTTATTGATCCTGTACATGCGCAAAATTGTTTCTTTTAAAAATATTTTTACTTTTAATTCCACTATGCCATTCAAACCTATTTGTTAAACCTTAATAAACTTTGTTATTACACAAATTTCTTGTCTGGAATTCTCAATCTACTCTATGCTCTTGGCATTGGGGTTTTACTTATAGATGATAGATAATAGATATATATATAATATATAGCTAGAAAGATAATAGACTAATGGATGGATGGATGGATGGATGGATAGATAGATAGATAAAAAGCAGTACTTTTCCATGCAAAGATGAGTGCAAAGTCCCCAAAGTTATCACTAAAATCTCTTGCATACAAAACTAGAAAACAAATGGTGGCAGCGTTCTAAAGTTGAAAAAACGGTGCAGACTCCTTTTTTATGAGTGTCGCTAAATAGAGTCACTTTTTTCACGATGTCACCCACCTTTGGGCAGGCTCCGTCCATCAAAGAATGTGATTGGTTCTTTAAGTTGGCGAACCACTTCTGGTACAGGAGGAAAGAGACGCATGCTTTCCTTAATGCACATGGTGGTGTATGGCAGCTTTCCCAGGTCTTCCCTGGCATGCAGAATGACTAATAATACATAACCTTCAGGCATGCAGACAGCTTTACAGGATAAGAAAACAGGTTGAAAAAGATTTAGGCCATTTGGTTGGACAAAGTTTACTAAGGATTCATCATAATATTTCTTCTATTTTTTAACAGTAGCGTAGCTACGGGGGGGGGGGGGGCAGAGGGGGCCATTGCCCCGGGCCCCGTCTCATGAATGGGCCCTCCGGGAGACAGGGCCACTTACGTCATAAGGCCGTGTCTGAGCTGCAGGGAGAGAGCAGCGCAATGCCGGCTCCCCTGTCTGACAGACTGCACAGCGGCCGGTTGCAGAGCCAGAGTCAGTCCCTGCAGTGTGCGGCTACCTCTCCCAAGGAGTTCCTTCCTGGCTGTAGTTACTTTCTCTCTATGCAGACTCTGATTGGCACAGGCACGCTGAGTCCTAGTGCCCTCTTCGCATTAAACTGGACACTTCCTGGTCCTGCCTCACTGTACCTGCAGTGCAAACTTCATCAGTAAGTGGGAGGTGGAATTGATTAGATTCATTTAGTTTGGGCATGTCAGGGTTACCGTTGGTTGAATGTGAGAGGATGGGGGTATTATGGGGGCTAGGACACTGGGGGGGTGAATGTGAGAGGATGGAGGTATTGTGGGGGCTAGGGGAGTGGGGGGTTAATGTGTGAGGATGGAGGTATTGTGGGGGCTAGGGCACTGAGGGGGTTAATGTAAGAGGATGGGGGTATTGTGAGGACTAGGGCACTGAGTGGTTAATGCAAGAGGATGGTGGTATTGTGGGGGCTTGGGCACTGGGGGTTAATGCGAGAGAATTGGGAATTGTGGGGGCTAGGGCACTGGGCGGTTAATGTAAGAGGATGGGGTAATGTGGGGCTAGGGCACTGGAGGGTGAATGTGAGAGGATGGGGTGTTGTGGGGGCTAGGGCAGTGGGGGGTTAATTTGTGAGGATGGGAGTATTGTGGGGGCTAGGGTACTGGAGGGTGAATGTGAGAGGATGGGGGTGTTGTGGGGGCTAGGGCAGTGGGGGGTTAATTTGTGAGGATGGAGGTATTGTGGGGGCTAGGGCACTGGGGGGGTTAATGTAAGAGGATGGGGGTATTGTGGGGGCTAGGGCACTGGAGAGTTAATGTAAGAGGTTGGCGGTATTGTGGGGGCTAGGGCACTGGGAGGTTAATGTGAGAGGATGGGGAATTATAGGGGCTAGGGCACTGGGGGGTTAATGTGAGAGGTTGGGGGTATAGTGGGGGCTAGGGTACTGGGGGGTTAATGTAATAGGATGGGGTATTGTGGGGGCTAGGGCACTGGGGGGTAAATGTGAGAGGATGGTGGTATTATAGGGGAGAGGAGATGGTCCTGGGGATGAATGTAAGAGGATGAGGGTATTATGGGGGAGAGGAGACAGGGCACTGGGGGTGAATGTGAGAGGATGGGGTTTTATGAGGGCTGAAGAGGGGGACAGGGCACTGGGGGGGTTAATGTGAGAGGATGGGGTATTGTGGGGGCTAGGGCACTGGGGGTGAATGTAAGAGGATGGGGGTATTGTGGGGGATAGGGCACTGGGGTGGTTATGTGAGAGGATGGGGGTATTGTGGGGGCTAGGGCACTGGGGAGTTAATGTGAGAGGATGGGGTATTCTGGGGGGCTAGGGCACGGGGGGGTTAATGTAAGAGGATGGGGTATTGTGGGGGCTAGGGCACTGGGGGTGAATGTGAGAGGATGGAGGTAAAGTGGGGGACAGAGCAGTGGGGGGTTAATGTGAGAGGATGGGGGTGTTGTGGGGTCTAGGGCAGTGGGGGGGTTAATGTGTGAGGATGGAGGTATTGTGGGGCATAGGGCACTGGGGGTTAATGTAAGAGGATGGGGATATTGTGGGGCTAGGGCACTGGAGAGTTAATGTAAGAGGTTGGCGGTATTGTGGGGGCTAGGGTACTGGGAGGTTAATGTGAGAGGATGGGGAATTATAGGGGCTAGGGCACTGGGGGGGCTAATGTGAGAGGTTGGGGGTATAGTGGGGGCTAGGGCACTGGGGGGTTAATGTAATAGGATGGGGTATTGTGGGGGCTTGGGCACTGGGGGATTAATGTGAGAGGATGGGGGTATTATAGGGGAGAGGAGATGACACTGGGGGTGAATGTAAGAGGATGAGGGTATTATGGGGGAGAGGAGACAGAGCACTGGGGGTGAATGTGAGAGGATGGGGGTTTTATGAGGGCTGAAGAGGGGGACAGGGCACTGGGGGGGTTAATGTGAGAGGATGGGGTATTGTGGGGGCTAGGGCACTGGGGGTGAATGTAAGAGGATGGGGGTATTGTGTGGGCTAGGGCATTGGGGCGGTTAATGTAAGAGGATGGGGGTATTGTGGGGGCTAGGGCACTGGAGAGTTAATGTAAGAGGTTGGCGGTATTGTGGGTGCTAAGGCACTGGGAGGTTAATGTGAGAGGATGGAGAATTATAGGGGCTAGGGCACTGGGGGGGTTAATGTGAGAGGTTGGGGGTATAGTGGGGGCTAAGGCACTGGGGGGTTAATGTAATAGGATGGGATATTGTGGGGGCTAGGGCACTGGGGGGTTAATTTGAGAGGATGGGGGTATTATAGGGGAGAGGAGATGGCACTGGGGGTGAATGTAAGAGGATGAGGGTATTATGGGGAGAGGAGACAGGGCACTGGGGGTGAATGTGAGAGGATGGGGGTTTATGAGAGCTGAAGAGGGGGACAGGGCACCGGGGGGTTAATGTGAGAGGATGGGGTGTTGTGGGGGCTAGGGCACTGGGGGTGAATGTAAGAGGATGGGGGTATTGTGGGGGATAGGGCACTGGGGGGGGTTATGTGAGAGGATGGGGGTATTGTGGGGGCTAGGGCACTGGGGAGTTAATGTGAGAGGATGGGGTATTCTGGGGGCTAGGGCACGGGAGGTTAATGTAAGAGGATGGGGGTATTGTGGGGGCTAGGGCACTGGTGAGTTAATGTGAGAGGATGGGGTATTCTGGGGGCTAGGGCACGGGGAGTAATGTAAGAGGATGGGGGTATTGTGGGGGCTAGGGCACTGGGGTGAATGTGAGAGGATGGAGGTATTGTGGGAACTGAAGTGGGGGACAGAGCAGTGGGGGGGGTAAATGTGTGAGGATGGAGGTATTGTGGGGTATAGGGCACTGGGGGTGAATGTAAGAGGATGGGGGTAGTGTGGGGGATAGGGCACTGAGGGTGTTATGTGAGAGGATGGGGGTATTGTGGGGGTAGGGCACTGGGGGTTAATGTAAGAGGATGGGGATATTGTGGGGGCTAGGGCACTGGGGGGTTAATGTGAGAGGATGGGGATATTATGGGGGAGAGGAGACGGCACTGGGGGTGAATGTAAGGGGATGAAGGTATTACGAGGGAGAGGAGACAGGGCACTTGGGGTGAATGTGAGAGGATGGGGGTATTATGAAGGCTGAAGAGGGGGACAGGGCAATGGGGGGATAATGTGAGAGGATGGGGGTATTGTGGGGGCTAGTGCACTGGGGGTGAATGTAAGAGGATGGGGGTAATGTGGGGGACAGGGCACTGGGGGTTAATATGAGAGGATGAGGGTATTGTGGGGGCTAGGACACGGGGGGGTTAATGTGAGAGGATGGGGTATTGTGGGGGCTAGGCCACTGGGGGTTAATATAAGAGGATGCGGGTATTGTGGGGGGATAGGGCACTGAGGGGTTAATGTAAGAGGAAGGGGGTATTATGGGCCCTAGGGCACTGGGGGTTAATGTGGGAGGATGGGGGTATTGTGGGGGCTAGGGCACTGAGGGGTTAATGTAAGAGGATGGGGGTATTGTGGGAGCTAAGGCACTGGGGATGAATGTGAGAAGATGGGGTATTATGGGGAGAAGAGACAGGGTGCTGGAGGGTGAATGTGAGAGGATGGGAGTATTGTGGGTGTTGGGGTGGTGGAGAGGGGATAGGACACTGGGGTGTGAATGTGAGAGCGTGGGGGTATTGTGGGGGAGGGAGGACAGGGCACTAGGGGGCTGATTATTATACTGTTTTGATATGAAATTATATGCACTCCCATCACATGTAACAGTTGCTGTCTTGGGGGGCTGGAGATAGGGGGCTTTTTATACTTGTGAGCTAGGTCTTTTATAAGGATTAGTTTGACAAGCCTAACCATACAAGTTAATAGAATTAATACATTAATAATGGGTTAATATATATTAGTATAACCAGGATAATTATAAGGCCGGTGTCACACTTGCGAGTGTGATGCGAGAAACAAGTCTCACACCTCAATACCCGACACTGCTGCCGGCACTCGGACCTTCGTGTGCGGCTGCATAGAAATACATGTAGCCGCACCCTCCGCTCCCGAGTGCTGGTGGCAGTGTCGGGTATTGAGGTGTGAGACTTGTGCGAGTGTGACCCCGACTTTAGCATAAGGGCACAGGCAGATGGCCGTATAACTCATGCAAAGATTGCACCGCAATCTTCGGACTGGCCGGTACCGCTCCTGACATGAGTGTGACAGTGTGATGGATTACTATGCAGCTGTCACACTCAGGTCAGGAAAGACGACGGTCAGTCTGAGGATTGCAATACGATCCTCGCACGAGAAATATGTCCGTCTGTCGGCCCCTTAACAAGTATAACCATACAGTAACCACGAGATGCATGCTATTTAATAATTTCATAATTAATTTATTATTATAAAGTTATTAAAGGCTCAGGATGAATGTCTGCAGTCACTCTGAGACTACAGACGGCTAAACCATGATATGGTGCACCTGCTGTCATAAGACTCCAAGACCACTGGTGCGATCAGGCAGTCATGCAACCACATTTGCTATTTGCACATGTCGACTAGATAAGTTTGACTTCTCTCAATAGAAGATAATTGGGAGAAGCCGAACCTGTCATCACACGACCCCCTGCTCACATCAGCGATGCTGGGGCCATTATTACTGTACATAGGTGGACTCAGTTAAATATTAAGAGGGCACTTAAGAAGCATTATTATTTATAGGGGCACCAGTAGTGCAGTTACTGGGTGGCAGACAGTGCTGAGGCGCCTGTCACGACGCAGTGCCGTGGTGCTGTTACAGCCACCACTCTCTATACACAGAGTGGTGACTGAAACCATGCCAGCGCAACCCCTGTGACTGATGAGCAAGGCTGCCAGAAGGAATAAAGTTAATTTCCTCATTGCAGAGGAGCTCTCAGTGCAGGCGCTGCACAGTGTCAGAACGCTATTAACAATTATACTGTGTATTGGAGGAGCAGTGGGGACATCATTCTATATATAGGGGAACTCTGGGGTACATCATACTGTATGTACGGGAGCTGTGGGATCATCATACAGTGTATAGGGGAGCTGTGCGCCTACCATACTGTGTATAGGTGAGCTGTGGGATCATCATACAGTGTATAGGGGAGCTGTGCGCCTACCATACTGTGTATAGGGGAGCTGTGGCAGCATCATACTGTGTATAGGGGAGCTGTGGGATCATCATAGTGTATAGGGGAGCTGTGGGATCATCATACCGTGTATAGGGGAGCTGTGGGAGCATCATACTGTGTATAGGGGAGCTGCGGGATCATCATACCGTGTATAGGGGAGCTGCGGGAGCATCATACTGTGTATAGGGGAGCTGTGGGGTCATCATACAGTGTATAGGGGAGCTGTGCGCCTACCATACTGTGTATAGGTGAGCTGTGGGATCATCATACAGTGTATAGGGGAGCTGTGCGCCTACCATACTGTGTATAGGGGAGCTGTGGGATCATCATAGTGTATAGGGGAGCTGTGGGATCATCATACCGTGTATAGGGGAGCTGTGGGAGCATCATACTGTGTATAGGGGAGCTGCGGGATCATCATACCGTGTATAGGGGAGCTGCGGGAGCATCATACTGTGTAAAGGGGAGCTGTGGGGTCATCATACAGTGTATAGGGGAGCTGTGCGCCTACCATACTGTGTATAGGGGAGCTGTGCGCCTACCATACTGTGTATAGGGGAGCTGTGCGCCTACCATACTGTGTATAGGGGAGCTGTGGGATCATCATACAGTGTATAGGGGAGCTGTGGGATCATCATACCGTGTATAGGGGAGCTGCGGGAGCATCATACTGTGTATAGGGGAGCTGTGGGGTCATCATACAGTGTATAGGGGAGCTGTGGGCCCATCATACCGTGTATAGGGGAGCTGCGGGAGCATCATACTGTGTATAGGGGAGCTGTGGGGTCATCATACGGTGTATAGGGGAGCTGTGTGACCATCATACTTTGTATGAGGGAGCTGTGGGATCATCATATGGTGTAGAGGGGAGCTGTGGACCCACATGGGGAACGTAAGGGACATAATTACATGTTTAGTGGGCACTTAAACATTATTGTTATAGGGGCACTCAGTATTGTGACCATCAAAGTTGCACATGGAGTATTATTACTTTCTAGGGACAAAATGTTAAGGGCACATGCACAGGAAATTAATATTTTTTTGGAGGCAATTTTACCATCTAGAGATCACAAAGGAGGCATTATTATGATGTAAGGGGCACAGTGGTGGCATTACTATGTGGGTCACTAGGAGGAGCTCTGTTTTTGTACCACACAGCAGGTGCAGTAATAGGGAATCATATGGCAGCAGCGGCTCAGTATTGGGGTATCAGCAGGATGAGGAGTTTGTGCAGGTTGGGAATACATTTACACATAGAAACACAAGAAGCAATGGAATGAAACTGAAAGGGAGAAGATACAGATTAGATATTAGAAAAAACTTTTTGACAGTGAGGGTGATCAATGAGTGGAACAGGCTGCCATGAGAGGTGGTGAGTTCTCCTTCATTGGAGGTCTTCAAACAGAGGCTGGACAGACATCTGTCTGAGATGGTTTAGTGAATCCTGCATTGAGCAGGGGGTTGGACACGAGATTATGATTCTACATGTGAACGGTGCTGGAAATGTGAGAAGTCAGATGTGTCTTTGTTTTATCTCTGCAGATGAGTCCTGGCTGGAGAAGTCGACATGTCGGTCTGGGCCACATGGAATAGACGGGAAAAGTGAATGACGCCATCTGAAAGAACATCAGCTGTAAGTCACCATCTATAACTGTGCAGTAATCTCTTATATGTTCTGCAGGACAGGTATCTACTGCTATGTGTCACCATATGGCGGTAATATCAGTGCTGGTCTTTGTATGGAGATTTATTTTCAATAACAGTGTGGTAATCTCCTGAGGTTCCCCTATACCACCATAGCTATAATCATGATTACCTGGTTAGGGGCCACAAGGAGACACAGTCAGAAAGGGCCCCTGTGCAAGAACAATATATGGGCCCTTTGCAGCCCAAGAGCTCCTAAAAATGCAAAATTGCCCCTTCTTTGGAGGTAGATATGGGCCGCCTTACCTCTTGCGCCCATGTGAGGTTGCGCAGGTTGCTCCAATGATATGTCCTACTGTTAGGGGCCCATTCAGATGTTTAACCCCCCTGAGTTGTACCCCTAGATACACCTCTGATTTTTAGGCAATACCAAAAAACAAGGGTAAAAAAAGGGTATTCAGCTCACCATTAGATGAATTCCTGTGGCTTTGGGTGTGGACTCCAGGATGGTGCTCGGAAAAAGCGGCTGTGGTAATCAAACAAAAAAGTTCCAGCAACAAACATCCAAATCAGATTGTTGAATAGACGTTAACACTTCATCTTTATTGCAATGTCTTTAAAAACATGCGGTTAAAATAGTAATCATGACTAAGAACATTTTTGTTCGAAACGCTTAATCCCCTGGATTTACAATTTTAACAGTATATTTTTAAAGACATTGCAATAAAGATGAAGTGTTAACGTCAATCTGAATTGGATGCTTGTTGCTGGAACTTTTTTGTTTGACAAAAAACAAGGGTGTATGTATGTACCATAGAGGTCGCCTGATGGAGTCCATGGGTCATCTGGAGAAAGATGGTCCAGGTACGAGATCTGTCCAGCTTTATGGGATGTATAGTACAGATGCCATAGGGTTATTTTACATAGAACTTGTCTTTTAACCTGTTAAATATTGGGTGGGCTTCATCAATACAGCTCATGAGAACAAGCAGAGCTGCAGAATAAAGCACAAGGAATGGGAGAGGGAAACATATAGAGAAAACGTGCGAGTACCCTGACCTCTTCCGATATAATATATGACAGTAATCATGCACATAAATGCTGAAAATGAGAATCTCTCACCAGTCCACTGTGATCCGATCTCCCAGGACCTCTCTGATCTCCTCCCGGCATTTCTCCTGGGGCTCGGGATATTTAGCCATGCAGTATAATATCCAGGAGATGCCGCTGGCCATTGTATCATGCCCTTCAAACATAAAAGTGTCCACCTCTGCCCACAGGTCTTCATTGGATAGACCCTGACCATTTTCATCCTGATAATAATAATACATGTTACGGATTAAGCTCAACAGGCTCCAGGCTATGATGAATTAGAGATGCTGGATCCCCAGTGACTGGAGAATGGGTTGTCCACTTGCCATAGCAAACTTTGAAGCTACTATGCAAACTAGGTTTACAACCTTAGTACCTGTAGCCCAGCGGGACAAGTCGTCAATGTCAATCTAATGAACATTATGAGCTGGTGGGGGGCACACAAGATGGGTGAGGGAATAGGTCACATAGAGGCTGTTGAACTCAAGCCGGAGAGTACAGTAGACCCACACTGCGTGGTTCCTCGTAGGGAGGAGGACAATTCCTAATCTCCTTCCATCCACGTCATCCTCTTTTCCTCCATGACTAAAGGACGATGCAGTCAATGTTAAAAGGAGGGCGGCAGAAATTACCAAACTGGCAAAGGAATAACTACAATAAGAGCAAAGGTTGCAAAGTCTCTTTTGCCTATATAAAAAGACCAATTCTATTAAAACCACCAAGCTCAGTGCTCCAGTATTTTTGGCTTATGATCAAGTTCAGCGCTACTATACTGTTGGGTAAATACGAAGCTCAATGCCAGTGTATTGTCATGAAACATTCAAGCTCTGTGCCTTAATGTTGAAATGTAACCATGGAGCTTTACATTTTATGCTTTCATGTAACCACTGACAACTGGCCCCTTAAACCCCAATCAGAGGGCTCTCATACGGCTAAATCACAATTGTTACTGTGCACTGAGGAGGGGCAAACACCTTGAAACACGTGTCTGCAAATAGAGATTCTGTTTTGACTTGTATCCCAAGTCAAGTGGCAAGGCTGCTTCCAGTAGGTGGCACTAGAGTTCTAGTCTCCATTATCTCTAACGAGGCAATCTGCACAATCAAATATGTAACCATCAAATGTGTGGCCTCATTGGAAGACTGTAACAAATCACTTTCCTACCTCAAGTTCAGCAAAAATCAGTTTCAGTTTCCTGTTTCCGAGTCTGTGTCCATCACTTTTGCAGCATTGTTTGGCAAGACGCACATAGAAAACTGACGCACTTGGCAAAGGGAAGGGAGAGAGTAGTAATCAGACACTTAGTGCTGACATAAACAAGACCGCTATGTTTTTTCCTGCAAGCTACCTGGAGAAACAGGATCAAGAGAGAGACTAACCGATACAATCTTTTCTCTAAAAATAAAAACCTGATGTTGCCTGGACATGTTTAGCCAAGTGAAACAAAGAAATGTATAAGATTGTATATAGCATCTTTCTGCGATAAGCAAACCTTGACTTTAGGTCCTGGTGGATAATGGGGAGGCAGCCAAGATGGAAGATTAGAGAAGAGTGTGGTCTACCTAAAATTTGCTAAAGGGTGGCCATCAACTCCTAACCCTTATGATGTATTCTGGTTCGGCAGGTTGAGAAAGGTTTGTGGGCGCCCTTCTCTTTTTGGCTAGGGTTTGCAGTAAACAGCAACCTTGTGTACTTTTTTCATATGCCACGCTGCACTTTTTTTTAGTAGCACAGGGGTTTTTTTTAAAAAAGTATCTCTCCTGTCCAGGTACATGGGGTGCTATTATCTACCTTAGCACAGAGCAGAATATCAAGGAAGTCCAGGTGCCTCTTCTTCTGGATCTTCTCCAGCTCTGTATCTTCCTTTAGGGATAGTTTTCTCTCTTGAATCACTTTATCGAAATTGAAGTACCGTACATAATTAATGGAGATCATTACCCTAGTCTGTCATCCTTAAATCAAGACCATTGTAATACTTTGTGTCTGGAAATGATGGCAATGTCCAGTTTGTTAGAATTAGCTGCAACTCAAAGTGCATGACCAATACAAGCAAACATCGTGGCAATAGCTATAAACTAAAAACACAAAGTGAATCTATCATCTCTATTTTTTTATTATTATATCTGCCCGTAAACAATTGGTACAGAACAAGAAGTGGTCTGTTGGAATCACAAATACGACCAAACAGTCCATTAGTATAAAAATATATAATTCTTTATTGAACAAGTATACAGGGACAAACAGTGTCAGTGAGTGCAACCATTAGGCACAAAAGTGCCATAAAAACACAAGGACACTGTGGTGTAGTAACCACTGTGTCCGCTAGGGGGCGCTGTGTGGAGGTCCCAGGAGAAGGGATGAATGGCAGAGTGTTGAGTGGCCGTTATGTATCTCAAAGTGGGTGGTGTTATGATTGAGTCACCGTAGGAGGCAAAAACAGAAATGCTAGCTAAGTCCAGAAAACCAGAGAAGTTGGCAGCTATCGGATTGCAGACCCCTGAACCTATCAACACAACTAGCAGTAGCCGTGGGGGGTTCCTACGATGCCCTAGACCCCTCGATCACAGCCGGAGAAATAGCTAGGCCTAAAGGAAGAAAGGGGAAAACTAAACTGCCCCAGAGCAGACCCCAAAGCAAAAGGCAGCCCCCAACATATAATAACGGTGAAGCAAGATGAAAAACACTAACACAGGCAGAAAGATAGACTGAGCAAAGACGGGGCCCAATCTAGCTAGATAGAAAAGGACAGGAAGGCTGCTGTCTGCAATCCGTGAAAAACCCTATGAAAATAAGAGCCAACAGACTGACAGTGAAAAAGGCCCTGAAGACGCTAGGCTTCAAAAAAAGCTATGTCAGTACTCAGGAATATTCTGAAGACAGAGCTACAGGCAAAAGGAGATTCAGCTCACCCCAGCAGGGAATGGCAGAATCCAGAAAAGCAAGGAAAACAAAAACAAAACACTAATGCAAACAGGCAAAGCAGAAAAACTTAGCTTAGAGGAGCAGGAATCAGACTGGTGTCCTAGAAGTCCACAGAGAAATCACCCGCAGGTCAGAAGGGCGTCGGCAGCCTTATATCCAGTCCGTGACTCCACTCAGCCAGTAATCCACATCAGGTTCAGGTGCCTGATAATCAGGCTCATTACCTTCCTTCACCAGAATAGGGAGTTCACCAGACCTCAGTGACGAAGGGGAAAATGAACTCACAACAGGGTGGCTTTGAGATGGAGACTTATGTATGTGTGATCAGCAAGGACATTGCTGAGGTGCTGCGTTAATATGTGAGGGAGAAGTCTCCAGGTAACTAGAGAGTTGGGGGGCCTGGTTACCGACAAACCCACCCAGGGGGTGTGTTTAAAGCACAGTTGTAAAGAGTGTGAAAATGCCTGAAGGACCTGTGATGAGGTCAGAGTCATGTGACCCAGTGGGCGTGGCTATGAACGATATAATGTGGCCAGGGTGAGTCACAAGTGGTGAATGCAGGGACCTGGTTGGTCCAGAGCGGAAGGTCCCATGAGGAGTGTTGTCTCCTGGCTAACAGCCTGTGGAGTGGCTGTGTGTAATGGCTGCCAGCGTCTGACAGTCCCAGAGGAGAGAGTGGATGTCTGCAGCGTGGAGCAACAGCCATGAGAGAACCCTGACGTGGGTGAGATAATTATGAGGCTGAAGAACCTGTGTATGCTGGACATTGCTATCAGAGGGAAACTCTGTAATGGACGCTATGCTGGTGAAATGAACTGTCTGTTGCTGTGATGGTTTATGCTGCATAATAAACCGCATGGACTGCTATGTTTTGTTGGAAAACCTGTGCCGGATGTTATTTATTCACTGCCTAGTGAGAATCCCCTAACTAAATGACAGCGCTACCTCACATTTGGTGGAGAAAGCTATGGGCATTGTTGTAGCCTTGTTGCTGGGAGCAATGGAAGAGGATTGCAAAGTTTCGGTTGCTAAGGGCAACGGTTTCCAAAGGCGTATGTTGCAGTGCTGGCAACGCTGAGCCAGGAAGGCTGACGGTCGGGGAAGCCACTGCCCGGCTGTGGTTCTGGAACCGTGGGGCAGCCTAGTGAGTAAGGCACTGTCCGTATCGGTGAGCCCAGTGCGGCCATTTCCCCAGGAGAAAGAGACTGTGTATTGCTGTAGGGTGCCTCTGCGGATAAGAGGTAACCAAGGACCTGTGTGGCCGACACAGGTAACGGACTGGTGTTCGTATGGTACTGACCTGGGTCAGTGGGAAAGACTGTTCCTGGAGGGCTCAGTGAGCAAGGTCCTGGAGGGTCAGTGTTGGGAGGCTCCCTGGAGCACATGGAATGACCTTGGACCTGGTGAGGCGAGAGTGTTGGGCAGTCTCAGGTGGAGACGGGTGTCCTGAAGAGCACCCGCTGAGCCCCTGGACCTGGTGAGGCCGGTGTGTTGGGAAACCCTGGGAGGAGGGTTGGCTCCCTGAATAGCACCCGGTGCGCCCTGTGTGTTGGACGGTCTCAGGCGGAGACGGTACGTCCTGAATAGCACACAGGACACATGTTTTTGTGTGGTGTTTTTTTTTTCCTTCTTTTCTCAACTCAGCCTGCGGTGGCTCAGTGGGAGTCAAGAAGGTGACAAGCGGCTTCCGGTAACTCGGCGAGGTTACGAAGGTGACAAGTGGCTTCCGGTAACTCGGCGGAGTTACGAAGGTGACAAGCGGCTTCCGGTGGACCGGCGGGTCCACGAAGATGGCACAGCAGGTGCTGCAGGGACACCAGCCGCTGTGTGTGTGTGTGTGTGTGAACAGCAGCCGGTGGTGTCAGTGATCGGTGACAGCAGGAGCTGTGGTGGTGCCAACAAGGACTTGTGTGGTATCGTTAAGACATAAACTGTGTTGTGTGAACTGTGGTCTGAGAAGACCGGTATAACGGACATGGGGAGATCCCGAAAGGGGGTGGAGTCCCAGAAGGGGGCGGTGACCCAAATCGGGGTGGTAACCCAAAAAGGGGTGAAAGGTGTGGAGTCCTGGGAGGGGGCAGCAACCCAAAGTGGGGTGCTGGTCCAGAAAGGGGCCACGTTTGAAGGAATGACAGCACTGGGTGACTCAGTGGGTATGTCTGGAGTACCGCAGTGTGTGTATGTCTTGGTCAGAATGTGGGATATCCTTTCCGAATAGTAACGATGGCCCGCAGGTGAGTACCGTGATGCTGTACCAGGAAGGAGTCCCTGGTAAGCTGGACTCAAAGAGTCAGGTGACTCTGACAGGAACTCCGCTCGTTTTATCTCTGACCGAGAAAAACGTCAGCGTTCGCTGTGTCCACGGGGTCATTGTGGATTATAAGGTGGACAGAGTCCTGATTGAGATGACAAAGCGGGAGTGCCAAGGTGGTAGTATGCCACCAAACTTAGTGCATACCTTTGAAAGGCGCCGGGACTTTGTCATATTTGATGATGTGGGGCAGGAGGATAGAGACGTTTCTACTGTGGGGTTAGCAGACACTGAGACGCTGATGCCCCCTAACGTGGACAGGCCAGACGTAGGGGCGACTGGAGAAAGAATGGTGTCGGACGAATTTACTGACCTGACGTCACGTGAAGGGTACCACAGTATGAATGAGAAGGGTGTGGTAAACAAAAAGAGCAGAGCTGACACACGGATAGAGAGTGCCTTGGGAGTTCACCGTACGGTGTGGTGTGACTGACGTGTTGTTGCCAGTAGCCACCACTAGGACAGAATCTAGTGCTGTGCTGACTGAAACTCGTGACAGGACTGATGGTAACCTGATCGAGAAGATAACGGAAGTAGAAACACGGTCAGAGGGTAACGGGGGCTCGACTGACGGGACTGACCCAGGGGTGCCCTTTAACGATATAATTAAAGAAATAATGGTGCAACACATGCTGGCCAAAAGAGAACAAGAGCAGGAGATACAGTTAGTAAAGAGACAGTGAAGGAACATCTCAAACGAGAAAGAGTAATGAGACAAACGGCCGAGCACAGAGTGGAGGAGCTCGAGGAAGAAGTCCTGAAGCTCAGAGGTCACCTGTCAACGTGGCACAGCGTGAACAACACCTTAAGAGAGGATGTGGAAGGGCTTGAGAAAGAAGTCCTGGAGCTCAGAGGTCACCTGTCAATGTGGCAAAATGTGAACAAGACCCTTAGGGAAGAGATGGAAGAACTCAGAGGAGTAGTAAAAGGTTTTCTGCGGGAGAAGAGCTTGGACGGAGATGTAGAGCGGCCTGGTCCGAGTGATAACAAGATGGAACTGCCGGTACCAATCTTGGCAGAGGGTAGTGAAGAGATGAGATCTCCTGAAGTTGGTGAGCAAAGAACTGAAGAAGACAGTCACCCGGTCGGGTCAACGGTAGTGAGGGAAGTGTCCGTGGTAAAGCTAGAGCCTTCAGTCCAGGAAGAGAGCAAGGCCACGACCTTCCAGTCGGTGATAGATGTACCAGAAGACATGTAAGAGGCCTGTGCTGAGGAAGGTGTGCATGAGGCTTTCAAAGTGGCGGTCAAAGCGTGTAAGTTGCACTGGGCATCTGAGACTCGGCAGTTGGTGATAGTATCAGCCAGAGAAGATGCATCAAACCGAGTAGCTGTCCTGAAAGAGATGCATCTGCAATGTCTACACGCCAAGCAGCTGGTCAGGTGGAGTAATATGAAGGCTGCTCGACGCCTAGAGTTAGCAAGGGAGGCTATGGATCGGCTGGGTTTGCGCAAAGATGTGGTTCCGGTACCCAAAGCTCTGATTGGAAGAATCATTGGAAGATCCGGGAAGGTAATGCAAGACCTTGTGAATATCTCCGGTGTGGTGAGGGTGAAGATCCCTCCTGATGATGAAGACCAGATATCCAGTGAAGTGGGTAGGATTCCCATCATGGTGGTTGGTTCCGTGGAGAGCCTGAGAGACTTTCGAATGCTCGTGGAGTATCGAGTGGGGTACCTGCAAGAAATTGAGCAGTTGAGGCTGGACCGCTGGCGAATTAATGAAGAAGTACGGAATACCAGGTGGCGGCCGCCTCCAACCCAACAAGATGTAAGGACCCGAAGGGTTCCACCAAGAAGTGACAGGGCAGGTGGCCGAAGAATGTCAGTGAGTGGCAGTTCGACAGGCCGTACGAGGATGAGAGACATTAGTTCCTTTGAGACGCTGAGTGGGTCAGACTCAGGCCAGACAGTAGACTCAAGTAAGACAGATGACCGTACCAACCGGGGGAGCTGGTCGGGGAACGGAACAAATAGAGAGACGAAAGTGGTGACTAGACAGTGTCTGATGACGCAGACAGACTGTAACTGGAGGGTCAAAGATCAGAACTGATATTCTGACCGCTGGGGGCGGGGGAGGCCGAACGTAGAGAGGAGGCTGTATGACAGATGGAAAAGGTTCTCTTGACCTGGGGGGCAAGGTGTAATGAGTGCCCGGTCTCGAGAGCCTGATGTAATGTTGTGTGTTCATCCCCACAAGTTTGAACAGAGGGGGAGGTATGTGGTGTAGTAACCACTGTGTCCGCTAGGGGGCGCTGTGTGGAGGTCCCAGGAGAAGGGATGAATGGCAGAGTGTTGAGTGGCCGTTATGTGTCTCAAAGTGGGTGGCTTTGAGATGGAGACTTATGTATGTGTGATCAGCAAGGACATTGCTGAGGTGCTGCGTTAATATGTGAGGGAGAAGTCTCCAGGTAACTAGAGAGTTGGGGGTGCCTGGTTACCTACAAACCCACCCAAGGGGGTGTGTTTAAAGCATGGTTGTAAAGAGTGTGAAAATGCCTGAAGGACCTGTGATGAGGTCAGAGTCATGCGACCCAGTGGGCGTGGCTATGAACGATATAATATGGCCAGGGTGAGTCACAAGTGGTGAATGCAGGGACCTGATTGGTCCAGAGCAGAAGGTCCCGTGAGGAGTGTTGTCTCCTGGCTAACAGCCTGTGGAGTGGCTGTGTGTAATGGCTGCCAGTGTCTGAGAGTCCCAGAGGAGAGAGTGGATGTCTGCAGCGTGGAGCAACAGCCATGAGAGAACCCTGACATGGGTGAGATAATTATGAGGCTGAAGAGCCTGTGTATGCTGGACATTGCTATCAGAGGGAAACTCTGTAATGGACGCTATGCTGGTGAAATGAACTGTCTGTTGCTGTGATGGTTTATGCTGCATAATAAACCGCATGGACTGCTAGGTTTTGTTGCAAAAACCTGTGCCGGATGTGATTTGTTTGCTGCCTAGCGAGAATCCCCTAACTAAATGACAGCACTATCTCACAACACCCAGACCCCTAAGGTGGCCTAATACCCCATGACAATCGTCACTGTCCAAAATGTAACCATAATAATATGTATAAATGTATAAAGACAGTGGGTGAATTACCAGTAGCCACTGGCCATATTAAATCCACAGGTACCATCAGTGTACCGCCTGATAGAAAAGATATGCAAATTATATAATGTACCAATAATGCTGGCAGAGGTACCGGTCACAAATCCTATGCAGGGGCAAGGGGTCAGCGCGTCAGCCCGACACGCGTTTTGGAACATGTCCTTCGTCAGGGCCAGTGGCTACTGTTAATTCACTCACAAATAATTAAAAAGAAATATTATACGCATACTTTAAAACTAAAATAAAAAGCAATTTCTCATTAAATCATCTTTTGCTATTCTTTAACTCCCTTGCAGTAGGTTGGGGAAAACATGGAGAGTTATCCTGAATCTAGATGTTACACTCACCCGTGTGTCCATGCACTGTCTTTAAGGCTCTGCAAAATCGGAATCCATGGGGGCTCAGATGGAAAATCACATCATTATGATACGGGAGAAAGAAGAATCTGTAGTCAGCCAGATATGATAACTCATATACAGCTTTGATGTAAGCACTCTCACTATAAGACAAAAGACCGAAATGTTATCATTGTGCACAATTTTAGGGTAATCTAATATATTTAGGGAGTCATAAGACTATTTCATTGCCGGTCATATTTTAGGAGCGCTTAATAGGAGCCGCAGCAGTCATTAGGACAGTAGGTGATACAACAACCCATACGCACTCTATGATTGTGTTGTAGTGGGATATGGGTTGACTGAAGGAGACTTCTTCCTCTGTCCAACCGCTTAGTTGCTAGGTTTGTTATTGACCGCAAAAACTGCTTCATATGGAGTGGGCTCCTGAAGTTGTACAGGATTAGAAAAACATGGGTGATTTCTTCCATCTGTCCATGGGTCAAGTTTGGTGTTTCGCTGTTTTTGGAAGATGTCTGGTCCACACCTTGGGAACTGAAGTGGTGCAATTTTTTGAAGAAAGCACCTGTGTTTCTGAAATTCTGTACAACTTTTTTTTATCAAATGGAAATTCTTATTACCAAAAAGGGTTGTTTTATAGGGTTTTGACAAACCTGTCTATCTGGCAGTTGCTGTGACAGCTAAAGGCACATTTCATGATGGTGTCCAGTGTCATGAGGCTGACATGATGGAAAAGCTTCACTGGGCTGTCTTTGGTAATAAGACTTTCCAATTTCTGCTGAAAGAAAATAACAGGAATGCGTTTCAGAATGGAATACTATGTTCCTTGTTAAATAGATATTTCTGTCCTTACCAGCATGACAGTGACACAGTCAGACATCAGTCTGACACATGGCTTCAGAACATCATAATGGTGGTGCTGAAACCACTTCTGTCCTGACAACACCAGAAATCCCTCCCCTGAATGACGAAAAATTAGCTTTATGAGGCTTTAAGATGTGGTCTAAGTTTTTGGAAGGGGGTGTTTGATGGTGCCCATAGACATAAAGTTGATCACTGTATTCCGGCAAGCATCTAATGTCTACAGGCACATCAACTACCTCTAGATTACATACCGATCCACAGAGTCAGAAAGCCATAAGTAAAACTATCCTTCGGATCTGTAAAAAAACGGAATATATTCCAAGAGACTCTAACTGAAAAGAGCATTTAAGAGTATGTGCATACTTAGTCTTTTTGTTGAGTTTTTGGATCGAAAATTGAGCAGAAACTCCAAGTATTTGGAAAATTTGAGTAGGATTTGGAGAGTTTCCACTCAGTTTCTACTCTCAACATTTCTTAAAAAAAACCCTCTGTGAACAAACCCTAAAAGGGCCAAAACCTGTGAGCAGCCCTTTGACCCCAAACAGGGCTCCCAGTTCTTAAATGGAGCAGTGATGGACACAGAGAAGGCAGGACATTAAAGTCTAGCGGTAAGTCCTTTATAGAGAAAACAAGTTTAATGATCACACAGTAGTATGTAAGAATGTAGGCAAATGCTCCCAGGGGTATTAACCAAGAGAAAAAAATATGTCCATTAGGGCAAATGCCAATTGCCCCATATTGGGGGAAAAAATCTTTCCCGACTCTACATACGGCAATCAGATTAGTTCTCCGGATCAACATTCCATCACAGAGTACTGTACCCATAACCTGTGAGTTATGTAACCCTCCTTGAACTTTTTTAGTGAATCAACCATTACAACAATCACATGGCAGAGACATTTATAATCTCACTGCTCGCACAGTAACTCAATGAATGGTGACTCTATGGCTGGTTGTGCTGAGTTTCACAAGGTGTGGTGGAACCTGCGACTTATACTAGAGAATGATTTTTAAGGAGCCTGCATGATGCCACATTTTGGGCATCTAGCATAAGTGACTTGAGACCTCGAGAAACCTACAGGCCCCATAGTTTTGCCTATAATGTTTCTTTCAGAGAATTTAAAAGGGTTGTCTTGAGATAGGTCATAATTTGTTATCAACAAGGCATCTACTGATACCGAAATGGAGCTTTAGAGTGCCCAAGTTTATTGAATCAAAAGAAGCCAGACCGTTTATTGCCATCAGGAAAGCTGGAGATAGCCAAGTAGAGCACCTGGCTACCACTGGCAGTCATACAGACAATGAACAGGTCATCGCTCCTTTCAAACTGGGCACTTCAGAGTCCTGTTCTTGTTATTGGTGAGGGTCTTGTGCGTTGGTGATAACTTTTTAATTTAATACAGATGGTCAGCAGACTTATGATCAATAAGGGCTCTTACCTTGTCTGGACAGGATCGCCTTTGCATAGTTGGGGTGGCATATCGTCAGAACAGCAAAGAAATTTCCCAGCCACAGTGGAAAGACGTACAGGTATTGTTCGGCAAAACGAATCATAATCTGCATGTCATTGCCATTCTGAAGGAACTATGGTTGGGATAAAGACAAGCTGTCATAACTGAGACAGTCACAATGAACAGCAATGCTTTGTGCAATCTCCATCGATAGCTGATAACAAGAAAGAGTTCATTTTATGACCGGGACAAAAAATGGAGACATCGTATACTAGAGGTTTATTGTGACTTAAATTAGTTTTTTCTCATCTGGGACATTTGGGACAGGATATGCCATATATATCCAACTGGGACTAGCACCGATCTTGAAGAGGTGACAGTATTCAATATGTGTAGCGCTCTCATTTTTACGGTAACTCCAAAAAATGGCCAAGGGCACTTACATGTGATGGTTAATGAACTGTGGCAAGAAAGCCAAAATCAAGAACAAGATAAGTGACATAAGGGGGAAATGTGTATATCTGATTGAACATATATCAAACTTGTAAGAAGAAGTGTTCGAAGAAAGATTCCCAGTCTGCTCCCCCATGTTGTTCCCAGCCCGTGCTGAACCACAGCACCATGGCACCTCTCACCTCTGGCTCTCCACATTATTCTCGGTGACCCAATACACAGCATTTCCCCAGACTATTTGTCACTCTTTTCCCAGCCTTCAGCCCACTGTCACGATAGATAAGACCACTGTCACTCCCACGAGAATCAAGCCTCGGTATAACCGTCCACAGATACTTCACATGGACCAATGGCAATGGGACACTTGGCGCCAAACCACTCCCATGCTTAGCAAAATTTACAGGTCCATCAACGGAAAAGTAAAAAAAGGTTATCATGTCGCCACGCCATTAGTACCACTCAATGAACACCAGAAAATCAAAGCCCAAATAACACTGACAAAATTACATTTTTTTTTTACATTTTTACTCCATTTCCATTTTCTGCACATTAAATGGCAAAATGAAATGTGTCATACAAAACAACAGCTGGTCATGAAAAAAAAAGCCCTGATCTCGCTTTGTCGATGAAAAAAAAAAATTGGCTCTTGGAATAGAGGGAGGAAAACAACATTGGTGCAAAACTGAAAAATTACTGAGTCCTTAAGGGGTTGAAGTGCAGGCTACAGATGGTGCCAAAATTATTATCCACTGAAACCTCCCACCAGACTTTCTGGATTTTTAGATGCCAGAGTAATGGAATTTTACTGCACTTTTGCTCATAAAATAAGTGTGTTTGCTTATGGAAATCGTAATCGGTATGGTAATATTTAATAAAATCTTCCACAAAGTTAATCACATTGCACGCCTCTTACCTCCTGAGCGTTGTCAAACAGCCAGTGACACTTGGGACCCTCAAATGGGCTAAAAGCTTTAACAAGCTGCTTCCATTTTAGATACAGTCTCCAGCCTTTTACCAGTACAAACAGGAGGCAGAACCAGGCGGCCCAGGACCACAGATCAGAGGGACTAAGGGGGACCAGTCCAAAGAATAGAGGGGATGACATGGCCGATATGCAGCCTGAGCTCTGCTATATTTCTCTGGATTGTGTTGCAGCAACAGACAAGCTGAGGATCCTGCTCTGATGAGGCAGGTTCACAGGACATTGTACAAAGGAGGAGGAGGAGGAAGGCAGCATGCCAGAGGGAGGGAAGGAGCCATAGGCAGACACATGGTGTTACATGTGTAAGGGGATTAGGAAAATCTGTTTGTAATAGATGTCTACTAATTGGTACTGCTACACCACTATGGTGTGTTACCACTAGTTCCTTAATGGTATTGCTACACAGCTACGTGTATTACCATGTACTGTAAAATGTATGACATGTATAATTGATTATTTGTTTCTTTGTTCTGCATGTATATCCTTTGTCCTAATACTGTTTAATGTATTTATGTTCATTAGATGGGGACAGTGTACTACCCCGGGTCGGCCACTAGATGGGGGCATGTTTATGTTCATAGTTCATAGAAAGTGTAGTTGGTGCAAACACATAATTAATTGGAGGAGGGGCTGCTGCCTCTTAAGCTTGAGAAAGTCTGAGGTAGAGGGCAAGAGGTGCCCAATGAGTCCACATGGGTAATAAGCCCAGGACTCGGCAGCAGTCGCGCAACGCTACAAGTGAGAAGCCCAGACTTCCTCCGCACCAGCACAGCAACGGGCTAGTAAAGCAGAATGTGGCAACTCATTACTTGGGCACACACCTTTAAGAAGGGGGCAGAACGGTCTGAGGAACCCACAGAAGCAGTAAGTACAGATGAAGAAGAAGCGGGGCCAGTACAGAGCGCAGTACATCAGACCAGGGCTTATCCTCAGTGGATACTGACTTCGGCGACTAATGATCTTGTGTCTGGGACGAAACAGACCAAAGGATGCTTGGCCATGGCTGAGCTGAATAGAGAGGAAACTGGGAAACTGTCAGGGACTGTCCGACCCGGGCCCGTGCAGAGTAACTGTGAACAAAGTGCAGGGAAAGAGAAGGAACCTCGTTATGTGAAGTCTGCTGTAAATGCTGTGAAGTCTTTGGAAATGCTGTGTAATGAACCAAGTAAAGAAGTCTTTGTTGAAGTTATGATGGACTGTGTCTTAGTTGATGTGAATTTTCTTGGAAACGGTTTCCCACTGCATGGGGAGGACCTTGAAGGAGCTGAATCCGGAGACAGAGGTACAGTATGATGACTAGCGAGCATGATTTTTCTGTGAGGAGAGGCCAGGACACCAGAGCCCCAGTTTACTCAGCTACGAGTACTGTCCTGGACCTCCATTACTCTTGGCGTAGTCGGCAGGATGCGAGTACCTCGCAATGCGGAGAACCAGTGAAGAAAAGAGATAATGATGTTGTGTATGCAACTGCTGTGCCCCTGAAAGACGGCAAGGAAAATGTGCAAGTGGTTGCTGTATTTAGAGAATTGAAAGAAGATTTTGTGAATATCGATGAAACACTGGATTTGACTGCTAAAGATTCTGTGACAACATCAGACATGACTACCAAATTGGACTTGGCTTATATTGTGAGAAAGTCTGACACGATTATTGTGACTAATATGGAGGCTGTGGAATTGGCGGGAAATGACGACGAAGAAGGAGACAACAACAAGACCCTCACACTTTGTGGGTGTTACAACACGGTCTTGGTGCCAAAATCCACTTGTCAATGTCCCCCGGTCTGCCTCTGGTTGGTGCGGATGAAGAAATAGAAAGCCTCGCCCTCCCCTTCAAGATTCCAGCAAATGAGTGGAGTTGTCGGAGGTATTCCAACCTGGATACGGGTGGGGCCTAGAAGCAAGAGCCCGGCCCGCCAGAAAGTGGGAAGAAATCGCAGAGCACCCCACTTACCAGCCCTGGAGAATTCTTCAGAGCAGAGTCGGCAGCTGGCAGAGTCTACATCGTCCCACAGGCCAGAGACATCACGAGCGGAGCAGTTCTCTTCACGTTCACTGGTGCAGGAACATCTTGCGAAACCAGTGGCACGGTGTCAGGCAGAGGGACCCTGTCATCCGGAACCTTGGTTGTTAGCTCAGCGAAGACCAGAACTGGCGTCCGCCCCAGAGGAACCGCTATCGGAAGCTGGGGATGAGCTGAAGCTTTATCTCGCTGCCGTGGATGGATCCAGCCCTGTCGAAATGGGCGCGGCCAACGTCACAGCTGCTGAGATGGTGAGTGCACCTCAACCCCTGACCCCGGAGGTATGGTCCTCGCCACGGGTCCCTGTGGTGGAGGCTGTCATCCATCCCCATGTCCATGAGAGGGTTTCTGCGCCTCGGCCTTGTCCCTCGGAGGTCCGTCCTGTCTCCAACACCGCCATGTCCCTAGGTGCCTCCCACTTTCATTTGCCTGCGGAGGAGCCCAGACCAAAGGCCCCCACCATGCTGCTACACCATGACAGCCTGTGACCTCTGAAGCTGCAGAGTCACCCCAGTCCCAAAACCGGGTCTGGGATTCCGCCACTACTGGAGCGGCACGTGAAGCGTGCCGCTGAGGAATTAATAAATTCTGTGAAACATATTTCTTGTTGTGCCGTTGCACCTAGGAGCATAAAGAAGGACTGTTCTGCGTCCCTCAGGGCAAAGGCAAAGCCCTGATGTTTTCTCCTCAGAGCATGGGGGTGTTGCGTGGCCAAAACTGGTCATAAGGACATTTTCTTTGTTTTTTTGGTTTTGGCCTAGAGGACTGCGAGCTGGGTGTTTTTATCTGGAGCCTGTGGACTCTTTTTGTTTTGTTGCACCGTTGTGCCCATTCTGCTGAAAAGCATGACTTTACTTAGGAACTGTGTTCCAGGGTACAGACGTACCATTTTCAAAGGAAGTGGGAGGAACATCTCCCTTTGAAAAAGTTTATGGACTTGACTCATGCTGAGTCCTCTTTCTATCTTTAATATTACCGTTTGCATACTTTTTATATTTAAAGTTTTACCATGGTTGAGGACAACCACATTAAAATGAAGGGGGTATGTAAGGAGATGAGGAAAATCTGTTTGTAATGAATGTCTACTTATTGGTTCTGCTACACCACTATGATGTGTTACCACTTATTCCTTAATGGTGTCATGATCTGACAGTTTTAAATTGGACAAAGTGAATTTTTTTTACTTTGTCAAGTGCAATGTGTGACGTGATTGCCCCCGGTGGCCATTGGAATTATCACACGTGGTGTCTTTCCTTCTAAGTTGCCCGGTGGTGGGGAGTGGTATCGCACCTTAGTGGTAGGTTTAATTTGTAATTATAAATCAGGTGTGAGGCTCTATAAATGAGTCTCAGGGTATTCAATCATTGTTGGTGATAGTTGTTCATTTGCAACCAACCTTGGTGGTGGAAGGAGCTGGAGAGATTGCTCAGCTCAATCTGAGTCCTGATGTGGAAGGAGTCACCGAAGGGAGTTCTTTGCAGCGCTTACTGAACTTGGTGGCAGCTATTCAGGAGGAAGGCTGCAGTCGGTTGCTGGACTCTGTGCTGGAGCATTTGCACAGAGAGAGCTAAGTTTTCTATTTCCCCTGTTTGTGACTTTCCTTATGTGTGATCTAGTGCAGTGGTGGGATTAGTTTCCGCACCGGCCAATGCCCTAGCGAGGGACTAGGTTCAGGGCGAGTCAGGGCATAAGGTTCGCGTGCGGCGACAGGTGCGGAGCCTGTATAGGGAACGTAAGGAGTGCAGGGACGCTTCCTCAGGGGAGCTTAGGAGGTCTCCACGTCCCTATTTCCTATTACAGGGCCCACCACTGTAATTGTTCCTGTGTTTCCCCTTATTATTTAAATTCGCCAGCTGGAGGCGGGGTATCCAGTTTTACGTGTACTTTTTAAATTCGCCAGCTGGAGGCGGTGTATCCGGCTGCACGTCCCGGTATTATTTAAATTCGCCCCGCTGGAGGCGCTGTATCCAGGGTCACGTGTATCATAAATTCGCCCTGCTGGAGGCGCTGTGTCCAGTCACACGTTGACCATTACATTATCACCAACCATAAAAAAAAATTTCTGCTGAGCCATGGACCTAATGCAAACCTTTACCCAGGTACTGCAGACCTTTACTGAAGAGATCAGGGGGCTGCGCGGTGAGATGGTGCAGCAACTGCAGCTGTTGGTGGGCTTTGGAGGTTTGATTCAGGCACAGGCTCAGCCAGAACCCAAGATATCTCTCCCAGACCGGTTTTCTAGAGGGAGAGATCAATTCTTGGTATTTCAGCAAGCCTGTAAATTATATTTCAGGCTGCGTCCTCGTTCTTCAGGGAGCGAAGAGCAACGGGTTGGGATCATTATGTCCCTTTTGAAGGGGGATCCCCAATCCTGGGCCTTCTCCCTGCCGGACGATTCACCATCTTTAGAGTCCGTGGACGAGTTTTTTGCGGCATTGGCGCTTGTGTATGGGGATCCTGATGGCGTCTCTCTGGCGCAATCCCGACTCCGTAGGTGTAAACAGGGAGCCCGGGTTGCTGAGAAGTACTGCTCCGAGTTTAGGAGATGGGCCACTAACACACAGTGGAATGACCCTGCACTTAGGAGTCAATTTGTGCAGGGTCTGTCTCCAAAATTGCAGGACACTCTGGTGCAGTACGCCGCCCCCAGGTCGCTGGAGGCCGCCATGTCCCTCGCCATCCGGGTGGATAGACGCCTTAGGGAATGACATACACAAAATGTGCCCCCTGTAGTCCTCTCCGGGGGGGAGGACCCCCCGGTACGGTTGGTGGAACCCAGGCAGCCCGGTGTTGTTGGTACAAATAGGGGGTTGCCTGGGGTTCGCCGTGGTGGGGGGGTATGCTTTTCCTGTGGGAAGCCGGGCCATTTCATGGGAGCCTGCCCAGGGCGTGCCAAGTCTCCGGACGAACCTATGCAAGTAGGAGGTGTTAGGTTGTGTTCAGGCCTGCCTACGGTTCAGGGAGTGGTGTCGGCATGTTTTTTCTGTGGGCAGACTGGTCATTTCCTTAAGGCGTGCCCATTACGTGCCAAAATATCTGTGTCATCTCAGAAGCCGCAGACCCCTGGTCGTTTGGAGGAAGGCAACCAGGGAGTGTACATTTCCTCCATTTTGCCCTCCCAAGGTATTATGTCAGCAGAAGTGTTTGCTGGCGGGGTACCGGAGGTGGTACCGGTGCTTGTGGACAGTGGAGCAGGAGTTAGTCTGGTGGTTTTGTCCAGACTCATGGCCTGAAGTGTAGGACGCTGGCCCAACCTATAAGCGTCCAGGCCATTAACTCTGTTCCACTGAGCCAGGGGAGCCTTACCCAAGTCGTAGAAAACATCCATCTGCGTATAGGACATCATGAGGAGTCCTTGTCATGCTACGTCTTGGAGGGAATGCCAGTACCTATCGTTTTAGGCTTCCCCTGGCTGAAAAAACACAACCCGGGGATAGATTGGCGAGCAAGGGAAGTAGTCAGCTGGGGGCAGTCGTGTGAGGACTGCTGCCTTGGGACTACTGTCTCTGCCGTCTCTCTTCAGGGGACCCATTCCTCTCCAGTGAGAGCAGCGATGGTGCGGCGGGAGAGTAGGGGCAAGTTTCAGTCCTCGCCGCTAGCTAACCCTGTGAGAGGCAGACCTCGTGGTGGAAAGGGTTGGAGTGTGGTGTACCCTATGGTGTAGTTCGGGGGTGAGAGTGTGGTGACACAGGGGGACGCCTCTGTTATCAGGTCCAGAATGAGTTCACCAATTTTATGACATAACGAATGTGTGCAATAAACGTTCAGGTCCGGACCTGTGTGTGAACGAGCATGTATGGGTGGCCACCAAAAAAACATCTTGTGAAAGAGTGTTGTGGAGCATGATCAGCTCATAACAAAGATACTCATACATAAACTCGTTCCCCAGGTTGGCGCTATGGAGATGAGTGATTCCTCCAAAATAAACTTTATTGCCAATACCAGCTGTGTGTTTGTCATAAATTTGAATTCAGGTGATGGTGGGGTGAACTCAGGGTCTGTCCGTCCCCGCTGTAGGGGTTTCCCTAATGAGGGGTGGTCTTGAGGGTCCAGAGGCCCCTCATTAAGGAGGGGGTACTGTCATGAACTGACAGTTTTAAATTGGACAAAGTGAATTTTTTTTACTTTGTCAAGTGCAATGTGTGACGTGATTGCCCCGGTGGCATTGGAATTATCACACGTGGTGTCTTTCCTTCTAAGTTGCCCGGTGGTGGGGAGTGGTATCGCACCTTAGTGGTAGGTTTAATTTGTAATTATAAATCAGGTGTGAGGCTCTATAAATGAGTCTCAGGGTATTCAATCATTGCTGGTGATAGTTGTTCATTTGCAACCAACCTTGGTGGTGGAAGGAGCTGGAGAGATTGCTCAGCTCAATCTGAGTCCTGATGTGGAAGGAGTCACCGAAGGGAGTTCTTTGCAGCGCTTACTGAACTTGGTGGCAGCTATTCAGGAGGAAGGCTGCAGTCGGTTGCTGGACTCTGTGCTGGAGCATTTGCACAGAGAGAGCTAAGTTTTCTATTTCCCTTGTTTGTGACTTTCCTTATGTGTGATCTAGTGCAGTGGTGGGATTAGTTTCCGCACCGGCCAATGCCCTAGCGAGGGACTAGGTTCAGGGCGAGTCAGGGCATAAGGTTCGCGTGCGGCGACAGGTGCGGAGCCTGTATAGGGAACGTAAGGAGTGCAGGGACGCTTCCTCAGGGGAGCTTAGGAGGTCTCCACGTCCCTATTTCCTATTACAGGGCCCACCACTGTAATTGTTCCTGTGTTTCCCCTTATTATTTAAATTCGCCAGCTGGAGGCGGGGTATCCAGTTTTACGTGTACTTTTTAAATTCGCCAGCTGGAGGCGGTGTATCCGGCTGCACGTCCCGGTATTATTTAAATTCACCCCGCTGGAAGCGCTGTATCCAGGGTCACGTGTATCATAAATTCGCCCTGCTGGAGGCGCTGTGTCCAGTCACACGTTGACCATTACAAATGGTATTGCTACACAGCTACGTGTATTACCATTTACTGTAAAATATAACGTATAATTCATTATTTGTATCTTTGTTCTGCATGTATATCCTTTGTCCTAATACTGTTTAATGTATTTATGTTAATTAGATAGGGACAGTGTACTACCCTGGGTCGCCCACTAGATGGGGGGCATGTTTATGTTCATAGCTCATAGATAGTGTAGTTAGTGCAAACACATAGTTAATTGTAGGAGGGGCTGCTGCCTCTTAAGCTAGATAGAGTCTGAGGTAGAGGCAGAGGGCCAGAGACGCCCGAAAGGTCCACATAGGCAATAAGCCCAGGACTCGACAGCAGTCACGCAATGTTACAAGTGAGAAGCCCAGCCTTCCTCCGCATCAGCACAGCACAGCACAGCAATGGGCTAGTACAGCAGAATGTGGCAACTCATTGCTTGGGCACACACATTTAAGACCGGGGCGAAACGGTCTGTGGAACCCACAGAAGCAGTAAGTAGAGATGGAGAAGGGTGACAGGACAATTGTGTACAAGATAATTGTGTACAGACTATTGTGTACAGACAATTGTGTACAGGCCAATTGTGTACAATGACAATTGTGTACAAGGCAATTGTGTACAAGGCGATTGTGTACAAGGCAATTGTGTACGGACAATTGTGTACAAGATAATTGTGTACGGACTATTGTGTACAGACAATTGTGTACAGGCCAATTGTGCACAATGACAATTGTGTACAAGGCAATTGTGTACAAGGCGATTGTGTACAAGGCAATTGTGTACAAGGCAATTGTGTACGGGCAATTGTGTACGGACAATTGTGTACAAGGCAATTGTGTACGGGCAATTGTGTACAATTGTGTACAAGGCAATTGTGTACAAGGCAATTGTGTACGGGCAATTGTGTACGGACAATTGTGTACAAGGCAATTGTGTGCGGGCAATTGTGTACAATTGTGTACAAGGCAATTGTGTACAAGGCAATTGTGTACGGGCAATTGTGTACAATTGTGTACAAGGCAATTGTGTACAAGGCAATTGTGTACGGACAATTGTGTACAAGGCAATTGTGTACGGGCAATTGTGTACAAGGCAATTGTGTACGGGCAATTGTGTACAAGGCAATTGTGTACGGACAATTGTGTACAAGGCAATTGTGTACAAGGCAATTGTGTACGGGCAATTGTGTACGGACAATTGTGTACAAGGCAATTGTGTACGGGCAATTGTGTACAATTGTGTACAAGGCAATTGTGTACAAGGCAATTGTGTACGGGCAATTGTGTACGGACAATTGTGTACAAGGCAATTGTGTACGGGCAATTGTGTGCAATTGTGTACAAGGCAATTGTGTACGGGCAATTGTGTACAAGGTCATGGAACCGTGTACAAGAGGCAATTGTGTACGGACAATTGTGTACGGACAATTGTGTACAAGGCAATTGTGTACGGGCAATTGTGTACAATTGTGTACAAGGCAATTGTGTACGGGCAATTGTGTACAAGGCAATTGTGTACGGGCAATTGTGTACGGAGAATTGTGTACAAGGCAATTGTGTACAGGCAATTGTGTACAAGGCAATTGTGTACGGGCAATTGTGTACAAGGCAATTGTGTACGGACAATTGTGTACAAGGCAATTGTGTACAAGGCAATTGTGTACAAGGCAATTGTGTACAAGGTCATGGAACCGTGTACAAGAGGCAATTGTGTACGGACAATTGTGTACAAGGCAATTATTTGTGTACAGGCCACTTGTACAGGCCACTTTCACACTGACGCTTACTTTCGGTTTCATTACTCACCCCTTGCAACTTTCACCATGACTTTTACTTGTTGTGTACAGGCCACTTGTACAGGCCACTTTCACAATGACGCTTACTTTCACTTTCATTACTCACCCCTTGCAACTTTCACCATGACTTTTACTATGAGCAAGTCTGAAAAAGACAAAGATAATTGTACAGGCCACTTTCACACTGACCCTTACTTTCGGTTTCATTACTCACCCCTTGCAACTTTCACCATGACTTTTACTATGAGCAAGTCTGAAAAAGACAAAGATGTCCTTAGGCTTGGGGGACACGAGTATATCCAGCACAGGACACGTGATGACAGCATCAAAGAATGGCGGTGCAGGCAAGTCAACAAATTCAAGTGTCCCGCACGCATGCACACATCTGGAGCCGCGATTGTTAAACAGCCGACTGAGCACAGTCACTCTGCAGATCCAGTTCAACCTGAAGCCAGAGCTACAATGGCTGCTCTGAGGCAAGAAGCAATCAGCTCTCAAGCATCTACTAGAAGCATTGTTGGACAGGTTCTTCGAGACAGGTCTGATGACGTGTTGTCTCGAATGCCCAAGCGAAGTGACGTTGAGCGAAATACACGTCGGGTCAGGCAGCGAGCAAACACCATGCTGGCTCCTCCTCAAAGCATCAATTTTGCTATCCCCCAGGAATACAGCGACATCATTTTATATGACTCTGCAAGAGATGACCCCCAAAGGATTCTTGTCATTGGTAGCAATGAACTGTTGCCTTATTTCGAAAGAGGAGACACATGGTTTGGCGATGGAACGTTCAAGGTGGTGCCAACCATGTTCTTTCAGCTGTATTCTCTCCATGCAAAAGTCGGCAACTCCTATCCTCCCCTGATCTACTGCCTGCTGCCAAACAAGACTGGTCCAACCTATCGTCGAATGATCACGGCGCTCAAAGGGTTGATGCCAGGTGCAAATCCCCAGAAAATTCTTCTTGACTTTGAGATGGCAGCAATGTCAGCTTTCCAAGATGAGTTTCCAGCTGCAGCGATTTCTGGCTGCTTCTTTCATCTGAGCCAGTCCATTATTCGAAAGGTCAATGAGCTGGGCCTAAAGGCTGAATTTGAGGCTGAGGATGGAGAGTTCAATCTCAAGGTAAAATCTTTGGCCTCCTTGGCGTTTGTCCCACCAGCCGAAGTAAGTGCAAGGTATGACGAACTAGCCCAAATCTTCCCTGATGATGATGCTACCAATCAGCTCCTCTCCTACTTTGAGCATACCTACGTTAGGGGGCCAGGAGTAGGTGGACGCTTTCGAAACGCAAGGTTTACTCCAGAGGTCTGGAATCATTATGCTGACGCTTTGGCCTCTGCCCCCAAGACCACGAATTGCTGCGAGGGGTTTCATAACGCCTTACAAGCACTCTTTCTTTGTGCTCATCCTACCGTGTGGAAACTGTTCAACGGACTCATTAGTGACATGGCAATTCATAGACTTACAGCCCAGAATGCTGAGGTACTGAATGTTGAGCATCCACGAAGCAAGTATGTCCAGCTAGCTGAACGACTGCGTGTGAAAGTGGCTGATTATCACAATCAAGGAGACAAGCTGCGGTATCTACGAGCGATCAGCAACATGCAGGCACGATAGACAAGACCAGCAATATTTGTAGAATAAGAATAGAAGAAGCTTTGAAACTGTTATTCAATAAGCAATCTTACGTTAAAATCAATGATGAATATAGTATTTTCTTTTTTTGGACGTTTAATTTTTTGTTTTCCCTATACTTGTCTGTAAATAATCGTCCGTACACAATTGTCCGTACACAATTGTCCTTGTACACAATTGTCCTTGTACACAATTGCCCTGTACACAATTGCCCTGTACACAATTGTCCTTGTACACAATTGCCCTGTACACAATTGTCCGTACACAATTGTCCTTGGACACAATTGCCCTGTACACAATTGTCCTTGTACACAATTGTCCTTGTACACAATTGTCCTTGTACACAATTGCCCTGTACACAATTGATTAGCCTTGTACACAATTGTCCTTGGACACAATTGGCCTGTACACAATTTTCTGTACACAATTGTCCGTACACAATTATCTTGTACACAATTGTCATGGAACCATGGAGAAGAAGCGAGGCCAGTACAGAGAGCAGTACATCAGACCAGGGCTCATTCTCAGTGGCTACTGACTTCGGCGACTAATGATTTTGTGTCTGGGGTGAAACAGACCAAGGGATGCTTGGCAGAGCTCAATAGAGAGGAAACTGGGAAAACATCAAGGAAAGTCCGACCCGGGCCCGTGCAGAGTAACTGTGAATGAAGTGCAGGGAAAAAGAAGGAACCTTGTTATGTGAAGCCTGTTGTAAATGCTGTGAAGTCTTTGGAAATGCTGTGTAATGAACTAATGAACCAAGTAAAGAAGTCTTTGTTGAAGTTATGATGAATTATGTCTCAGTTGATGTGAATTTTCCTGGAAACGGTCTCCCACTGCATGGGGAGGACCCTGAAGGAGCTGAATCCAGAGACACAGGTATACTGACTAGCGACCATGATTTTTCTGTGAGGAGAGGCCAGGACACTAGATCCCCGGTGTCCTCGGCTACGACTACTGTCCTGGACCTCCCTTACACATGGAAAGTTATTTATTTTTGCATCTTATGTGCAGATATTCCCTACAGAATTGCATTAGATGCGGAAAATCCGCAGGTAACATAATGCATGTAAGCTGCAAATGACTGTATAAAGTTTGTCAAGCATCAAAAACGAAGCAGCTTTACTTAAAGCATGATAAAGTAAAAAGACAAAAACTATAGCATTAAAAACATGTAAAAAAAACTCAATAACGCTATGAAAAAAACTTAAGTATATCTTCAAACACTTTAATTAGGACATAAAAAGTGTGTACAGGGCAACGTGTTTCAGTCCTGATGTCTTCCTCAAATCAGTATACAACCACTAGATTACCCAAGAAGCATGAAAAGGAATCTGACATCAGGTTTTTGCTGCCCCTTCTGAGAATAGCATCATGTAGGGCAGGAACCCTGCATTTGTGCGATAAGACAAATACATGAGGTGTTGATGATGGTGATATGAATAAATTGAACCGTATTAAATCTAATAATAGTATGATTTAAGATAATTTTCATAGTCTGGGAGATCCAAACTAAAAGACAGGTCCAATACACCATAATAAATATATGAAGTATAAGGAATTACACTTTACAGTACTGTATACAAGTGTCTGGAAGTGCATTGGGGAGTGACGATGCATTTACAGCTCCTCATCTTCACCCTTTGTTTCCTACTTAGTAACATGCTCCTCCTCTGGCTGATTAATAGGTCAGTGGCCATATACCAGAGCAAATAATCTGTCAATCAGCCAGGGGAAAGCTGCTAAGCAGGGAATACAGCCCGAGGCTGAGGAGCTGTAAGTGCATTGTCAGACCCCAATGCACCTCCAGACAAGTATACAAAAGTTCAAAACATGATTTCTCGCTGCTGGAGCATCGCTTTTGGGCTTATCTTTTAAAGGGCTACACAATTATATTAATGGTTTTAGAAGGAGAGGGGGGAGAAGTTTTTGACAAGTTCTACTTTAAGCCCTTTTGAGACTAGACAAGCCAACTTAAATATCCAGTAGACCTCTCGCTGTTGGAGTTTGTTTACACAGTGTGTTTGGGACGTCACATGGAATTGGTTCAATCAATGTTATGATGGTTTTGCTGAAATCATATTCACGTTCTAATGCAAAATTTCTGATGATTCAAAACTATTTTTACTGAACTTCGAGCGGTGTGTGCTCATGTGTTACCACAGTTGCTGGACAGTGCGGCATACGTATTGAAGTGACCATGGACACTGCAGGAGATAGATAACATAGTGTGTACTACAACTTAAGCCCCCGTTACACTAAACGATGTCCCAGCGATCCCACCAATGATCCGACATGATGGGATCGCTGGGACATCATTAGGCTGATCGCTGGTGAGCTGTCACATAGACAGCCCCAGCGATCAGGACCAGCGATGCTGGACGCTGGTTTCTAATGTAAACGTCGGGTATCCAGGAGCAGCATGGCTCCTGGATACCCGATGTTTACATTAGAAACCAGCGTCGCTGATCGCTGGTCTCTCGCTGCCACACGCAGCGATGCGAGCTGGGCAGCGGGAGACCAGCGATGGAAAAACGGCCCGGGACGTTCGACAACGATCAGCGATAACCGGCAGGGGGGCGGTCGCTGATTCCTGTCACACACAGCGATCTCGCTGGCGTGTCACAAAATCAGCAATCTTGCTAGCGAGATCGCTGTATGTGACGGGACCCTAACAAATGTTCTGATACATTCACACTCATTCGACTTGACCAAAGAAGGAAACAGACCCAGGTTTTGGATTTCTTTTTCCACAATGTGCTTGGAGCCAATAAATTACAAAAGGCTGAGTGACCTCGTTCTGTATGTAATTTTGTATTTTTAGACTAATGTTCCTTTGGTATCGGGTGGCTCCATAAGATGCGCCAATACCGTGACAATATGGTTCTAATGAAGTTGTGACCTAAATTATACGTGGTCAGAAAATATATGCTAAAAAGGAGCGGTTTCACATTCAATCATTATGCATATGGTAGCCAGACATTAAGCCTGAGTATGTTTTTTGGCTGTATTTAGTATATCCGTGATGAGATTGGAAGGATAACGTTTCTCCTGAAAGGAGTTGCGTAGCCTTGGGGTCATGTCTTCTATCACTTTATGTGACTGCTGACTTGTGAATGCTCACAGTGCACAGTGTGTGTGTGGCGCCCCTGAGGCTTCATTCGCCACAGAGGTACTGCACCTCCTCCTGAGGTGTGGTGCCCCACCATCCAGGTAAGGTAGGAACTCCTAACCACACTCCAACACCTGCACCCCTCACCACAAAGTAGTGTAGCAAAGCCACATTGCGGCTCCTTGCTTAGAGAGTAGCAGAGCACCTTTGGTGGTTCCCTGCTTGGAAACATGAAACGTGCTGGGAGGTGGGTGGAGTTTAGAATACATAAAAGAGTGGGAAGGTTTAGAATTTCAGTAGTTAGTTAGTTAGTGAGTCGGGGAGAGTCACTCAGAGGGGAGTGAGGAAAGGAGATCCCTGGAAGAGGGATGGAGGAAGGAGTGCTGCAGCTGCCTCAGTGATCTGAGCCAGCTGGCACGGGAAAGGAAAGAAGGAGAAAGACATTGAACTGAAGCCTGAGCTTCCATAAGAAAGAAAGACAAATACGGAACGTAGGAGTAAAAGGGAACACAGAGGACGTGGGTTAGAAGAAGAACCCTGCCTAGAAGTTATAAGTGCAAGGCCGGGGCCCAGTCCACGAGGTTGTATGGACACTAATGGTTCTGCAGCAGACACCGGTGGAGTAGTGGGCTGTAAATGCACTACTCCCATCTAAGACTTGGGGCACAACAGCAACTTGGATAGTGAGCCGGGACTCAGGAGTAAGGAGTCCCCGAAGCAGGCTACAGCTGTCTGCCGTACAAGTAGAGTTCTTGGGAACATCTGTCAGGAGGCACTCCAGTGTAACTCAGTACTAGGAGTACTTCACTTAAAGGCGCTATAGAGGAGACGTTCAGAAAGGTACATGTTGGCGGAGTGTTGGAAGGGAGCATCCTATCTTGCCTGGGGGTTGACTGAGCCCAGGATCCGGAGGACACAGCACGGAGGCAGGCATCTGTGTGAACTGCAGACTGTGAGTAAAGCTTTGGAACTACATGCCCTGGTGTCCTCCACTTATTCCCGCACCACTACACCCCACACTACTACATCTGGGCACCAGCCTCTACACCACCTGTGCCTCTCCTTCATTGCTACATCTACACTGCCCTGGGACTACAGCTCCACCTGTGGGGAGCTTCACCATCTTGGCTGCAACCCACCACCAGTCCCAGAGGATCTGCATGCAGCGTCGGCCTAACACCTCACTTGCCGAACACCACATGTGGCGTCACAAACTATTCATACACTATATTTCATTGTTCATTCATCCCCTTTTTGCCTTGGAGCCACAGGGCCACGAACAGGGTCACAGCTTCCTTGACAACTCCCATTGAGATCAACGGGCCCGGTACCGAGTACCCCCGCTAGGCCCTGGTGGGGCGCTCCATTCTGGCATCACAAACAGGATGACGAGACCCGATGCCATCGAGTTCTGTGTGCCTAAGATGTGTTGGACTTAAAACTTGTGAGAATGTGCAGAAGACCCAATTTAATAGACTGTGAAATGAATATTAAAAATGGCCAACAGCCTAGAGAAGAAGGGCGTGATAATATGGGCGGTCCCAAGAAAAGAGCGCGGACTGTCCTGGGCCTCCCCTGTCTGAACTTCTATGTGACAGCAACTTGGCCCACCCCTCGAGGGGTTCGTGTGCTGGCTTGGTATGGAGGAGTTGGAAGAAGACGCCGCCCCCGGAGGGAGGAGCAGAAGCCAGCAGCTGGAAAGGCGCCGAGACAGGAAGAAGAACGCCATGATGGAAGAGGAGGGGAGGAGGCCTGAGGAGCACGGGGAGGCTGAGCTGGATCTCCCCGGCACCTTGGCTGGAGGCTCGGACCCTGCTTCTAGATTGAATCGACAGCAGCTGGAGGAGGAGATTGCCCGGCTGACCCAATGTTTGCGGCTGAGGCAGGAGGCCTTATGGAGGCTGAACTGGCAGCACGCCCGGGAGGGGCCTACACCTGCAGTACCCGTCGCTACAATACCGGAGCTTCCCCAGGCAGACGCCATGGAGTCTGTAGCCGCTGCCACACCACCGACAGCATCCGGAGTCCCTTCTCTGCCGCCACCACCGGAGGAATTGTATGAGGCCCCGGGAGCCGAAGAAGAGGAGCTCCTGCCCGGACCTGACGCGGCCGCGCAGGTCCCTCCAAAGACCCCTGCGGACCCGGAGTCGCCATTAGCTCCACCGCCATCCCCGGTGTCCCACCGGACAGCGCCCACCGCCACTATGCCTGCACCGGAGCAGAGACTACACTGCCAGGAGGCTCCAGGTACGTCTGGTGCCCCTACACCTGGGAAAGCCCTGGGGTGTACCACGGTCGCAGCGGCTGGCCAGGTCGTGCTAGATCTGGTCTGGGACCAGGATACCTGTCCCCGGGGGAAGCACCGGAACCCCTGACGGTGGCGCCGCAGTACAAAACCAGCCTGGATCGGTCCCGGGAGGAATGGGAGGATGATGAGAACTGGGCTAGTTGTCAAGCTACCATTCGGCAACTGGTAGCTGAACACCGGGAGAGGGAGCAGCGCCGGCTAGCGGTACTAGGTCCAGATTTGGACTGGAAGGAACAGGTCAGAGCCGGTCACTACGGTCCCAGAGATGCGGCAGGTTGGAGCCATGTCCTGAATGTGTATCATGAGAGGGGGTTCGGCTTTATCCATGACCCTAGCCGGATCTCCGATCTGTTTTTCAACCGGAGAGATGTCGAACCTCACTTGAGAAAAGGACACCCTGCCAGAAACCTGAGCCCGGGAGATCATATGACCTTCACCATACACGAAGGTCTGAGTAGCTGGTATGCTATGAACATTAGGCGAGTCCCGGAGGATCTCATCAAGACCTACAGGCAGAAACCGCCCACTGTCCCCATGTGCCAAGCTGGAGCCGTACCAGTCCCACAGCCAAAAGTACGGAAAGTCGCAAGCTTTACCCCACTGGAGGAAGAGTACCTGAGGACTGCCAATGCGTTTCTTTCATCTGGTAGCAGTTCCAGTCCAGAAACCCCAGGAGGGGACCACAATTAGTCAAAATGCTACTTTAAAGTAAATCTCGTTGCCCAGGAGAGTATTTGCACAGTTGTGCCATTGTTTTCTATTTTTTTGCACCAGTTTTCTATTTTTGGTTATCATGTTCTAGTTTATTTTCAAAGAGTTGCCCAGTTTTGTTGGCAGCCTTTATACTTGAACTGTGGAGATCATGAACATTGAATGGTCCAGAACTGTTATTGTATATAGTTTGCACCTCTTTAGGTGCTCTCTCTCGGTTTTACGTAGGACTCTCTTTTTGAAAGAAGATCTACCTCGACATAGGGACATTTCCAGATGCGATGGCCGGACCAGTGTCTATCTTTGCACTTGATAATAATGCTTAATGTTATTCTCTGAATAAGAAGCTAGAAAGTAATAGGGTATAATGAAAGTATTAATGACAGATTTTATAGAAGTATATTGAGAAAGAAACATAGTGAATGTTTTACAGAGTTTTTGAATAAAGATGTTGAGAATTTGAATGCAGAATTGAAAATTACAGGTGACGAACCAGGTATCTACGGTTGTCATCCTAAGTCTAGAAGAGACAGTGAAAAGTGGAAAATGTGAAAGATAATGGAAAGAGATGTGTTGCTAGAAAATGTGAATTGATATTGAGTATGCTCCTGTAGCACTTTACATTAGGTAGCATAATTTAAAAAGTTTAGACAGTTAATTTGTTTGTAACGTTCAAGACACCGTGCCTCCTATATTAGGAAGTTTAGTATAAGAAATGTTTATTCAGCATTACCAACATTTTGTATGTTCCTATATTGTTAACTCTGTTTGGCTTGCAGCCCGCGGATGTGCTGTGTTTAACAGGGGGAATGTGGCACCCCTGAGGCTTCAGTCGCCACAGAGGTACTGCACCTCCTCCTGAGGTGTGGTGCCCCACCATCCAGGTAAGGTGGGAACTCCTAACCACGCTCCAACACCTGCACCCCTCACCACAAAGTAGTGTAGCAAAGCTACATTGCGGCTCCTTGCTTAGAGAGTAGCAGAGCACCTTTGGTGGTTCCCTGCTTGGAAACACAAAACGTGCTGGGAGGTGGGTGGAGTTTAGAATACATAAGAGTGGGAAGGTTTAGAATTTCAGTAGTTAGTTAGTTAGTGAGTCGGGGAGAGTCACTCAGAGAGGAGTGAGGAAAGGAGATCCCTGGAAGAGGGATGGAGGAAGGAGTGCTGCAGCTGCCTCAGTGATCTGAGCCAGCTGGCACGGGAAAGGAAAAAAGGAGAAAGACATTGAACTGAAGCCTGAGCTTCCATAAGAAAGACAAGTACGGAACGCAGGAGTAAAAGGGAACACAGAGGACGTGGGTTAGAGGAAGAACCCTGCCTAGAAGTTCTAAGCGCAAGGCCGGGGTCCGGTCCACGAGGTTGTATCAACACTAATGGTTCTGCAGCAGACACCGATGGAGTAGTGGGCTGTAAATGCACTACTCCCATCTAAGACTTGGGGCACAACAGCAACTTGGATAGTGAGCCGGGACTCAGGAGTAAGGAGTCCCCGAAGCAGGCTACAGTTCTATGCCATACAAGTAGAGTTCTTGGGAACATCTGTCAGGAGACACTCCAGTGTAACTCAGTACTAGGAGTACTTCACTTAAAGGCGCTATAGAGGAGACGTTCAGAAAGGTACATGTTGGCGGAGTGTTGGAAGAGAGCATCCTATCTTGCCTGGGTGTTGACTGAGCCCAGGACCCGGAGGACACAGCACGGAGGCAGGCATCTGTGTGAACTGCAGACTGTGAGTAAAGCTTTGGAACTACATGCCCTGGTGTCCTCCACTTATTCCCGCACCACTACACCCCGCACTTCTACATCTGGGCACCAGCCTCTACACCGCCTGTGCCTCTCCTCCATTGCTACATCTACACTGCCCTGGGACTACAGCTCCATCTGTGGGGAGCTTCACCATCTTGGCTGCAACCCACCACCAGTCCCAGAGGATCTGCATGCAGCGTCGGCCTAACACCTCACTCGCCGAACACCACAGGTGGCGTCACGAACTATTCATAAACTTTATTTAATTGTTCATTCATCCCCTTTTTGCCATGGAGCCCCAGGGCCACGGACCGAGTCACAGCTTCCGTGACAACTTCCATTGAGATCAACGGGCCCGGTGCCGAGTACCCCACTAGGCCCTGGTGTGGCGCTCCATTCGCACTGTCAGGGTTCTCCTAAGCTGGTGGTGGGTGAGAGCTTGACCACAAATATGTGATTTGCATACATGTGGTCACAACCCGACTAGTTGTGCTTGGCCTCACTCAATACAGGGGAATTGAGAGAGGCCACACACGTTTAGTTGGAATGTGGATGGAAGTATGCAAATCGCATACTTACAGTTACGTGACCGCCAACTTCCGACACCAGAGAATCCTGACATCTTGCACTGTGCACACTATGAGTATTCACAATTCTGAAGTCACATAGAGTGACTGCACACTTGAGTCCTACGTTTTTAAAATTTGCAACCTTTTCAGTTTATGTTTTCTTATTCGCTGATTTTTTCCTGCACGCTTTTATGTGATCAGATAGAATATTAAGTACAGTAAGCAGGATGGGTAGTGGGCACTCCCTTGTTATGAGAAATAATTTGTCTGCACATGAAAAATTGGCCATCAAATTACATTTTCTGTACATGCACATTGTAGTGAGGGCAACAGAAAAGCGTGGTGGTGTGGTCATACAGGAAAGATCGGAATACATGTCTGAGTCACTCGGATTCTTACACACTACTTGACAAGAATCCCTGAAGACTCTAGACATCTCTGGTTGCCAGCATCTGTTCTGCAGCTGAACGATCTCCATGCAGCTGCTGACTCAGCAATGTTATTCAAAAAAGTCATTGCAGAGTCACATGCAAGCTATATATATATGTTCTAAGTCACTGGGTGTTCTGCAATTAGTTAATACATTTCCCACATAAAGTAAAGGTAAATCTCTGGCTGCCTGCTGCCACCACAAGGGGGAGCAAAAGAACTAGTTGTATACAGGGAACTCAATAATAAGTATTCAGCAAGCTCCTAAACGCCTAGTGGTGGCTGCAGACAGGCAGAATGTTATCTTTTGCCCTTATGTGTACACAGAGGATTTGGAGCTCGGTAGGATACTTACTATTCATACTCATTCATCCAGCTCATACTGTGAAGTTTTACTATAAACTTATCCTTGAAAATTTCTAAGTTAAAAATAATTATAAAAATGATATAATGTGTGGGGAATAGATAGCTCAGCTGGGATCTTTGCTTTGGCACAAGCGTGTGGCTATGAAGTCACTTCAGCAGACTAGCAAGTTCCACATGAATATGGACACGGCATATTTATTGTGCACAGTTATTATTCAATGTTACACATGCCAAACATGAAATAAAACAAAGGCCGTCTGGCCACTAACTAACAATAGCAGGCTAACTACAAAATAAACCTACAGTACAGACCAAAAGTTTGGACACACCTCATTCAAAGAGTTTTCTTTATTTTCATGACTATGAAAATTGTAGATTCACTCTGAAGGCATCAAAACTATGAATTGACACATGTGGAATTATAGAATTAACAAAAAAGTGTGAAACAACTGAAAATATGTCTTATATTCTAGGTTCTTCAAAGTAGCCACCTTTTGCTTTGATTACTGCTTTGCACACTCTTGGCATTCTCTTGATGAGCTTCAAGAGGTAGTCACCGGAAATGGTTTTCACTTCACAGGTGTGCCCTGTCAGGTTTAATAAGTGGGAGTTCTTGCCTTCTAAATGGGGTTGGGACCATCAGTTGTGTTGTGCAGAAGTCTGGTGGATACACAGCTGATAGTCCTACTGAACAGACTGTTAGAATTTGTATTATGGCTAGAAAAAAGCAGCTAAGCAAAGAAAAACGAGTGGCCATCATTACTTTATAAAAAATGAAGGTCAGTCAGTCTGAAAAATTGGGTAAACTTTGAAAGAGTCCCCAAGTACAGTGGCAAAAACCATCAAGCGCTACAAAGAAACTGGCTCGCATGAGGACCGCCCCAGGAAAGGAAGACCAAGAGTCACCTCTGCTGCGGAGGATAAGTTCATCCGAGTCACAAGCCTCAGAAATCGCAGGTTAACAGCAGCTCAGATTAGAGACCAGGTCAATGCCACACAACAGAGTTCTAGCAGCAGACACATCTCTACAACAACTGTTAAGAGGAGACTTTGTGCAGCAGGCCTTCATGGTAAAACAGCTGCTAGGAAACCACTGCTAAGGACAGGCAACAAGCAGAAGAGACTCGTTTGGGCTAAAGAAGACAAGGAATGGACATTAGACCAGTGGAAGTCTGTGCTTTGGTCTTATGAGTCCAAATTTGAGATCTTTGGTTCCAACGACAGTGTCTTTGTGAGACGCAGAAAAGGTGAACGGATGGACTCTACATGCCTGGTTCCCACCGTGAAGCATGGAGGAGGAGGTGTGATGGTGTGGGGGTGCTTTGCTGGTGACACTGTTGGGGATTTATTCAAAATTGCAGGCATACTAAACCAGCATGGCTACCACAGCATCTTGCAGCGGCATGCTATTCTATCCGGTTTGCGTTTAGTTGGACCATCTTTATTTTTCAGCAGGAAAATGACCCCAAACACACCTCCAGGCTGTGTAAGGGCTATTTGACCAAGAGGGACAGTGATGGGGTGCTACGCCAGATGACCTGGCCTTCACAGTCACCAGACCCGAACCCAATCGAGATGGTTTGGGGTGAGCTGGACCGCAGAGTGAAGGCAAAAGGGCCAACAAGTGCTAAGCATCTCTGGGAACGGCTTCAAGACTGTTGGAAGACCATCTCCGGTGACTACCTCTTGAAGCTCATCAAGAGAATGCCAAGAGTATGCAAAGCAGTAATCAAAGCAAAAGGTGGCTACTTTGAAGAACCTAGAATATAAGACATATTTTCAGTTGTTTCACACTTTTTTGTTAATTATACAATTCCACATGTGTTACTTCATAGTTTTGATGCCTTCAGAGTGAATCTACAATTTTCATGGTCATGAAAATAAAGAAAACTCTTTGAATGAGCAGGTGTGTCCAAACTTTTGGTCTGTACTGTATATAACAGCAAAGAAGTCCATGTAATCTTACTGTGTCAGCTCCCAGCTCAGCAGACGAGATAGACTGAGAGATCCCAGCTCCTCCTGATTATATCAGCTGGACCAGTCAGGAAACCAAAACCTGGATTGAATAAGTGGAGGGGGAACTACCAGTCCTTTCCGTGCTGATCACTAAGGAAACCAGGACTGGATTACAGTGAAATAAACTGGCTTCATCATCAGTACAGGGAGACATATGAAATGAAATGGGGAGAAATATACCTGTTTTCTAGTATCTCTCCCCTTGGCACCTCACACACCCCCCTCCTCTGTTCAAGCCCGTGGGGTCGGACACGACGAGTCACCAAGCAGTGCGTTCTAGACAACGCATCTGCATTTCTGTGCACTGTGCCCGCCCTGTGCTCAACGGAAAATTTAAACCCTTGTAATGCTAACAACCAGCATGTCACCCGCGCATTGCCTTCTTTTGCCCGGGACATCCACGTTAGGGGCGAATGGTCCGTCACTAGTCTAAACTGGCGACCTAGTAAATAATAGCGCAAGGTGCACAGGGCCCATTTCACAGCCAGGGCTTCCTGCTCAACTACACTGTAGTTCTTTTCTGCTCTCGTAAGCTTTCTGCTTAGATAGGCCACTGGGTGTTCCTCGCCATTTACTTCTTGAGACAAAACCACGCCGAGGCCCACCCCAGAGGCGTCCGTTTGGACAATAAACTCCCGTTTAAAGTCTGGTGCAACCAACACTGGTTGGTCACAGAGGACTGTTTTCAATCGCTGAAAGGCCTCCTCTGCTTCTGTGTTCCACTTTATTGTGACAGATTTCGACCCCTTAGTAAGATCTGTGAGAGGAGCTGCGATGGTCGCAAAATGTTTGATGAACCGCCTATAATAACCAACGATCCCTAAAAAAGCTCCAACCTGTCTTTTGGTTACCGGTCGTGGCCAATTTTGAATAGCTTCCACTTTATTGGCTTGAGGCTTCACGACGCCTCTCCCTATGCTATATCCCAGATAGCGAGCCTCTTCCAATCCCAACGTACATTTCTTGGGATTGGCAGTCAACCCAGCTGTTTTTAGGGAGTCTAAGACGGCTTGTACTTTTGACAAATGCATGTCCCAGTCATCGCTAAAGATAATGATGTCGTCCAAGTACGCGGATGCATACTGGCCATGGGGTTTTAGGACAATATCCATTAGACGTTGGAAGGTGGCTGCGGCACCATGCAACCCAAATGGCATATCTCGGTACTGGAATAATCCCTGGGGTGTAACAAAGGCAGTTTTCTCTTTGGCTGATTCCATGAGGGGAATCTGCCAATAACCTTTTGTTAAGTCAATAGTGGATATGTACCTGGCTGAACCCAGTCTCTCTATCAGTTCATCGACTCTTGGCATCGGGTAGGCATCGAATTTCGATACTTCATTTACTTTCCGAAAATCGTTACAAAATCGGATAGTCCCATCGGGTTTGGGCACCAGTACGATAGGGCTAGCCCAATCACTCCGGGACTCCTCAATGACCCCGAGCTCTAACATCTTCTTCACTTCCTGGGAAATGGCTTGTCTCCGAGCCTCCGGAATTCGATATGGTTTTAGCCGTACCCGCGCCTGTGGATCAGTAACAATGTCATGTTTAATTAGGTGAGTCCGGCCAGGAAGTTCCGAGAAAATATCTGCGTTCCTCTGTATGAACTCCCTGGTCTCTCGTTTTTGGCTTTCGGATAGCGTGTCTGCAATACCCACTTCTGGCGGAGCTACCTGGGGGTCCTTTACCTTAGAAGGTGGTGCCCCTCGAGGCCCATCCTCAAGGGCAGCTCCTGCCACCAGACTCTCCCTGTCCCGCCAGGCCTTAAGCAAGTTTATGTGGTATATTTGTTCGGGCTTTCTCTTGTCTGGTTGGTGTATCTTATAATTTACTTCACCTATTCGTTCCAGCACTTCGTATGGTCCCTGCCATTTCGCAAGAAATGTATTCTCTATGGTAGGCACCAATACCAACACCGTCTCCGGGTTGAAAGACTCGTGTTTTTGCCACTCGGTTGTATACTGTGCTTTGGGCATGTTGTGCGCTCTCTAAACACTCTTTAACTATTGGCATAACTGCTGCAATTCGGTCCTGCATAAGTGTTATGTGTTCAATTACACTGCGATAAGGACTCACCTCTTGTTCCCAAGTCTCCTTGGCAATATCTAACAGGCCTCTAGGACACCGCCCATAAACCAACTCAAAAGGTGAAAAGCCTGTGGAGGATTGGGGTACCTCACGTATAGCGAACAGGAGGTATGGTAGTAGGGCATCCCAATCTCTCCCGTCCTTATCCACCACCCTTTTCAACATTCCCTTTAAGGTTTTGTTAAAGCGCTCCACCAAACCGTCAGTCTGAGGGTGATATACTGAGGTACGCAAATGGGAGATTTTTAGTAGTTTACATAAATCCTTAAGTATACGAGACATAAAGGGGTCCCTTGATCCGTAAGTATCTCTTTCAGAATGCCGGTGCGGGAAAACATATTAACCAGCTCCTTTGAAATTGATTTCGCATTGGCATTCCGCAAGGGCACTGCTTCGGGATAACGCGTGGCGTAATCCAATACTACCAAAATGTACTGATGACCCCTGGCAGATTTAACTAATGGACCGACTATATCCATTGCTATCCTCTCGAAGGGCACCTCTATTATTGGTAAGGGCACTAAGGGGCTTCTAAAATGTGACATAGGTGCGGTCAATTGACACGTAGGACATGACCGACAGTACTGGGTCACGTCTCCCACTAGACCCGGCCAAAAGAAACGTTGCAGAATACGGTGTTTTGTCTTTTCTACTGCCAGGTGTCCTCCCAAGGGATGTTTATGTGCCAACTCCAAAACTACCTGGCGAAAGGACTTAGGTACCACTAGTTGTTCTACCACCACCCCTCGCACCTTGTCTATGTGATACAACATATCCTGCTGCACCGCCGCGTGTGGGAACTCGTTTTGAGCCCCTGGGTACAATGGTCTTCCCTCGGAGACCTTTATGTTTTCCCACGCCCTTGCTAGAGTAGGATCCTGGTGCTGAGCGGTCCCGAACTTACCACGGGCCACCTCAAGATCAGGCATTTCTAAAACATCCTCTAGCTGGTCTGCCTCGCCTGCATACACAGCCAGAGGAGAGTCCGCAGATTCTAGTACTTCCTCTGAGATGGGTTCTCCGTCGTCTTGCTGCAATGGTTCAGGGGCTAGCTCCGGAGTACCGTCTTCAACTAGAGGGTTCATGCCACTTTTGAAGTTCCACAAGTCCCAAAATAAGGGAAAGTCTCTCCCCAGGATTACACTGTGTCCCATAGACTTTGACTGCCACCTGATGTCTTTTGGTCCCTACTGGCGTGGCAAGAGTAACCCAGGCAGTGGGGTAGTTCTTAGTATCCCCATGGATGCAACTAATGCCCACGGTTAAGTTCGTTAGGGTGCTAGAGTCCACCAAACTGGTATGTACCAAAGTTACTTGACTGCCGGAATCCAAGATGGCATTCACACTATAACCGTCAACCTCGACGTGGCACACGTGTTGTTCATTTCCCGTGAGGGTCTCTGCCACACAGACTGACTGCACATAAAACGAAAGACGCCTCATAGCGTTACAGTCCATTGGCTCTGTAGTCATTGGGCAGTTAGCTGCTACATGGCCAAGCCCGCGACATCGCCAACATTGTATAGGCCCTTGTCTCCTCGATGGAGATCCCAGACGAGGTCTGCTGGCTTGACGTGAGCCCGTACCACCTCCATAGTCCTTTGTAGGTCTGCTACCCTTCATTATGACGTTCTCTTCTTTTGAAGATGAAGTAGGTTTCGCAGGACTCTCCAGCGATTTCTTGGGGAGACAGTGGGGTGCTAACGTCCCTTGGAGTAGGCTTTCAGAAGCATTGTAGCGTTCGACCATATTCACCAACTGGTCAGCGGTAGTTGGGTCACCCTGTCCAACCCACCTCTGGATCTTAGCGGGTAAGGACCGCAGGTACTTGTCTAGAACAACACGCTCCACCATCTGTGCGGACGTCAAAGCCTCTGGTTGCAGCCATTTTTTTACTAGATGGATGAGATCATGCATTTGTGAGCGGGCTGGCTGATGCTCCACAAAATTCCATAAATGCACCCTCTGTGCATGTACATACGTGTTTACTCCCAGCCTTGCCAGGATTTCACCTTTGAGTTTGATATAGTCCATAGCATCCGCTCCACTCAGATCGTAATAGGCCTTTTGTGGATCTCCGCTCAGAAATGGAGCAACTACCTCAGCCCATCTGTCCAGTGGTAAGTGCTCACGTTCTGCAATACGTTCAAACACGGTGAGGTATGCTTCCACATCATCGTCTGCGGTCATTTTAAGCAAAGTCTTCTGTACGGCTTTCTGCGCACTAGCAGTGCTTTGTGCACGGTCTCCCTCATCTCGGGGTTGCCGAACCAAAGCCTGTTTTATTGCCTCCAACTGCTCTTGCTGCATCTGGTGTTGCTGCTCCAGAGCCTTCTGGAAGCAAGTATTAGTCTGCTGTTGTTGCACATTTGCTTGCAATAACTGCTTCACTAGTTCCTCCATATTACTGGACTCTTGGCTCTTCAAAAGCGCAGAAGCTTTCAGCCAGGACATACACAGCGTTTTCTCTGCAGTCACAGTCCAGCAGCCAAAAGTGCCCGCATTCGAAACACCATTTGTGGGGAATAGATAGCTCAGCTGGGATCTTTGCTTTGGCACAAGCGTGTGGCTATGAAGTCACTTCAGCAGACTAGCAAGTTCCACATGAATATGGACACGGCATATTTATTGTGCACACTTGTTATTCAATGTTACACATGCCAAACATGAAATAAAACATCTAAGGCCGTCTGGCCACTAACTAACAATAGCAGGCTAACTACAAAATAAACCTATATAACAGCAAAGAAGTCCATGTAATCTTACTGTGTCAGCTCCCAGCTCAGCAGACGAGATAGACTGAGAGATCCCAGCTCCTCCTGATTATATCAGCTGGACCAGTCAGGAAACCAAAACCTGGATTGAATAAGTGGAGGGGGAACTACCAGTCCTTTCCATGCTGATCACTAAGGAAACCAGGACTGGATTACAGTGAAATAAACTGGCTTCATCATCAGTACAGGGAGACATATGAAATGAAACGGGGAGAAATATACCTGTTTTCTAGTACCTCTCCCCTTGGCACCTCACAAATGATATGAAGAAATGTATAACACATTAGATATTTTTTGTCTTGTTACAGTTTATCTTCTTCAGATAGATGTGTATTCCATTTATGGAGCCTAAAATTAATTGGGCTCGTTGCAATGGTTCCCTCTTAGGGTCCAGAAGTAACTCAAACTTTTGTAAAGTCAAACCAGTGGCAACTTTCATTTCATTCAATGCAAAATTCTGTCCAATGCAGTTTCTGGGAGAGAGAATATAAAATTGTAAGGTACAGATGTATGTAATACAATGTATGATACATTAAAAACAGTGAGGAACAATCAGGGTACTAGACAGCACTTGTGGGGGGCTGGCAATGTTATGACACCGTAATGGCTCCAATAACTCCAGCAGAGGACAACCCCATTTGAAACAGGTTTTGCACACATTCATGCCTTTTGGGCCATGGATGCGTAGCAGAAGAGATAATTTATACAGTCCCCCTGAACAACAATTCATTAACATGCAAGTCTTTGGGGGTTTTTTTCATTATGCAGGCTCCTATTTTTATTTAGCCTTCTCGTATTACCTTGGTCCTGCAGAGAATGGCAGGAAGGCATGAGAGTGTCTTGACGCCTAATTTTCTGGAGAGAACATCAGGGGATCAAACACCTAAAGAGACACAGAATGAGTAATGTGAACACCAGCGCATATCACCCTTTCTGGACAAGTTAGCAACATGGAACTCTTGAATCGGACCTTTCACCAGTTTCAGTATGTTAAATGGGCCACATTATGGAATAGAGGCTGCAGAGCTGAGTAAAACATAAGTTTTATTTTTAGTTCCTACACTCCATTGTGGGGATATTTTCTTGTAAAATTTAGGTTATAATGTATGTATAGTTCAACTGGGCATTCGATTTGTCACTGTGGGTGTGCACTTCTTCCCCTGCATGAGGCTGACCAATCACAAGCAGGCAGTATCATGCCAGGGAGATAAGATCACACCCACCTCTCCCCAGTGTTCTCTGCAGCTGCTGTGTAGAGATACAATAGGGCACAGTTTATAGCCAGATAAACAAAAAGGTCTGAAAATGCTGAATCCTTCTCTCCCTCGTCATTATCTGTTGGGGAAGAATCAGAAGACCCCCAGACACATTAGATTGTCAGCCAACAGCTGACATCGGAGGGTTTGGTCAACTTTAGCCTAAAGCTGGAGTCACACATAGCGACTAACCAGCGATCCCGACAACGATATCAACGTGTCAGGATCGCTGGTGCATCGCTAGGTGACCGCTGGTGAGCTGTCACACAGACAGCTTCACCAGCAATCAGCACAGCGACGCCGAGCGCCCACGCACGTCCCTTGGATACCCGATGTGTACGTTAGTTACCAGCAGATCGCTGGTCTCCCGCCTGTCACACGCAGCGATGCGTGCTGGCCAGCGGGAGACCAGCAACAAAAAAAATGTCCAGCGGTTTCCTACAGCGATCAGCGATACCGGCAGGGGGGCCGGTCGCTGATCGCTGTCACACACAGCGATCTCGCTGGTGAGATCGCTGTTGTGTCACAAAACTTGTGACTCAGCAGCGATCTCGCTAGCGAGATCGCTATGTGTGTCGGGGCCCTAATGTGTACAGGGATGTCAGAAAAACATTTGCACTTTGTATGCTAAAGTCCTGTTATACTTTTTTACAAGTTCTGTGTCTGCGGAATGGATTCCAATACAAAGCAAAGGCAATTGGTGGCTTACTGCAAAGGACTGAAAGTTAGTTCATAGTTAAGAATTACAGCCTTGGAAATTGGTGCCTCTTCAGCTATTCATACATTTATGCCTCGTTCACATGTTCAGTATCTGGTCAGCATTTTACATCAGTATTTGTAAGCCACAATCAGCATAGGAACAATCATAAAAAAAGTTTAAGGCTGCGCTCACACGTTGCATTTTTTTCACGTTTTCGTGGCAGTTTTTAACGCTCGTTTTTGCGGCGAAAATGCAAAAAAAAATGTCCCATGCAATCCTATGGGATTCCGCAATGCTGTGCTAATGTGGATTTTTCCGCGGCGGAATCGCATCACGGAAAAAAACGCAACATGCTCATTAATTTTGCAGAATCGCGGCGATTCCGCCCACATAGGAATGCATTGTTCTGCTTACTTTCCGCATGTGGCTGTGCCCACCATGCAAAAAGTAAGCAGAACATTTGCGGATAGTAGCCAGGGGGTGGAGGAGAGGTGACTCTCCTCCAGGCTGTGGGTACCATATCCCTATAAAAAATAAAATAAAAAATAAAAAAAATCGGGTTATATTCACCTTACGGCGTCCCGATTTTTTATTTTTTGTATTATTTTTAACATTCTATCTTTTACTATTGAGGCTGCATAGGCAGCCTCAATAGTAAAAAGTTGGTCACACTCGTCAAACACTATATTCGACGAGTGTGACCAACCTGTCAATCAGTTCTCCAAGCGATGCTACAGATCGCTTGGAAAACGCTAGCATTCTTCAAGCTAATTACGCTTGCAAATCGCTAGTTTTTCCACGGGAAAATCGCGGGATTTTAAAATGCGGTTTTACCGCGGGAATTCCATAACGTATGCACATAGCCTAATAGAAACACGTCACCACTTTTGTATTTTTCACCCACTCCTGGTTTTGATTTACAAATACTGATGTAAAATACTGACCAAACACTGAATGTGTTAACGTGGCCTTATAGTAATAATTCAGCTTATTAAGGTTTATCAAATAGGTTTGAAAGGCATAGTGGAATTAAATGTAAAAATATTTTTAAAAGAAACAATTTTGCGCATGTACAGGATCAATAAAAATTACCATATAAAATCAGTATACTAATAAGATATATATAGTAACCCATAAAGGTAATAAAAGTCCATATAAAAAACCTCTAATAGCAATAATGGCAGTGGATAGATGGAACCATAAAAAATGTTTCCAAAAAATTAAAGTGCAAAGTAGTGCAAAGCTTAAAAATTAACAAAATGTGCAAAGCTGCAATCAACAAAACAAAACTAGAAATGCAAAGTGTAAATAACAAAGTATACCAAAGGGTATATTATAAACAGGGCACAATGTCTTCAGATGATAGGATCATGTGAACACAAATGAATCATATAATTATAAGGTGCAGATTAAGATATGCCAGAGGTTATATTAAAAATAGGACAAAATACCTAGCGCGCTCAGGATCTTAACCCCTTAAGGTATTTTGTCTTATTTTTAGCATAACCTCTGGCATATCTTTATCTGCACCTTATATATTATCTTATTCATGTGTGTTCACATGATCCTATCATCTGAAGACATTGTGCCCTGTTTATAATATACCCTTTGGTATACTTTGCTATTTACACTTCGCATTTCTAGTTTTGTTTTGTTGATTGCAGCTTTGCACATTTTGTTAATTTCTAAGCTTTGCACTACTTTGCACTTTAATTTTTTGGAAACATTTTTTATGGTTCCATCTATGCACTGCCATTATTGCTATTAGAGGTCTTTTATATGGACTTTTATTACCTTTATGGGTTACTACATATATCTTATTAGTACTACTGATTTTATATGGTAATTTTTATTGATCCTGTACATGCGCAAAATTGTTTCTTTTAAAAATAATTTTACTTTTAATTCCACTATGCCATTCAAACCTATTTGTTAAACCTTAATAAACTTTGTTATTACACAAGTTTCTTGTCTGGAATTCTCTATCTACTCTATGCTCTTGGTATTGGGGTTTTTCTTTATAGATGATAGATAATAAACAGATAGATAATAGATAGATGATAGATAGATACATTGATAATAGATAGCAGATAGATAATAGAAAGATAACAGGTCTGCAAAAAAAAAATTTTCAAGAGTTGTTTTGGTTATTCCACGTAATCTTTATGTTTTTGAGTGCGCTGAATCCGAAAATGACCTCCGTTTTGTCATAGGACATCACGTTTTCTGACAATTTAAGTAACTATGTTAAATAAGACAATACCTCAAAATAAATGAAAATAGACTCATAAAATTAATTTTTTATTACAAATGTTTCATGAAAATCATTTTTTTAACTGCAATGAGCTCACTAACACACACTAAAATCGATTCTTCTTCCCTGTGAGGCTTCTCTTGGTACATTTACGCTTGTGAGTAGCATATGTAATGTCTCTCAGAAGCGTCCAACAGTAGTCTGCCATCATTGCAATGCTCCATCTTCCCTGGTATCTTCTTTCCATCTCTTTAATGTCCTGGTGGAATCGTTCACCTTGATCTTCACTCACAGCTCCCAAATTTTCAGGAAAGTTGTCAAGGTGGGAATGGAGGAAATGCACTTTCAAACTCATCAGGCAACCTAAAGCTTGAAATGCTTTCAGCATTCGTCCGACGATTTTTTTGCAGTCAGGGTCTTTGTTATTGCCTAAAAATTTCTCTACGACCTCTTTAAATGCAATCTACCCTTCTTTTTGAGGATGCGTCATGGTATTGATAAACTCTTGATCAGCTATAAGCCTTCTAATGTCTGGTCCGACGAACACACCTTCCTTCAATTTTACCTCCGAGAGGCCCGGAAACTTGGTGACCAAGTATTTGAAGCATTCTCCATCTTTTGGAAGTGATTTTACGAATTGCTTCATCAATCCCAATTTGATGTGGAGAGGTGGTAGAAGAACTTTATGGGGAGGAACCAAAGTTTCTCGGAGGACATTTTTTTCACCAACTGTGAGCACCCTCGGCTGCCAATTCTTCTTTGTCTCGACTGTCCCATAGACACAGAAATCAAGGGTATTTGGTATACCCAGCTTGTTGCCCGAGCATGCACAAGACTTTCAAATCCCCGCTCACTTGCCAACCGTGGTCTTCATATTTAAGTTTACGAAGAACCAATTCCAAGTTCTCATAGGTTTCCTTGAGGTGTACGGAATGACCTACAGGGATGGAAGCATAAAAACCGCCGTTGTGGAGTAAAACTGCTTTGAGACTTCTTTTTGAAGAATCTATAAAAAGACGCCATTGCGCTGAATCATATTGGATTTTGAATTGACCCATCAAACCTTCGACATCGATGCAATAAACCAACTTATCTTCCTGGGCAAAGTTAGGAACGAACTCATCTTCACGATGTCTGAACCATGAAGAAGACACTCATGGCAAAAATAAATTCTTGCTTTTGAGCCTTGATCCGAGTAACTCAGCGGAATCTTTGGGAAGATTCAAGTCTCTTACCAAATCATTCATCTCCTCCTGGGAAAACAATTTTGGTCTTGTATCATCTTCAAAGTCAGAACTTGATTCATCATCTGGTTCAGGTTTGACTCCACCTTCATCGGAACTAGTTATCTCTTCCAAGGTAGCAGAGGCCTTGGGTACTGGTATATCTGTGCCATGGGGGATGGGATGAATTGCTGAGTGAATATTGGGGTATGAAATGGAATGCTTCCATTTTGAATTACACCCTTTCACATCGCATGAACAAAAGTAACAATCGTCACTATGGTTCTTTTGCTCTCGCCATACCATAGGAATCCCATAACAGAAAGCTTTTTTCTTACCCTTGAACCAATTTCGGAGATCCTCAACACACCTTTTGCACACTTTATGAGGCGCCCAAGCTTTATTTTGATCTCCAAGCTTTAGTCCAAAATATGCGAAGTATACTTTTTTCACAAAGTCTGTAATATTCAGCTGTTGCTTCAACACTGTATATTCACCACAAATGTAACAGAAACTGTCAGGCGAATTAATACACTTCTGCTGAGCCATAATGCTAATTTTGGGAAACATGGTTGAATATGACGAGCTGACACGAACTGAGAATAAAAAGTGTGAACAGGCGAGAACCAAGATAAAACAATTGAAACAAGCCTGGGCATGTCAGAGCCCGCTCGTTCAGCTTGCAACATGTTGATGCTGGTTTCATTAGCTCACTCTGCAAGTTCTTTTCTTTGAAAGTTATATTTTGTTGGCATGGTATATCTTTAATGCATTGATGTGAATTAATTAATAGTAATTTTGACTTTCAAAATCCTAAGATAAAAAAAAAAATTGAGAAAAATTTACTAAATTTGAAGAGAATTTTGCATTTTGTGGCAAATCCTGATGTCCAGGAATTTTTCAATATTTTTTTCGTTTTCAGCACACCAAAATACATGGAAATTAGATGAAAATAATCAAACAGCTTTTTAGTCGCAGACCTGTGTAATAGATAGATAGATAATAGATAGATAATAGATAGATGAATAGATAATAAACAGAAGATTACCTATGCCAAAACATGGTATCTATCCACAGACAGCTGTTTCGGGGTATTGCCCCTCATCAGTGTGGAGTAGGAAACTGGCCAGTAGGAGAAATGCCTAGTAGAAGCCTGTGAAAAATGAGGATGAATGAACTCATGGAGATCAACATCCAACACTGCGGAGACACCATCACATGTTTCTCAAAGCAGTGATTCTAGAGCAATGCCCCCATCCCTTATGGGAAATATGTAAAGCGGCTTGTGTTTTGCATATTTTTACATATTTCCCATAAGGGATGGGGGCATTGCTCTAGAATCACTGCGTTGAGAAACGTGATGGTGTCTCCGCAGTGTTGGATGTTGATCTCCATGAGTTCATTCATCCTCATTTTTCACAGTCTTCTACTAGGCATTGCTAATACTGGCCAATTTCCTACTCCACACTGATGAGGGGCAATACCCCGAAACAGCTGTCTGTGGATGGATACCATGTTTTGGCATAGGTGGTTTCCTTCATTGGAGACTGCCCTTCCCGTGGTTGTTCCTTCCCGGGGAAAGACCTGGCTAGTCATTTTTTGCGTTGAGAAACATGTGATGGTGTCTCCGCGGCTTGTGTTTTGCATATTTTTATATATTTCCCATAAGGGATGGGAGCATTGCTCTAGAATCACTGCGTTGAGAAACATGTGATGGTGTCTCCACAGTGTTGGATGTTGATCTCCATGAGTTCATTCATCCTCATTTTTCACAGTCTTTGTTGGTACATAAAGACGTCAGATGGGAAGCAAGGGAGACTCGGAGGGACCCTGAGGGTCATTTTGTTTTCGTCCATGCATTGATAAACACCAGGAAATATGTAGTCTTATGTATTTATAATCCCCCCCCCGGCTCGTACATCCATTCTGCAGAAGGCAATGAGTTTTGCCCTTAATTACCCTGACGCGGATGTTATTTGTATGGGAGACTTTACCATGGTCATGAACAACAGCCTTGATAAATTAAGGCTGGATGATGGAGTGACTGAGTGACTGGGGGGTCCTCTCCATTGACTACAACCCCGTTGTCATTATTTATGGGGGGTGGCGGGTGGTTAGATTTGTGGAGGGTGCGTCACCCTGAGTTAAGGGAATATACTTGCCACTCATCCACTAAACGCTCTCTATCACGCATAAACTATATATTTGGTTCTAGCGGTCTGGCAATGTGGGTGACTGATATAGAGCACGGAAGTAGGGGGATCTCAGACCATAGTCCGGTCATCCTTAAACTCAAATATGGCGAGTGGACAGTGGGATAGCTTGGAAGTTGAATCCTTTCTGGTTAAAATTGATGGGGCCTCATGACAGAACGATTGATCAGTTGCATTGCTTCATCGCGTCCTACCCGGAGCCTCGAGATATTAATTTATTTTGGGATGCCCTTAAGGCATACCTGAGGGGTTGTTTGTCCTCCACGATCTCTTGTATTAAGCGGGTAACCTCAAGAAAGGATGACGAGGTGGAGCAATGACTGAAAGACGCAGAGGCAACATATATATCTAACCAAACCAGTGGGAACAGGATTGAGTGGTTGGCTGCCCAGAGGTTATATACTCAACACGTGGACACTAAATCTAAGTGTAAACTATTCTTTACTCGTCAATCCTATTTCGAATTGGGGAATCAGACGGGTAAATTTTTGGCCTATCTGGTGCGCCAACATAGCACCTCTAATACAATATTACAGATTCATGGGGCGGACGGTAAATTGGTGTCTTCAACTGAAGAGATTCTTGGCTGTTTTCAGGACTACTACAGGTCACTATATGAATCTAAACGTGACTTTGACACTTTGGGGTGTTTAGACTATTTGTCAGATGTATCATTCCCCACATTAGATCCTGAGCAGCGAGCCCTTATGGACGCTGTGTTCACCGCAGAGGAGATAGAAAATGATATGACAGACATGGCTTCTGGGAAGGCCCCTGGACCTGATGGGTTCCATATTGAATTATATCGGAAGTACCGGGATATATCGACGCCACTTCTGGTGAAGGTATTTCGGGGAATTTGGGAAGGGAGGTCTATGCCTGAGTCCTTTTATGAGGCTAACATCATAGTGCTTAGGAAATAAGGGAAGGACCCTTTGGAATGTGGATCCTATCGTCCCATCTCGTTAGTAAATGTGGACTATAAAATTTTCACCAAGATTCTAGCTACTAGACTGAACTCAATTATATTGAACATTGTACATCCTGATCAAACGGGCTTTATGCCTGGTAAAAGTACTTCCATTAACATCAGAAGAGTCCAGTCAATAGTCCAATATAGCTCCCTAATGCCAGACAACCGATGGGCATTGGCATCATTAGATGCCGCCAAGGCTTTTGACTCTCTTTAATGGCCTTTCCTCTCCACATGTTTGCAAAGGTATGGCTTTGGCAATAAATTTATAACACGGATCAAAGTATTATATATGAATCCTAAGGCCCGTATTATAATAAATAATTCTATTTCTGAGTCCTTTGCATTACATAGGGGAACTCGTCAGGGTTGCCCTCTTTCCCCGGCCCTCTTCGCCCTTGCGATTGAGGCACTGGCAATGCGTATAAGATCCTCCCCTAACATCCAAGGCATAGATATAGCAGGTCGGGTGGATACCATAGGCCTATTTGCCGATGATATGGTGATATTCTTGAATGATGTGGAAGAAACTTTGCCACAGGTGATATCCCTTATAGATAGAATCAGTAAATATTCAGGTTTACAAATAAATTGGGAAAAGTCTGCCCTGTTACTCCTTTCCCATGCCACGATGCCCCAGCTGGAGGCTCTCTCCTCGCTGTCTACTGTATCTAGTTTTAAATATTTGGGCATCCATATATCTAGCAATAGTACGCTTGATCTACAACTTAATGTCCACCCACTGCTGGAACTAGCTAAAGTTAAATTTGCATCCTGGAGTAGGCTCCCATTGTCTGTGGCCGGCCACATTAATCTGATTAAAATATTGCTCCCTAAATTTAGCTACAGGAAAGATGTATATCTTTGTACCGAGTTAGCCAGTAGATACAAAAATACATTAGGAGACCCCAATCAGAGGACAATAAAACATCCGAACTCCTTATCTATGAACTGGTCCAATATTTATGTTTCTCCCTCTCCCATAATCAGAATTCTGCTTCACGTAACTTGTCTCATCTATTGCATTTTTTCTGTGCTGTATTGTGCACAAATATGTGACTTCAGCCTGAAGAAGAGACCTGAGTAGTCTCGAAAGCTTGGAATGTGTTACCATCTTTTCAGTTAGCCATTAAAAGGTATCAACCACTGAGGACTCTTCATTTTAAATTTAGCTACTCCCTTCAGCACAGTGCGGTAGCGGTGCCCAGGTCCTTTTTTGTTACTCTCAATTCCCTGGTCACGTCCTTTATATGGGGGAAAACTAGGCCCAAACTTAAATTGTCCACTTTACAAAGACCAAAGAAGGGAGGCGGGGCGGCGTTGCCAGATTTTTTCCTATACTACTTAGCTGGGCAGGCTAAAGCCTTAAGTAAATGGATGCCGGGTAATTGCCTCCCCAATTCTGAAAGTCACCTGCTTCACACTGCACAAACGGATTGCCCATTAGGATTCCTAGAGTCGGAGAAGGCTGGTGTTCCACGTCTGCTGTCCCTGCTCCGACTGGCACGATTAATATGGAGACAAATTAAGAGCTTAATTGGGTTTAAAGATTTTATAGCTGAAATGCCCCTGTGGAATAATAACTATTTTCTGGGGTTACTGAATCACCCATCCGCCGTTTTTTGGATTCAGTATGGCGTCTCTTCATTGGGAGATTTGTATGACCGGGGGATCTTAAAGTCTTTTGAACAATTACAGGTCACACATGATATTCCGAGATCTCAATTTTTTCGCTATCTGCAGCTGAGATCGGCTCTTCAATCACATATGAGGGATAGGGGTGTGGACCGTAATATTTCATCTTTACCTCAGATAGGAAGATAGATAGAGAGATAAAGAGATAGATAGATGATAGATAGATAGATAAATATACAGTACAGACCAAAAGTTTGGACACACCTCATTCAAAGAGTTTTCTTTTTCTTTCATGACTATGAAAATTGTAGATTCACTCTGAAGGCATCAAAACTATGAACTAACACATGTGGAATTATATAATTAACAAAAAAGTGTGAAACTGAAAATACGTCTTATATTCTAGGTTCTTCAAAGTAGCCACCTTTTGCTTTGATTACTGGTTTGCACACTCTTGACATTCTCTTGATGAGCTTCAAGAGGTAGTCACCGGAAATAGTCTTCCAACAGTCTTGAAGGAGTTCTCAGAGATGCTTAGCACTTGTTGGCCCTTTTGCCTTCACTCTGCGGTCCAGCTCACCCCAAACCATCTCGATTGGATTCAGGTCTGGTGACTGTGGAGGCCAGGTCATCTGGCGTAGCACCCCATCACTCTCATTCTTGGTCAAATAGCCCTTACACAGCCTGGAGGTGTGTTTGGGGTCATTGTCCTGTTGAAAAATAAATGATGGTCCAACTAACACAAACCGGATGGAATAACATACCGCTGCAAGATGCTGTGGTAACCATGCTGGTTCAGTATGCCTTCAATTTTGAATAAATCCCCAACAGTGTCACCAGCAAAGCCCCCCCACACCATCACACCACCTCCATGCTTCACGGTGGGAACCAGGCATGTAGAGTCCATCCGTTCACCTTTTCTGTGTCGCACAAAGACATGGTGGTTGGAACCAAAGATCTCAAATTTGGATTCATCAGACCAAAGCACAGATTTCCACTGGTCTAATGTCCATTCCTTATGTTCTTTAGCCCAAACAAGTCTCTTCTGCTTGTTGCCTGTCCTTAGCAGTGGTTTCCTAGCAGCTATTTTACCATGAAGGCCTGCTGCACAAAGTCTCCTCTTAACAGTTGTTGTAGAGATGTGTCTGCTGTTAGAACTCTGTGTGGCATTGACCTGGACTCTAATCTGAGCTGCTGTTAACCTGCAATTTCTGAGGCTGGTGACTCGGATGAACTTACCCTCCGCAGCATAGGTGACTCTTGGTCTTCCTTTCCTGGGGCGGTCCTCCTGTGAGCCAGTTTCTTTGTAGCGCTTTTGCCAATGCAATTGGGGACACTTTCAAAGTTTCCCAATTTTTCGGACTGACCGACCTTCATTTCTTAAAGTAATGATGGCCACTAGTTTTTCTTTACTTAGCTGCTTTTTTCTTGCCATAATACAAATTCTAACACTCTATTCAGTAGGACTATCAGCTGTGTATCCACCAGACTTCTGCACAACACAACTGATGGTCCCAACCCCCTTTATAAGGCAAGAAATCCCACTTATTAAACCTGACAGGGCACACCTGTGAAGTGAAAACCATTTCCGGTGACAACCTCTTGAAGCTCATCAAGAGAATGCCAAGAGTGTGCAAAGCAGTAATCAAAGCAAAAGGTGGCTACTTTGAAGAACCTAGAATATAAGACATATTTTCAGTTGTTTCATACATTTTTGTTAATTATATAATTCCACATGTGTTAATTCATAGTTTTGATGCCTTCAGAGTGAATCTACAATTTTCATAGTCATGAAAATAAAGAAAACTATTTGAATGAGGTGTGTCCAAACTTTTGGTCTGTACTGTATACTGTAGATGAATAGATAATATATAGAAGATAGCTAGAAGATAGATGATAGATAAATAAATAATAGATAGATAATAGATAGATATATAATATATACATACCTAGAAAGATAATAGATCAATAGATGGATAGATAGACAGATAAAAAGCAGTACTTTTCCATGCAAAGATGAGTGCAAAGTCCCCAAAGTTTTCACTAAAATATCTTGCATACAAAACTAGAAAAAAAAAAATAGTAGCAGCATTCTAAAGTTAGATGATGAAAAAACGGTGCGGACTCCTTTTTTGAGAGTTTTTAAACGTAGATAAATAGAGTCACTTTTTTTCACGATGTCACCCACCTTTGGGCAGGCTCTGTCCATCAAAGAATGTGATTGGTTCTTTAAGTTGGCGAACCACATCCAGTACAGAAGGAAAGAGACGCATGCTTTCCTGCACATGGTGGTGTATGGCAGCTTTCCCAGGTCTTCCCTGGCATGCAGAATGAATAATAGAACATAACTTTCAGTCATGCAGACAGCTTTACAGGATAAGGAACAGGTTGAAAAAGATTTAGGCCATTTGGTTGGACAAAGTTCACTAAGGATTCATCATAATATCTCTTCTATTTTTAGGCAATTCCAAAAAACAAGGTGAATGTACCATAGAGGCCGCCTGATGGGGTGCATGGGTCATCTGGAGAAAGATGTTCCAGGTAAGAGATCTGTCCAGCTTCAAGGTATGTATAGTACAAACAGCGTCGGACTGGAACACCTTGGGCCCACCAGAGAAAATCATTCTTGGGGCCCACTATGTAGCTGCATAGAAAGAAATACAAGACCACCTATTGTGCGGTAAAACACGCTAATATTCGGGTATAATATAAGGTTGTACATGTCTTAATTATGTAGCAGGAGTTGGGGTAGCCCCCTCATAGAATATAAAGCAGCCCCCTCATAGAATATAATGTAGACCCCTCATAGAATATAATGCAGCCATCTCATAGAATATAATACTGCCCCCCTCATAGGGTATAATGCACCCCCTCATAGGGTATAATGCACCCCCTCATAGGGTATAATACTGCCCCCCTCATAGGGTATAATACTGCCCCCCTCATAGGGAATAATGCACCCCCTCATAGGGTATAATGCACCCCCTCATAGGGTATAATACTGCCCCCCTCATAGGGTATAATACTGCCCCCCTCATAGGGTATAATACTGTCCCCCTCATAGGGTATAATGCACCCCCTCATAGGGTATAATGTATCCCCCTCATAGGGTATAATGCTGCCCCCCTCATAGGGTATAATGCTGCCCCCTCATAGGGAATAATGCACCCCCTCATAGGGTATAATGCTGCCCCCTCATAGGGTATAATACTGCCCCCCTCATAGGGAATAATGCACCCCGTTATAGGGAATAATGCTGCCCTCCTCATAGGGTATAATGCTGCCTCCTCATAGGGTATAATGCACCCCCTCATAGGGTATAATGCTGCCTCCTCATAGTGTATAATGCACCCTCTCATAGGGTATAATGCTGCCCCCTCATAGGGTATAATACTGCCCCCCTCATAGGGTATAATACTGCCCCCTCATAGGGAATAATGCACCCCGTCATAGGGAATAATGCTGCCTCCTCATAGAGTATAATGCTGCCCCCTCATAGGGTATAATGCTGCCCCCTCATAGGGTATAATACTGCCCCCCTCATAGGGTATAATGCTGCCTCCTCATAGGGTATAATGCTGCCCCCTCATAGGGTATAATACTGCCCCCCTCATAGGGAATAATGCTATATAGATATATAGATATAGAGTTAGATAGATATAGATAGAAAGATAGATGTAGAGATAGATAGATATAGATATAAAGATAGATAGAGAGAGAGAGCGGTAGATAGAGAGATATAGAGAGATAGATACAGAGATCGATAAATAGATAGAGAGATAGATATAGATATAGATAATAGAGATAGATAAAGATAGATAATAAATATAGAGATAATAGATAGATATAGAGATAGAGTAAGATAGAAAGATATAGAGATAGGTAGATATAGATAATAGAGATAGCTAGATAGATAGACATAATAGATAGATATAGATATAGATAGATATAGAGATAGATAGAAAGATAGATGTAGAGATAGAAATATAGATATAGAGATATAGAGATAGATATAGATAATAGATAGAGAAAGATAGATAGATATAGAGATAGATATAGAGATAGAAAGATAGATAGATATACAGAGAGATAGATATAGAGAGAGATAGATAGATAGATATAGAGAGATATAGAGAGAAATAGATATAGAGATAATAGATATATATAGAGATAGATATAGAGAGAGATAGATACAAAGAAAAGATATAGAGATAAATACATAAAGATAGATAGATATATAGAGATAGAAAGATAGATATAGAGATAGAGCGATAGATAGATATACAGAGAGATAGATATAGAGATAGATATAGAGATAAAGATAGATATAGAGATAGATATAGAGCGATAGATAGCGAGAGATATAGATATAGAGATAGATAGATACAGAGAAAAGATATAGAGATAGATAACGGATAGATAAATAGATAGATAGGTATAGAGATAGATAGATATAGATATTAGATAGAGATATATATAGATAAAGATAGATAGATAGATATAGATGGTAGCTAGATAGATAATAAATATAGAGATAATAGATATAGAGATAGATAGAGTAAGATAGATAGACATAATAGATAGATATAGAGATATATATAGAAAGATATAGATAGATAGATAGATAGATAGATAGATAGATATAGAGATAGATGTAGAGATAGAAAGATAGATATAAAGATAGAGCGATAGATAGAGATAGATATAGAAATAGATAGATATAGATAATAGATAGAGATAGATATAGAGATAGATAGATAGATAGATAGATAGATATAGATAATAGATAGAGATAGAAAGATAGATAGATATAAGAGAGATAGATAGATAGATAGATAGATAGATAGATAGATAGATAGAGCGAGAGATATAAAAAAAAAAACAAAAACACAATACTCACCTCTCCTCCTCGCTCCCACGCTGATCCCGGCTTCAGTGTCAGGAGCTGCCCCCTCTGCCAGACACACAGCGGGTGCGCGATGTAGTGACGTCATCGCGCACTGGCTGTGAGTCAGGAGCAGAGAGGACTGAGGGCGGCGCCGGCCCTGATTTACAGCTGTAGTCTGCAGAGCGGCTTACTGGGCTGGGGGCGGGGCCTCTGGGGGTGGAGACCTGAAATGATATTCACTGCTTCGCAGTGAATATTAATTTCTCTTTAGTAGCGGGGACAGGGGCTCCTGCCTCCTGACACCCGCTGCTACTCCGCTGGCAGGGGCCCCCATAGCAGCTGCATGGTGTGCGACACACCACTGGCTGGGGGCCCCTGGAGCAGCAGGGGCCCTAGGCAACTGCTGGCCCTGTATGCCAGCAGGTGCCAGGGCCCACCAGATGCCAGGGCCCACCGGAGAATCCACCGTTCTCCGGTGGGCCAGTCCGAAGCTGAGTACAAATGCCATATGGTTATTTTACATAGAACTTGGCCTTTAACCTGTTAAATATTTGGTGGGCTGATCTGTATTGGCTAGAGGCATCATTATAATTGGAAATATTTTTGTATTGTAATATTTGTTGGATTAATAAATTGTATTTTTAAACCATACATTCTTTTGCCTCTCCATTCTGGTGGGAGGCTTTCTGATGTACGCTCTATATTGAATGGGTTTTGGATATAGGTTTATGGACTATAATGTATATTCAGCTTTATGGGATGTATAGTACAAATGCCATAGGGTTATTTTACATAGAACTTGGCCTTTAAGCTGTTAAATATTGGGTGGGCTTCATCAATACAGCTCATGAGAACAAGCAGAGCTGCAGAATAAAGCACAAGGAATGGGAGACGGAAACATATAGAGAAAACGTGTGAGCCCCCTGACCTCCTCCGATATAGTATATGACAGTAATCATGTACATAAGTGTTGAAAATGAGAAACACTCACCAGTTCACTGTGGTCCGATCTCCCAGGACCTCTCTGATCTCCTCCCGACATTTCTCCTGGTGCTCAGGATATTTAGCCATGCAGTATAATATCCAGGAGGTGCTGCTGGCTGTTGTATCATGCCCTTCAAACATAAAAGTGTCCACCTCTGCCCGCAGGTCTTCATAAGATAGACCCTGACCATTTTCATCCTGATAATAATAATACATGTTACGTATGAAGCTCAACCGGCTCCAGGCAATGATGAATTAGAGATGCTGGATCCCCGGTGACTGGAGAATGGGTTGTCCACTTGCAATAGCAAACTTTGGACCTACTATACAAACTAGGTTTTCAACCTTAGTACCTGTAGCCCAGCGGGACAAGTCGTCAATGTCAATCTAATGAGCATTATGAGCCAGTGGGGGGCACACAAGTTGGGTTAGGGAATAGGTCACATAGAGGCTGTTGAATTCAAGCCGGAGATTACGGTAGACCCACACTGTGTGGTTCTTCATAGGGAGGAGGACGATTCCTATCCTCCTTATATCCAGGTCAGCCTCTTTTCCTCCATGACTAAAGAACGATGCAGTCAATGTTCAACAGTGGGCGGCAGTAATTACCAAACTGGAAAAGGAATAACTACAATAGGTGCAAAGGTTGCAAAGTCTCTTTTGCCTATATAAACAGACCAATGCTATTAAAGACTATGCAATAATTGGGAGTCCCGTTGTTGGAGCTTTTGCATTTGGACTTATCAGGTTCAAGTTAGACCATTGCTATCAGGACTAAAATCCTGATGAAAGGGAAACCCAAAACGCATAGTTTTGACTCTAAAGGCTCCGTCACACATAGCGACTAACCAGCGATCCTGACAACGATATGAACGTGTCAGGATCGCTGGTATGTCGCTGCATGATCGCTGGTGAGCTGCCAAACAGGCAGCTTCACCAGCGATCAGCACAGCGACAACGAGCACGCTCGTCGCTGTGTACCCATAGTTACCAGCGCGCTAATGCAGGGAGCTGGTAACCAAGGTACACATTGGGTTTCTAAGGGGCGCGCGGCACTTAGAAACCCGATGTGTACCTTGGTTACCAGCTCCCTGCATCAGTGCGCTGGTAACTAAGGTACACATCGGGTTTCTAAGCACCGCACACCCCTTAGAAACCCGATGTGTACCTTGGTTACCAGCTCCTGCTCGCTGGTCGCTGGTCTCCCGCCTGTCACACACAGCGATGCGTGCTGGCCAGCGGGAGACCAGCGACCCCAAAAATGTCCAGAGGTTTCCACAGCAATCAGCGATACCCGACAGGGGGGCCGGTCGCTGATCGCTGTCACACACAGCAATCTCGCTGGTGAGATCACTGTTGCGTCACAAAACTTGTGACGGGGGGGGGGGGCTTAAGTGACTTTTAAATGTGTTGTAAAGGTCTTTTTATCTTATAAATCCTGTTAGGTTCCTGCTTTGCTTGGTAATTACCTCCGCCCATCGTTTAACATTCACTGCATCCTCGATTGTTCATGCACAAGGAAAGGCTGACCTGGATGGAAGATAGATAGGAATCTTCCTCCCCAAGTAAGTGGTGCTTTAACGCCAAACCTCCCAGCGTGGATCTATTGCGGTCTCCGGCTGGCACTCTGGTTTCTGGTTCTTAGCGGCCTCTTATTACAGCACCTCATTAAGGATGTCCGGACATGGTAGCAGCAGGCTGATTGAGTTTTAACATGGTTGTTCACATTCACCATGCAGTCAATGTTAAACGGTGGGCGGTAGTAATTACTAAACCGACAAGAGAATAACTACAATAGGAGCAAAGGTTGCAAAGTCTCTTTTGCCTATATAAAAAGACCAGTGCTATTAAAGACTATGCAATAACTGGGAGTCCCGTTGGGGCTTTTGCATTTGGACCCATCAGGTTCAAGTTAGACCATTGCTAACAGGACTAATATCATGGTGAAGGGGAAACCCAAAACGCGTAGGTTTGACTCTAAAGGCCCCGTCACACATAGCAATCTCGCTAGCGAGATCGCTGCTGAGTCACAAGTTTTGTGACACAACAGCGATCTCACCAGCGAGATCGCTGTGTGTGACAGCGATCAGCGACCGGCCCCCCTGCCGGTATCGCTGATCGCTCTGGGAAATCTCTGGACATTTCTTTCGTCGCTGACCTCACGCTGGCCAGCACGCATCGCTGTGTGTGACAGGCGGGAGACCAGCGATCAGCGATAAAATAATAAAAAAAAAAATATTACTATTCTCACCTTCCGACGTCCCGTGCAGTCTTCCCGTCTCTCTCCACGCTCCGATCCCAGTAATCCTTTGCAAGAATGACCGCGAGAACGGACGTCATCGCGGTAATTCTCGCAAAGGCTTACTGGGACCGGAGCGTGGAGAGAGGCGGGAAGACTGCACAGGATGTCGGAAGGTGAGAATAACAATATTTTTTATTTTAATTCTATTTTTGACATGAATCAGTGCTGAATACAGCGATGCCGCATGCGCGGCGTCGCTGTGCTAATCGCTGGTGAAGCTGTCTGTTTGACAGCTCACCAGTGATCACATAGCGATTTACCAGCAATCCTGACACCTTGATATCGTTGTCGGGATCGCTGGTAAGTCGCTTAGTGTGACGGGGCCTTAAGTGACTTTTAAATGTATTGTAAAGGACTTTTTATCTAATAAGCCCTGTTAGGTTCCTGCTTTGCGTGGTAATTACCTCCACCCGTCGTTTAACATTCACTGCATCCGCCATTGTTCATGCAGGAAGAGATGCTGACCTGGATGGAAGGGGGATAGGAATCTTCCTCCCCTCCCAGCGTGGATCTAAAAGTGTAAATCAAGTGGGCACCATCATATAATAACAAAAAAACAATAATAACGCAGGGATCACTTAAATGCATGTTTGGATAAATAGAGAATAAAGCAGAGAAAGACCATGCCTATAGTGAGGATCACCAGAGAAAAAATAAATAATAAACATATCCCAAAATATAATGCAAATAAATATTTTATTGTTCACAAAACAGAAATAGGATACACTACACAAAAGTAAAAACACTTAAAAAGGGACAGACACAGCCCCTTTAGATCAATGCAAGTTGATCAATACAAATACACCCACTGACTGCTAATACTCGATTAAAGAAACAATAAACAGTAAATATGGAGATGCTACTAATATAGCCCTTACTGAAACAGGCAGATATAAACCATTTCCACAGGGGGGTTTTGGTTCCCCAACATTCTTGTTCTATCCTATATTCCTATACACCACAAGGTATAAGAGAAAAACAAGGGCGGGGGCGCAGACATAGGGCTTCACCTGGTATAAATCAATTAAAATATAAAAGTACTCTGGAGTACTCACCCTTTATGGGTTGTGTTCAGACACAACCACTCTCAACGTTTGTTGCAGTCATATAGCTGCTGCAGAGCTTGTGCAGGTGGACAGCGTCCACTAGGTATCATAAGTTGAGGATCCAAGAAAAGCACTTCTGAGCATCCGCGCTGCTTTAGTGATAAGAATTCTTCAGAAATCCATATAAATCTTTCAAGTTCTTTATTATATGTACTACAGAAACTACGCGTTTCGAGGTGACAAACCGCACCTCTTCTTCAGGTTACAGTACAGAGTTGTGATCGGTCTATACAAATGACAGCCTTATATGCTGTGTGGGCGTAACCCCCCGTTGTGAGAGAAGGACGTCAACCTGCACATGCTGCACATAAAGATATTTGGAAAAGACAAGCAAAGTGACATAAATATATAGAAAAACATATATTCGGGCTCGTGATAGTATTGTGTATCCTATTCAGACAATCAATGCAATAATATGCACTTTTATAATTAAATAAAAAGAAATATATAGAACACAAAAAAAAAAGGGAACAAGAGAGGATAAGAACCAGTCTCATTGTGGTGAGTTTGAGACAAATGTCTGGCGGTTTCACCACTGAGCTATCATGAGTAGTGTTGAGCATTCCGATACCGCAAGTATCGGGTATAGGCCGATATTAGCGGTATCGGAATTCCGATACTTAGTTCCGATACTTTTGTCATATCGGATTCCGGAATCGGAATCGGAATCGGAAGTTCCCATCATGCTATGAGCCTGCTTGCTTTGATTAAGCCAATGGGAATCCTCCGAAGTGTGGGCACATCCTGTTAGGCATGTAGGCATGTTAACTATTGGCATGGCTGTGATTGGCTGCCGAAATGATGTCATGATGCACTATAAAAGCCACCGCAGCCGCCATTTCTGGTCACTCTGCTGTGAATTCAGTTAGGGACAGGCTGCTGTAGAAGACTGTGAGGGACAGTTAGAAATAGCGATTCCACCAAACATCTAGTGCTTTACCCAGGCTACATAAACCACCACTGTAGCCTTCTTTGCCCTAGCAGCAGTGTTCACAGCTGTCTGCAAGGGCTGTGTGAGTGCAGCTCACGCTGTGGAGTGGGTCCTGCAGCCACGTCAGGCTGTAGGCCACCCAGTGTGATCACTGCTGCCTCATACATCTTTTATTTTTTGAGCTGCATTTTTTACATAATTTCAATCTAGTGTGCTTCCATCCGTATCCATATACGTTGGTTGCGAACACTAGTAGTAGACAGCGGAGCCTTTCTGCAGCCTTTCAGTGCTAGTGTCCACTTTGCTGCACTGTTCACGGCTGTCTGAGAGGTCTCTGACTGTGTGTGAGTGCAGCTCACGCTGAGTAGTGTGTCCTGCAGCTACGTCTGGCTGTAGGACGCTCAGCGTGCGTCAGTGCCTCACACATATTTTTATTTGAGTGCAGCTCATTTTTTCTTCTATTAGTGTGCATCCATCCGTCTCCATCTACGGTGGTTGCAAACACTATATAAGAGTACACAGCGGAGCCTTTCTGCAGCCTGTCAGTGCCAGTGCCCACTTAGCTGCACTGTTGACGGCTGTCTGAGAGGCCTCTGACTGTGTGTGAGTGCAGCTCACGCTGAGTAGAGTGTCCTGCAGCTACGTCTGGTTGTAGGACGCTCAACGTGCGTCACTGCCTCACACATATTTGTCTTTGAGTGCAGCTCATTTTTTCTTCTCCTATTAGTGTGCATCCATCCGTATCCATCAACATTGGTTGGTTGCAAACACTATATAGGAGTAGATAGAGGAGCCTTTTTTTCTGGCTTGTGCCCTGCCGGCGCAGCCAGATTAGTATTACCCAATTTTTTTGGAGCCTCATCTTTTGCATTGTAGGTTACCTGCCTGCATTGTAATAGCTCCAAAAAGTTGGTGATACTATCAGTTTCAATTCTTTGTTCACATACTTTGAGTTTGTTTCCAACAAAGAAACCACAAAAAAAGTTCACCAAACACTACATTTGGAACTTGTGTAGGCCACATCAGCTCCTATTAAAGTCTAGTCCACACACACACTTCATAAAATTAGTGTTTCTTGTACCTGTAACCAGCTGTTCAGGAATAAGCACACTAAGGTCCCCCTTTGTACTTTTTTGCCTATCTTAAGCAGTCTTGCAAGATGAAGAAGGCAGGGAGTAAGGCGCGTGGGCGTGGGCGTGGAGTTTCAGCAGGGAGAGGACGTGGGGATTCTGCAGGGAGAGGACGTGGGGATTCTACAGGTAGAGGACGTGGGGATTCTGGGCCTGCTGCGGGCACCAGTGGATCAGCATCCCCCAGTTTTAGCAGGCAACAGTCCTTTATGCGCAGCTTTGTAGGACCTCAACGTACCCCACTGCTGCGGGAGGAACAAATTGAAGCCGTTGTCGGATGGATGGCAGCTAACGCATCGACTTCAATTACTTCCGCATCCTCTCAGGGTCAGAGCACCGAAGAGCAACCATCTGTCTCTTCACCACCTGCCAAAGTGCCCAGGCAGTCAGAGAGACATGGACAGGAGCCATCACAGTCTCTACTTCTGTTCTCGGAATCTGTTGGCTTGGAAAGAGGGGGCCAGCCAAGCAGCATTCCTGAATGTGAAGAAGAGGGAGTATGCAGTGATGCGCAACTTCTTTGTCCCTCTGAATCTGAAGAGGCGAGTGGGCCAGTGCCTATGGTCAGCACACCTCAGTACGCATCAGATGATGACGAGACTCAGTTGCCACTTTCTGGTGCGTACGGTGCTGGCGAGACAACCCCTGAGAAGCAGCTGTTTGAAGAGGGGAGGGAAGATGATGAGGTCCTTGACCCATCATGGCGTGAGCAACAGGAAGGTGGTGGGAGCAGCTCGGAGGAAGAGATTCCCCTACCGGCCAAAACAGGAGGCAGAGGGAGGGGGAAGACTTGGTTGCCTGTACCCTCCACTTCGGCACCCGTTAGGAGCATTCCTCCTTCCAAAGGCAAACCGGGCGCTCACAAGAGTTGCAGTGCGTGGTCCTTTTTTGACACAGTTGCAGATGACATTTGCTTTGTCAAATGCAAGCTGTGTCATCAGAGAGTCAAAAGAGGGAGAAATGTCAGCAACCTCAATACCACAAATATGTGGAAACAAGTGCGCACCAAGCACGAGTTGGAGTTGCAGAGACACCCTGAAGACGTAGGCCAACGTACAGCACCACCTACCACCTCTTCAGTTCGTGTTGGGCCCTCTTCCTCCAGCTCACACACAGCTGGTTCGGCTTCCTCACAGGATCGCCAAGGAAGAACCTCTGCCACTGTTGTCCGGAGACCCTGTCAGATTACACCCATAGCAGCACGTTCCCATCCATCACAGCCATCGGTAGCACAGGCATGGGATAAAAGGCGCCCTTACTCGGCAAACCATCCCCGAGCACAGTCTCTGAATGCTGGCATTGCCAAACTTCTGGCAGTTGAAATGCTGTCATTCAGGCTGGTGGACACTGACACCTTCCGGGACTTAATGGCATTGGCAGTCCCCCAATACAACGTGCCCAGCCGCTTTTATTTCAGCAGGCGAGCCGTCCCTGCCCTGCAGAAACATGTTGAGGGCAAAATAAAACATGCGCTACTAAACGCCGTTAGTAGCAAGGTCCACCTGACCACCGATGCGTGGACCAGTAACCATGGACAGGGACGATACCTTTCCCTCACTGCCCACTGGGTCAATGTTGTGGAGCCGGGTACGGATCTGGAGAGTGGCGCTGTACGTGTTCTTCCAACGCCACGGATTGCAGGACTCCAGTCTGTACACATAGACTCCTCCTCCTACTCAAGTTCCTCAGAAACAGCAGAGCAGGAGCCTGTTACGACCGATATGAGCACAGCCGTGGCCAAACGTCAACAGGCTGTACTCAAATTAATTTCTTTGGGGAATCGAAGCCACACAGCGCAGGAGCTCTGGAATGCTATCAAGCTGGAGAGCGATGTGTGGTTTGGGCCAGCGAATCTCCAGCCGGGCTTGGTAGTGTGTGACAATGGCCGAAATCTGGTGGCAGCTCTTGGCCTAGGCAACCTCACACACATCCCATGTCTGGCACATGTTCTTAACTTGGTCGTGCAGAGCTTTCTGAGGGACTATCCGGATCTTGCTGCACTGTTGCACAAGGTCCGCATAGAGTGCGCTCACTTGCGACGTTCCAGCACGGCAAGATCGCGCCTCGCTGCTCTGCAGCGACGATTTGGCCTTCCGGAACATCGCATCATATGTGACCTACCCACCCGGTGGAATTCAACGTTACATATGTTGGAGCGGTTGTGTGAGCAGCAGGCAGCAGTCATGGAGTACCAGCTGCATCAGGCGCAAACAAGTCGCACTGTGCGCCGTTCACACTTCAGCACCATTGAGTGGGCCTCTATGAAGGACATCTGCCTCGTTTTGCGTGCCTTCGATGAATCCACGCGGATGGCGAGTGCAGATGATGCACTAGTCAGCATGACTGTCCCCCTTATCTGCCTGCTTCAACAAACACTGCAAGCACTAAGGGATGAGGTTTCAGAAGAGGTGGAGGATGAGGAGTCCCAAATGCCATCTGCTTCTGGACAGTCTGCGCTACGTGTTTCCTCACAAAGGCCTAGGCAGGGGACACTTTGTGAGGAGGATGAGGAGGAGTCGATGGAGGAGGAAGACATCTCTCCAGAGGAGGGAGGTACACAAACCTCTACTCAGTATGTACAGCGAGGGTGGGGTGATGCAGAGCAGGCCGAGGTCACGCCTCAAACAGGGGACAGCGGTTCTTTGGCAGTTGGGAGTCTGCAGCACATGGTTGATTTCATGCTGCAGTGCCTGAGAAACGACCGCCGCATCGCCCACATTCTCATCTCGGCTGATTATTGGGTGTACACCCTCCTAGATCCTCGCTACCGGGACAGCGTACAAAGGCTCATACCAACGTTGAACCGGGAGCGTAAAATGCGGGAGTACGAAGAGTCACTGGTGCAGTCCATAATGTTTTCCATTCCACCCGACAGCATTGTTGCTAGTGCTTTACAAAGCAGCTCTGTGCGTCGAGGCAGTGGAGGAAACTCTGCACAAAGAGGGAGCAGAGGCAGCGCCGCAGCACAAGGCAAGACCACTATGGCCCAAATGTGGCAAAGTTTTGTGTGTCCACCACAATTGTCTACACCATCAGCGACGCCTCGAGTCAGCAGGAGGCAACGCTTCCGTCAGATGGTGTCAGACTACATGTCTTGCCCTGTCGCTGTACTCCCAGATGGCTCTTCCCCCTTCAAGTTTTGGGTCTCTAAGCTGGATACATGGCCAGAGCTTAGCCAGTATGCATTGGAGGTGCTGGCTTGCCCTGCTGCCAGTGTATTATCGGAACGTGTCTTTAGTGCCGCAGGTGGTGTACTAACAGACCGTCGCACGCGACTATCTTCCGATAATGTTGACCGGCTGACTTTTCTGAAAATGAACAAGGCCTGGATCTCAAAAGACTTTGCCATTCCTCTTACAGACTAAATTAGTGGTTGGCAACTGTATCCAGGTCTGCTGGTGTGTTCATTTTTCTACCACCTGAACTATAATCCCTTTGCTTCAACACAGCAAGTTGTCGCTCAGATGTGTCGTCTGCACAGAGAAACACACTAGCTCCTGTGTTAGTGGGGTTCAGTAATGCCATCTGATCCCCTGCTGTGTGGACGGCAAAGTCACCAGCTCCATCAACATTCAAACCACTACTGATTTTTAACCGTGCCCAACTTAGGTCTCTGGCTCCACTGTCTCTACTATTTCCCCTGACCTCCAACCCCGCCATCTACATCTCTGAAGTGGCGTCAGCACAATCTACACTTGTTCCTGTGTTCCTGTGGCTCAGTCCCATCAGTTTATCCCCTGATGTGTGTCCGGCAAGGTCTCCTGCTCTGTCCACATTCCCATAACCAGTAGTGGGAATGAGGACAGAGCTGGCGAACTTGCCGGACAAACATCAGGGGATCAACTGACGGGACTGAGCACCAGTAACACAGGAACAAGTGTAGATTGTGCTGACGCCACTTCAGAGATGTAGCTGGCGGGGTTGGAGGCCAGGGTAAATAGTAGAGACAGTGGAGCCAGAGGCCTAAGTGGAGCATGGTTAGAATCAGTAGTAGTCCACAACCTCCATAAAAACCGCTGCCCATTGGCCTCTGCATGCGGCATGCGTAATCCTGGGCTCCAACAGCGTCAGTTGGTGTTCAGAAGTGTCGTCTCCACAGAGCCAAACACATTCGTTAGAGTGTTAGTGGGGTTCAGCACTGCCAGCTGTTCCCCTGCTGTGGAGATGGCAAGTCTCCTGCTGCCTTCACCTGCCAAAATCCAGTAGGCCCCAGCCTGCTCCTCGCCTAATCCTGGGCTCCAACAGCGTCAGTTGGTGTTCAGAAGTGTCGTCTCCACAGAGCCAAACACATTCGTTAGAGTGTTAGTGGGGTTCAGCACTGCCAGCTGTTCCCCTGCTGTGGAGATGGCAAGTCTCCTGCTGCCTTCACCTGCCAAAATCCAGTAGGCCCCAGCCTGCTCCTCGCCTAATCCTGGGCTCCAACAGCGTCAGTTGGTGTTCAGAAGTGTCGCCTCCACAGAGCCAAACACATTCGTTAGAGTGTTAGTGGGGTTCAGCACTGCCTGCTGTTCCCCTGCTGTGGAGATGGCAAGTCTCCTGCTGCCTTCACCTGCCAAAATCCAGTAGGCCCCAGCCTGCTCCTCGCCTAATCCTGGGCTCCAACAGCGTCAGTTGGTGTTCAGAAGTGTCGTCTCCACAGAGCCAAACACATTCGTTAGAGTGTTAGTGGGGTTCAGCACTGCCAGCTGTTCCCCTGCTGTGGAGATGGCAAGTCTCCTGCTGCCTTCACCTGCCAAAATCCAGTAGGCCCCAGCCTGCTCCTCGCCTAATCCTGGGCTCCAACAGCGTCAGTTGGTGTTCAGAAGTGTCGTCTCCACAGAGCCAAACACATTCGTTAGAGTGTTAGTGGGGTTCAGCACTGCCAGCTGTTCCCCTGCTGTGGAGATGGCAAGTCTCCTGCTGCCTTCACCTGCCAAAATCCAGTAGGCCCCAGCCTGCTCCTCGCCTAATCCTGGGCTCCAACAGCGTCAGTTGGTGTTCAGAAGTGTCGTCTCCACAGAGCCAAACACATTCGTTAGAGTGTTAGTGGGGTTCAGCACTGCCTGCTGTTCCCCTGCTGTGGAGATGGCAAGTCTCCTGCTGCCTTCACCTGCCAAAATCCAGTAGGCCCCAGCCTGCTCCTCGCCTAATCCTGGGCTCCAACAGCGTCAGTTGGTGTTCAGAAGTGTCGTCTCCACAGAGCCAAACACATTCGTTAGAGTGTTAGTGGGGTTCAGCACTGCCAGCTGTTCCCCTGCTGTGGAGATGGCAAGTCTCCTGCTGCCTTCACCTGCCAAAATCCAGTAGACCCCAGCCTGCTCCTCGCCTAATCCTGGGCTCCAACAGCGTCAGTTGGTGTTCAGAAGTGTCGTCTCCACAGAGCCAAACACATTCGTTCAAGTGTTAGTGGGGTTCATCATTGCCAGCTGATCCCCTGCTGTGGAGATGGCAGTCTCTCCTGCTGTCTCCGCATTCCAAAGACAGTAGGCCTCTGCCTACACCCTCCTATTTCCTGGGCTTCAACTCAGCCAGTTGTAGCTCGGAAGTGCCGTCCACACGGAAAGAGATACTTGCTCCCGTGTCTCAGTGGGGTTCAGTAACGTCAGCTGATCCCCTGCTGTGTGGATGGCAGTCTCTCCTGCTGTCACCTCATTCAAAATACAGTAGGCCTCTGCCTACACCCTCCTATTTCCTGGGCTTCAACACAGCCAGTTGTAGTTCGGAAGTGCCGTCCACACGGAAAGAGATACTTGCTCCCGTGTCTCAGTGGGGTTCAGTAATGTCAGCTGATCCCCTGCTGTGTGGATGGCAGTCTCTCCTGCTGTCACCTCACTCAAAATACAGTAGGCCTCTGCCTACACCCTCCTATTTCCTGGGCTTCAACACAGCCAGTTGTAGTTCGGAAGTGCCGTCCACACGGAAAGAGATACTTGCTCCCGTGTCTCAGTGGGGTTCAGTAATGTCAGCTGATCCCCTGCTGTGTGGATGGCAGTCTCTCCTGCTGTAACCTCATTCAAAATACAGTAGGCCTCTGCCTACACCCTCCTATTTCCTGGGCTTCAACACAGCCAGTTGTAGTTCGGAAGTGCCGTCCACACGGAAAGAGATACTTGCTCCCGTGTCTCAGTGGGGTTCAGTAATGTCAGCTGATCCCCTGCTGTGTGGATGGCAGTCTCTCCTGCTGTAACCTCATTCAAAATACAGTAGGCCTCTGCCTACACCCTCCTATTTCCTGGGCTTCAACACAGCCAGTTGTAGTTCGGAAGTGCCGTCCACACGGAAAGAGATACTTGCTCCCGTGTCTCAGTGGGGTTCAGTAATGTCAGCTGATCCCCTGCTGTGTGGATGGCAGTCTCTCCTGCTGTAACCTCATTCAAAATACAGTAGGCCTCTGCCTACACCCTCCTATTTCCTGGGCTTCAACACAGCCAGTTGTAGTTCGGAAGTGCCGTCCACACGGAAAGAGACACTTGCTCCCGTGTCTCAGTGGGGTTCAGTAACGTCAGCTGATCCCCTGCTGTGTGGATGGCAGTCTCTCCTGCTGTCACCTCATTCAAAATACAGTAGGCCTCTGCCTACACCCTCCTATTTCCTGGGCTTCAACACAGCCAGTTGTAGTTCGGAAGTGCCGTCCACACGGAAAGAGATACTTGCTCCCGTGTCTCAGTGGGGTTCAGTAATGTCAGCTGATCCCCTGCTGTGTGGATGGCAGTCTCTCCTGCTGTCACCTCATTCAAAATACAGTAGGCCTCTGCCTACACCCTCCTATTTCCTGGGCTTCAACACAGCCAGTTGTAGTTCGGAAGTGCCGTCCACACGGAAAGAGATACTTGCTCCCGTGTCTCAGTGGGGTTCAGTAATGTCAGCTGATCCCCTGCTGTGTGGATGGCAGTCTCTCCTGCTGTAACCTCATTCAAAATACAGTAGGCCTCTGCCTACACCCTCCTATTTCCTGGGCTTCAACACAGCCAGTTGTAGTTCGGAAGTGCCGTCCACACGGAAAGAGACACTTGCTCCCGTGTCTCAGTGGGGTTCAGTAATGTCAGCTGATCCCCTGCTGTGTGGATGGCAGTCTCTCCTGCTGTCACCTCATTCAAAATACAGTAGGCCTCTGCCTACACCCTCCTATTTCCTGGGCTTCAACACAGCCAGTTGTAGTTCGGAAGTGTCGTCCACACGGAAAGAGATACTTGCTCCCGTGTCTCAGTGGGGTTCAGTAATGTCAGCTGATCCCCTGCTGTGTGGATGGCAGTCTCTCCTGCTGTCACCTCATTCAAAATACAGTAGGCCTCTGCCTACACCCTCCTATTTCCTGGGCTTCAACACAGCCAGTTGTAGTTCGGAAGTGCCGTCCACACGGAAAGAGATACTTGCTCCCGTGTCTCAGTGGGGTTCAGTAATGTCAGCTGATCCCCTGCTGTGTGGATGGCAGTCTCTCCTGCTGTAACCTCATTCAAAATACAGTAGGCCTCTGCCTACACCCTCCTATTTCCTGGGCTTCAACACAGCCAGTTGTAGTTCGGAAGTGCCGTCCACACGGAAAGAGACACTTGCTCCCGTGTCTCAGTGGGGTTCAGTAACGTCAGCTGATCCCCTGCTGTGTAGATGGCAAAGTCTCCTGCTGCCTACACAGTCGTACCACTACTGATTTTTAACCGTGCTCCAATTAGGCTTGTGGCTCCACTGTCTCTCGTATTTCCCCTGTCCTCCAACCCTGCCAGTTACAGCTCCGAAGTGGCGTCTGCACAATCCACACTTGTTCCTGTGTTACAGGTGTTCAGTCCGGTCAGTTAATCCCCTGATGTGTGTCCGGCAATGTCGCCTGCTCTGTCCACATTCCCATTATTCCATTATGGGAATGTGGACAGAGCAGGCGACATTGCCGGACACACATCAGGGGATTAACTGACCGGACTGAACACCTGTAACACAGGAACAAGTGTGGATTGTGCAGACGCCACTTCGGAGCTGTAACTGGCGGGGTTGGAGGACAGGGGAAATACGAAAATCAGTGAAGCCACAGGCCTCAGTGGAGCTTGGTTCAAATTAGTAGTCTACAACCGATCTTACAATTTCTTCAATGCAGCCTCAGCCTGCTCCGTGCTTGTCCCTGGGCTTCAACACAGCCAGTTGTTGCTCGGAAGTGCCGTCTTCACAGAGTAAAACACTAGCTCCTGTGTTTGTGGGGTTCAGTAACGTCAGCTGTTCCCCTGCTGTTTTGATGGCAATCTGTCCTGCTGCCTCCCAATTGACAGCACATCAGGCCTCAGGCTGCTAAGTGCTTGTCCTGGGCTCCAACATCGCCAGTTGCTGCTCATAACTGACTTTGGCACGGGTACTCCCTCCTGCCCAGCTTGGTTCCAGCCCTGCCTGCTGTTTCCGGGAAGTGTCAATGTCAGTTTGCCACCCCAAGTTGCCATGTCGTGTTGCGGTTGGGTTAGCCGAGGCTAGGGTGCCAGCAGTTTAGGTGCTTCCTATGTGGACTGCGGGTTCTGGTTAGAAAGACTTGTTCCATAGTGCCAGTAGGACAAGCACCCCCTGCAGGACTGTGTGATTCGGTAACTGCGGCCAGCTTGCGGCATGCCAACTTTGCTTTTCAGGGGTAACTTCTGATACCCCTCCGGGTTCCAGCACCGTCAGCTGGTTCTCGTCAGAGCCTTTGGCCTAGGTGCCTCCATCTCGGTATCCGAGTCCCGGCAACGTCTGCTGGTCCTTGGTAGTGCTTTGTAGCACAGGTACCTCCTGCTTAGTAACCGGGTTCCAGCACCGTCAGCTGGTCCTCGGTTGTGCCATTGGCTCTTATTCCTTCTGCTGCCCCTCCGGGTGCCAGCACTGTCAGCTGGTCCTCGCTATTTCCATTTGCTCTTGCAGCTTATGCTACCCCTCCGGGTTCCAGCACCGTCAGCTGGTTCTCGTCAGAGCCTTTGGCCTAGGTGCCTCCATCTCGGTATCCGAGTTCCGGCAACGTCTGCTGGTCCTTGGTAGTGCTTTGTAGCACAGGTACCTCCTGCTTAGTAACCGGGTTCCAGCACCGTCAGCTGGTCCTCGGTTGTGCCATTGGCTCTTATTCCTTCTGCTGCCCCTCCGGGTGCCAGCACTGTCAGCTGGTCCTCGCTATTTCCATTTGCTCTTGCAGCTTATGCTACCCCTCCGGGTTCCAGCACCGTCAGCTGGTTCTCGTCAGAGCCTTTGGCCTAGGTGCCTCCATCTCGGTATCCGAGTTCCGGCAACGTCTGCTGGTCCTTGGTAGTGCTTTGTAGCACAGGTACCTCCTGCTTAGTAACCAGGTTCCAGCACCGTCAGCTGGTCCTCGGTTGTGCCATTGGCTCTTATTCCTTCTGCTGCCCCTCCGGGTGCCAGCACTGTCAGCTGGTCCTCGCTATTTCCATTTGCTCTTGCAGCTTATGCTACCCCTCCGGGTTCCAGCACCGTCAGCTGGTTCTCGTCAGAGCCTTTGGCCTAGGTGCCTCCATCTCGGTATCCGAGTTCCGGCAACGTCTGCTGGTCCTTGGTAGTGCTTTGTAGCACAGGTACCTCCTGCTTAGTAACCGGGTTCCAGCACCGTCAGCTGGTCCTCGGTTGTGCCATTGGCTCTTATTCCTTCTACTGCCCCTCCGGGTGCCAGCACTGTCAGCTGGTCCTCGCTATTTCCATTTGCTCTTGCAGCTTATGCTACCCCTCCGGGTTCCAGCACCGTCAGCTGGTTCTCGTCAGAGCCTTTGGCCTAGGTGCCTCCATCTCGGTATCCGAGTTCCGGCAACATCTGCTGGTCCTTGGTAGTGCTTTGTAGCACAGGTACCTCCTGCTTAGTAACCGGGTTCCAGCACCGTCAGCTGGTCCTCGGTTGTGCCATTGGCTCTTATTCCTTCTGCTGCCCCTCCGGGTGCCAGCACTGTCAGCTGGTCCTCGCTATTTCCATTTGCTCTTGCAGCTTATGCTACCCCTCCGGGTTCCAGCACCGTCAGCTGGTTCTCGTCAGAGCCTTTGGCCTAGGTGCCTCCATCTCGGTATCCGAGTTCCGGCAACGTCTGCTGGTCCTTGGTAGTGCTTTGTAGCACAGGTACCTCCTGCTTAGTAACCGGGTTCCAGCACCGTCAGCTGGTCCTCGGTTGTGCCATTGGCTCTTGTTCCTTCTGCTGCCCCTCCGGGTGCCAGTACCGTCAGCTGGTTCAAGAGGACAAAGAACAGGAAGACAACCACCAAGATGCAGAACAACAAGAGAGAGAAGACAAAGAAGCATAAAAAAAACAAAGCAGAAGAACATTAAGCATAAGACTAATACTCTGAGCAAATGATATTATCTTATTTATAAGCAGAAGAAGACTAAGCAGTGTATGGGGGTGAGTCCGTTCCTCCTCGTGGTGCCCCTGGAAAAGGCCTGCTGCTGCAGGCCAAACTGAACGCGGACAAATCCTGTTGTAAATCTTTTGTGACAGGCAGAACGGAAGGTGTAAACTTCTAACTTTTCTAGATAACAACTACAGGAATGCCTGACACAAACAAGAATATGATGAAGAAGAATAGGAAGAAGATGAAGAAGTTGAATATGTAGAATAATAATTGTTGAAAAAGAAGAATATGAAGAATGTAAGAAAAGGAAGAAGAAGAAGAAGAATGTAAAAAAAGGAAGTAGAAGAATTTAAAAAAGGAATAAGAAGAAGAATGTAAAAAAAGGAATAAGAAGAAGAATGTAAAAAAAGGAAGAAGAAGAAGAATGTAAAAAAAGGAAGTAGAAGAATGTAAAAAAAGGAAGAAGAAGAAGAAGAATGTAAAAAAAGGAATAAGAAGAATGTAAAAAAAGGAAGAAGAAGAAGAATGTAAAAAAAGGAAGTAGAAGAATGTAAAAAAAGGAAGAAGAAGAAGAAGAATGTAAAAAAAGGAATAAGAAGAAGAATGTAAAAAAAGGAAGAAGAAGAAGAATGTAAAAAAAGGAAGTAGAAGAATGTAAAAAAAGGAAGAAGAAGAAGAATGTAAAAAAAGGAATAAGAAGAAGAAGAAGAAGGTAAAAAAAGGAAGAAGAATAAGAAAGAAGAAGAAAGAAGAAAGAAGAAGAAGACATACATGTCTGGCAAAATATAAATGAGGCTAACATAGTCAATATCTTTGTAACTCCTAACATCTTTAAAAAAAAAGTTTAATTCCTGCTATTCCATTTGATTGGGCTAAACCTCTATGGCTTTAATGTCTCCTCCACCTCCCACAATACATTCTACATTATTCTTAGTTGTTTTTCTTCATGTAGAATTAACCTACAAGGAAAGAAAGGGTTTTTTTTAATTCCGATATTTTGGCCCCATTGACTTGCATTGGTTCCCGGTATCGGAATCGGCGATACCGATACTTTTTTTTAAGATCGGCCGATCCATTCCGATCCGATATTTTCAAGTATCGGCTGGTATCGCTCAACTCTAATCATGAGTGATGAGCTACCAGTGGTGAGGAGTAGTGGAGAGTAATTACTCATTTGAAATAACTAGTGAAGATAGAGAGTGCAAAAAGTTTCCTTTCACCAATAGTAGTGATAAATGGGACTGTATAAAAGGAGCTATTTTTGGAGAAATTGTGTATTTTAAACCGATGGTTTTTTTTGTTTTTTTTTGTTTTTTTTCTATGTTGTCATTCACATGGCAGATCTATGGAAGAACTAGAAGCATTTTGCCACAATTCCCAGTGTGCAAATATGCGAGAGAAAAATATAAAACCAAAGTGTTTAATTTAAAGATGTGTTTTAAAATGATTTAAAAAATTATTTAAAAATAATTTTGTGGGGAAGTTTTTAAATCCCAAAAACCAACTTAATAAAAGGACTGATACGAATTAAAAACAAATGTAATTAAAAATGAGAATTAGCGGTGAACCCAACTATAATATAATTATGTCCACCAGAGAGAGTAGTGCTGAGTGAACTAGAATGACCCAAGGGATCCCTGAGGTATATCCCGGCCAAGAGCGTAGTAGGGGGAAAAAAAAAAAAAAAAAACATTAAGAAATGTATCTCACGTTACATATATTATTTTCTCATAAAACTTCTCAATTCACCAGATAAAATGTGAGGATAATTTAGTACACTTTAAAAAATTTTTACAAATAAATTGATATATTAAATATACAGAAAAATATGAAAAACATTCCTCAAGGTAAGACTTATATAAAAACATCGCATATTTCATTTAAACCTTTTGGATTAATAGTATCGAGTCGATAAATCCAATAAATTTCTTTTCTACTAAGTTGTAGAAATCTATTCGGAGCATTTTCAGGTATATGGTCAATGGGAAAAAATGTTAGAGAAGAAAAATCATTTTTATGATGTAGGGCACAATGTCTAGATAGTCCATGTTTCATATAGCCAATCCTCACGTTGTGCCTGTGGGAGTTCATCCTTTTTCGAAAACACTGAGTAGTTCGTCCCACGTATTGTTTTCCACAAATACATTGTATTAAATATATAATAAAACTTGATTCACAAGTGAGATTGGCTTTAATAGTAAAAGTTTCACCCGTTGATGTTGAATTAAAAAGGTTTTTTTTATGACCAATGCCCCTACAACACAAACATTTCTTTTTCCCACATTTATAAATTCCTGGTGGTACTGCAGTTTTCTTTTTAGTTGTCACAGAGATTTTTTGTCCTCTCAATCTACTCAGAGCCACAAGGTTTCTAATATTGGGTGGTCTCCTGAAAGTAACACCTGGGGTTTTCGGTAAAATGGTTTTTAAGATGGGGTCATTTAAAAGAATGTGCCAATTATCCTTTAAAATTTCACGCATTTCCTTATGGTATTTATTAAAAGTGGTAATAAAATTAAGATTAAAACCGTCAGTATTAGTTTTAATCTTTTTAGCTAAAAGTGATTTTTGATCATAATTATTTTGCACATGACCCAGGGATTCCTTTATTAGTTTCTTAGGATATTTTTTTTCCTCAAATCTTTCTTCTAGTATTTTAGCTTGGTTTAAAAAATCAATTTCAGTAGTACAATTTCTCCTAATTCGTTTAAACTGGTTCACAGGTATGTTTACCAGCCATTTGTTATAATGGCCACTGTGGTAATGCAAGAAGCTATTCGCATCCACTTCCCTTTACTACTGTCCCATATTATGAAGATGTCATCAATAAAACGTTTAAAAAATTTTATACAATTGTAAAAGCGTGATTTATAAATAAAAATCTCTTCGAATCTCCCCATGAAGAGATTTGCGAAAGTTGGCGCCACTTTTGACCCCATTGCCATTCCCTTCTCTTGGTGATAGGTGTTTTTTAAAAAAGTAAAATAGTTGTTCTTAAGAATAAAAAATAATCCATCATAAATAAACCTCTTTTGTGCCACTGAAAAACGCTCATCATTTCTAACGTAATGGTAAAAGCTTGTTAATCCCAATTCATGTTGAATATTCGAGTATAGGGCTGCTACATCTAAGGTAAAAAATGTATAGGATTTTTCCATGTAAATTCATTCAATAATTCTATAAGATGAGATGAATCCCTCAAATAGCTGGGTAAATTGGTCACATGTACTTTCATTAATTTATCTATATACTCTGCAAGATTACTCGAGATGGAGTTTATTCCAGATATTATCGGACGTCCGGGGGGATTGTTAATATCTTTGTGTAATTTTGGGAGGTGATAGAAGAAGGGTATGTTAGGGTTTTTTATTTTCAGAAATTTGCTTTCTTTTTCATTAAATATTCCTTCCTCAGTCCCTCTTTTTATTAAATACGAATAGGCTGTTATTAATTCAGTTGAAGGGTAATTTATTACAACACTATAAAAATCTGGATCCGATAAGATACGGTTAGCTTCCTGGCAGTATATATCATAGTTTTGAATCACTATACCTCCTCCCTTATCAGCAGGGCGTATAACAATTTCATTATTCTCTAGAAGATCCTGAATGGCATTTTTTTCCCTCTTTGTTAAATTGTTTTTGTATCTATTTTTTATTCCAGATTTTTTCAATCCCAATTGTTTCATCTCATTAAGAATGATATCCCCAAATACAGTTATATGGTTCCCTTTGCTTTCAGTGGGGTAAAAACTTGATTTGGGTTTTACCTCAGCATGTGCATTCACTTCTGGGTTTTCATGTGTTGGTACCTGTTCTAATTTGTTAGCGATTTTGTTTTTATTCATAATGAAGTGTCGTTTCAAGGTAAGATTTCTTAAAAAGTTTTGAATGTCCAAGAAAGTGTCAAAATCCTTAGGTGTGTACGTTGGACAATAGGAAAGTCCTTTGGACAACACCTGTTTTTCTAATGGTTTTAGAGTATAGGAGGAGAGGTTGAAGATGTTTGATCCATTGTTTTTTTGTTCGGATCTATTTTTCCTCTCTTTACTACGATTTTTTCTTCCTCCCCCCCTGCAGCCTCTATAGGGAATTTTCTTTTTTTCTTTTTTACCAGAAAAAAATCCTCAATATTATTTTTCTTAGGTATTGCTCCTGGCAGGAACGGTACTAGGCACTCAGAATTATTTCTACTGTTATCTATGACAACAGTGTTTTGGCTCTCACTCGGTTGTGTATTTTCATGTAGGGAGAGATCCAGTAAGTCTTCTACCTGTATTTCATCTAAATTAATCAGATCAGAGGAAGTACTGGGGATCTCATCTGGATTGAATAATGGCATTGAGAAAGAAGTAGAGATTCTCCTATTCTCCATATACTGGTTTTTTAAAACCTCAAAATCTTGGGTTTCAAATTCCTCTATATTTTTATTTATATTACTCTCAATGATATTGAAACCATTCTTTGGTTCCAAGTTTTTTGGATTTTTCTCTTATATCAGGTTTTTCCTCCTTTTTAGCAGTTGATTTTTCAGACTTTTTATCAATTTTTTGTATAATTCTTTTGCCATTTGTATTATTCTCCACTCCTTTTTTAGAGGGTTTTTGCTCTATAGATTTTTTAATAACTGGATTATTTTCCTCACATTTTTCTGAGTTTTTTATTTCTTTTTCTTTTTCTCTTATATTATTTCTATTAGAAAATACTCTATTTCTCACAAAGGGTATAGGATTTTCTCTATCTGTAATAAATTTAGATAGCCATTCATGTTCCTTGTTTTCAATATTCTCATTTATTACTATATTTGTTTTATCCTCATAAAATTTCCTGTCTCTCAACAGTTTGCTGGTTTTTCGCATAACCGCATCATGCTCTTGTTTGAGCACACTAGTAGATATATTTGCATTTATCTTAGTGTACTCAGGATGTAATTTGAATGTTTGCAATTTAGATGTAATGTTCTCTACTAGATTTGTAGCCTTCTCACTTAATTCAGACCGTTTCCTAAACAGACATGCTAGCAGGTTCTGCATACAGTTTTTTAAAATAGAGTCCCATTCAATATTAAAAGCCGAGTCATTGGGAAAGGGGGATCTGTGGTTGATTCTCAGACCCCTTGGACAGATATTTACATCTAGGTATATGCTCAAATATCTGGCATCCAGACTATGTTGTAATTCTTGAGAAACTGGGTCTGAGCAGAAAAAGTAAATTAATGTGCATGCAAAATGTAATTGCATATGAACACATGACCTTTACACAGAGAAAACCAAAAGGATATTTGTTTTGTGTTTTCCTTTTGGTTTTCTATGTTGTAATTCTTCCCTAATAGTTCTATCCAAATCATGGAACAAGTTTTTCATTTGAATTGTTTCCTCTTCAGGGAATTTAATAGTCTCATTTTCACTCACAGTTTGATGCTTCAAGGGGTTTCCAATAGACTGAAATATTAGTCTTTCCCTCGTAGACAACCGGAATTGGAAATAATCCATTTTATCCTCCTTAATAAGATAGCGCCCAAATGCCAAAGAGATTGCAGCTCCCCAAACGTTGGTGCTATTTGACACCTAATCCAGCTCTGATCCTTCCTCACTGGATCCACTGAGATCACTGTATAAGAGAAAACAAGGGCGGGGGCGCAGACATAGGGCTTCACCTGGTATAAAATATTATAGAATATTGAAAACAAGGAACATGAATGGCTATCTGAATTTATTACAGATAGAGAAAATCCTATACCCTTTGTGAGAAATAGAGTATTTTCTAATAGAAATAATATAAGAGAAAAAGAAAAAGAAATAAAAAACTCAGAAAAATGTGAGGAAAAAAATCCAGTTATTAAAAAATCTATAGAGCAAAAACCCTCTAAAAAAGGAGTGGAGAATAATACAAATGGCAAAAGAATTATACAAAAAATTGATAAAAAGTCTGAAAAATCAACTGCTAAAAAGGAGGAAAAACCTGATATAAGAGAAAAATCCAAAGGGAAAAACTTGGAACCAAAGAATGGTTTCAATATCATTGAGAGTAATATGAATAAAAATATAGAGGAATTTGAAACCCAAGATTTTGAGGTTTTAAAAAAACAGTATATGGAGAATAGGAGAATCTCTACTTCTTTCTCAATGCCATTATTCAATCCAGGTGAGATCCCCAGTACTTCCTCTGATCTGATTAATTTAGATGAAATACAGGTAGAAGACTTACTGGATCTCTCCCTACATGAAAATACACAACCGAGTGAGAGCCAAAACACTGTTGTCATAGATAACAGTAGAAATAATTCTGAGTGCCTAGTACCGTTCCTGCCAGGAGCAATACCTAAGAAAAATAATATTGAGGATTTTTTTCTGGTAAAAAAGAAAAAAAGAAAATTCCCTATAGAGGCTGCAGGGGGGGAGGAAGAAAAAATCGTAGTAAAGAGAGGAAAAATAGATCCGAACGAAAAAACAATGGATCAAACATCTTCAACCTCTCCTCCTATACTCTAAAACCATTAGAAAAACAGGTGTTGTCCAAAGGACTTTCCTATTGTCCAACGTACACACCTAAGGATTTTGACACTTTCTTGGACATTCAAAACTTTTTAAGAAATCTTACCTTGAAACGACACTTCATTATGAATAAAAACAAAATCGCTAACAAATTAGAACAGGTACCAACACATGAAAACCCAGAAGTGAATGCACATGCTGAGGTAAAACCCAAATCAAGTTTTTACCCCACTGAAAGCAAAGGGAACCATATAACTGTATTTGGGGATATCATTCTTAATGAGATGAAACAATTGGGATTGAAAAAATCTGGAATAAAAAATAGATACAAAAACAATTTAACAAAGAGGGAAAAAAATGCCATTCAGGATCCTCTAGAGAATAATGAAATTGTTATACGCCCTGCTGATAAGGGAGGAGGTATAGTGATTCAAAACTATGATATATACTGCCAGGAAGCCAACCGTATCTTATCGGATCCAGATTTTTATAGTGTTGTAATAAATTACCCTTCAACTGAATTAATAACAGCCTATTCGGATTTAATAAAAAGAGGGACTGAGGAAGGAATATTTAATGAAAAAGAAAGCAAATTTCTGAAAATGAAAAACCCTAACATACCCTTCTTCTATCACCTCCCAAAATTACACAAAGATATTAACAATCCCCCCGGACGTCCGATAATATCTGGAATAAACTCCATCTCGAGTAATCTTGCAGAGTATATAGATAAATTAATGAAAGTACATGTGACCAATTTACCCAGCTACTTGAGGGATTCATCTCATCTTATAGAATTATTGAATGAATTTACATGGAAAAATCCTATACATTTTTTACCTTAGATGTAGCAGCCCTATACTCGAATATTCAACATGAATTGTGATTAACATGCTTTTACCATTACGTTAGAAATGATGAGCGTTTTTCAGTGGCACAAAAGAGGTTTATTTATGATGGATTATTTTTTATTCTTAAGAACAACTATTTTACTTTTTTAAAAAACACCTATCACCAAGAGAAGGGAATGGCAATGGGGTCAAAAGTGGCGCCAACTTTCGCAAATCTCTTCATGGGGAGATTCGAAGAGATTTTTATTTATAAATCATGCTTTTACAATTGTATAAAAATTTTTAAACGTTTTATTGATGACATCTTCATAATATGGGACAGTAGTAAAGGGAATATTGGGGATTTTGTCATAGATCTGAATAATGATTGGGGGATGTCCTTTTCTCCATGCCACAATGAGAAAGAAATTAATTTTTTAGATCTTAATATTTATATTGAAAACCTTCAAATTAATACAAGAACATACTTTAACCCCTTAGCGACAGAGCCAGTTTGCAGCTTAGGCTACTTTCACACATCAGTTTTTTGCCGTCAGGCAGGATCCGGCTTTTTTTAGAAAAAACGGATCCGGCATAAATTTTGGAGAACTGTAGAAACGGATCCGTTTTTTTGCTGGATCCGTCTCTGTTCCTGGCGGCTGGCCAATTGGATCTGAGCATGCGCAGACTTAAAAAAACCGGATCCGGTTGCTGGATCCGTCTTTTTCTGGATCCGGCGCATTCCGGCGCCCATAGACTTTCATTGTAGCAAAAAGCTGGAAGGGCGGATCCGGCGCTTCCGGCTTTTTCGCCGGAGACAAAAAACGTTACAGTAGACGTTTTTTCAAGACGCCGGAATGAGACAAGTTGCCGGATCCGGCAAAAAACGGATGAAACGCAATGCCATCCGGCACGATCCGGCGCTAATGCAAGTCAATGGGGAAAAACCGGATCTGGCATTGCATTTTGCCGGATCCGTTTTTTCCAAAAAAAGCCGGATCGCGCCTGAAGGCAAAAAACTGATGTGTGAAAGAGGCCTTAATGACCAGGCCAATTTTTACAATTCTGACCACTGTCCCTTTATGAGGTTATAACTCTGGAACGCTTTAATGGATCCTGCTGATTCTGAGATTGTTTTTTCGTGACATATTGTACTTCATGTTAGTGGTAAAATTTCTTCAATAAGTCTTGTGTTTATTTATGGAAAAAACAGAAATATGGCAAAAAAATTTAAAATTTTGCAATTTTAAAATTTTAAATTTTTATGCCCTTAAATCAGAGCGATGTGTCACATAAATTTCTTAATAAATAACATTTCCCACATGTCTACTTTACATCAGCACAATTATGGAAGCAAAATTTTTTTTTGTTAGGAAGTTATAAGGGTTAAAAGTTGACCAGTGATTTCTCATTTTTACAACAAAATTTACAAAGCCATTTTTTTTAGGGACCACATCATATTTAAAGTCATTTTGAGGGGTGTACATGACAGAAAATACCCAAAAGTGGCACCATTCTAAAAACTAGACCCCTCAAGGTGCTCAAAACCACATTCAAGAAGTTTATTAACCCTTTAAGTGCTTCACAGGAACGAAAGCAATGTGGATGGAAAAAATTAACATTTAACTTTTTTTTGGAAAAAAATTACTTCAGAACCAATTTTTTTATTTTCACAAGTGTTAAAAGAGAAAATCAACCACAAAATTTGTTGTACAATTTCTCCTGAATACGCCGATACCCCATATGTGGGGGTAAACTCCTTTTTCAGCACACGGCAGAGCTCGCAAGAGATGGAGCACTGTTTGACTTTTTCAACGCAGAATTGGCTGGAATTAAGATCGGATGCCATGTTGCGTTCGGAGAGCCCTTAATGTGCCTAAACAGTGGAAAACTCCAACAAGTGACCCCATTTTGGAAACTAGACCCATTAAGGAACTTATCTAGATGTGTGGTGAGCACTTTGAACCTTCAAGTGCTTCACAGAAGTTTATAACGTAGAGCCGTGAAAATAAGAAATCCATTTTTTTTTCCACAAAAATGATCTTTTCGCCCCCAAATTTTTATTTTTACAAGGGTAACAGGAGAAATCATACCCCCACAGTTATTATGCGATTTGTCCTGAGTACGCTGATACCCCATATGTGGGGAGGAACCACTGTTTGGGTGCATGGGAGAGCTTGGAAGGGAAGGAGTGCCATTTTGGAATGCAGACTTTGATGGAATGGTCTGCGGGCATCATGTTGCTTTTGCAGAGCCCCTGATGGGCCTAAACAGTGGAAACCCCCAACAAGTGACTCCATTTTGGAAACTAGACCCATGAAGGAACTTATCTAGATGTGTGGTGAGCACTTTGAACCTTCAAGTGCTTCACAGAAGTTTATAACGTAGAGCCGTGAAAATAAGAAATCCATTTTTTTTCCACAAAAATGATCTTTTCGCGCCCAAATTTTTATTTTTTCAAGGGTAACAGTAGAAATCATACCCCCACAGTTATTATGCGATTTGTCCTGAGTACACTGATACCCCATATGTGGGGGGAAACCACTGTTTGGGCGCATGGGAGAGCTCGGAAGGGAAGGAGTGCCATTTTGGAATGCAGACTTTGATGGAATGGTCTGCGGGCATCATGTTGCGTTTGCAGAGCCCCTGATGGGCCTAAACAGTGGAAACCCCCCACAAGTGACCCCATTTTGGAAATTAGACCCCCTAAGGAACTTATCTAGATGTGTGGTGAGCACTTTGAACCCCCAAGCGCGTCACAGAAGTTTATAAACGCAGAGCCGTGAAAATAAAAAGTCTTTTTTATTTCCACAAAAGTGATTTTTTTAGACCCCAATTTTTAGACCCCCAAAGTTGGTAAATAGTGGAAACCCCTCAATTCTTGCTCCAACCCTAACCCCAACACATCCCTAATCCTAATTCTAACCCTAATCCTAGTTCGCCCTAACCCTAGCCCAACCCTAGCCCTAACCCTAGCCCAACCCTAACCCTTAACCCTAGCCCAACCCTAACCCTAGCCCAACCCTAACCCTTAACCCTAGCCCAACCCTAACCCTAGCCCTAACCCTAGCCTAGCCCTAACCCTAGCCTAACCCTAGCCTAACCCTCACTCTAGCCTAACCCTAGCCTAACCCTAGCCCTAGCCTAACCCTAGCCTAACCCTAACCCTAGCCTAACCCTAACCCTAGCCTAACCCTAGCCTAGCCCTAACCCTAACCCTAGCCTAACCCTAACCCTAGCCTAACCCTAACCCTTATGGAAAACTGAAAAAAAAATATTTTTTTTATTTCATTATGTGTGCCTATATAAGGGGGTGATAAACGGGGGGGTTATGTACTATTTTTATTATTTTGATCACTATGATCGTTTATCCTAGTGATCAAAATAATGAATGGAATCTGCCAGCCCGAGCCAGCAGATTCCCGGCGGGCGCACTGGGCATGCGCCCGCCATTTTCAAGATGGCGGCGCCCATCGGATGACGCCGGCGGGCGCGGGACCACCGGGAGGGGACGGAGGACAAGGGAGAGGTACCGGGAGGGGACCGGGGGGATCGGGGACCCTATTTCTCTATCCTCTGATGTGCGATCACATCAGAGGAAAGAGAAATTAAATGTAAAATCGCGGCTTTTTTTTTTTTTGCGGTCGCTGTTATAGGGTTAATAACGTTAATAACGGCGATCGCAAAAGCGGGGGTCGGTAAAAACCGACCGATTCATGTTCCCTGGGGTCTCGGCTACCCCTGGCAGCCGAGACCCCGGAGAAAATCCGACACTGGGGGGCGCTATTCACTTAAATCACAGCGCCGTGAATTAATTCACGGCGCTGTGGTTTAAGTACCCTTAATTACCGCCGTTAAAAGGCGTATCGGCGGTCGTTAAGGGGTTAAGAAAGTGGATGCGAATAGCTTCTTGCATTACCACAGTGGCCATTATAACAAACGGCTGGTAAACATACCTGTGAACCAGTTTAAACGAATTAGGAGAAATTGTACTACTGAAATTGATTTTTTAAACCAAGCTAAAATACTAGAAGAAAGATTTGAGGAAAAAAAATATCCTAAGGCTAGTTTCACACTTGCTTTTTTTTGCAGCGCGTTTTTCCCGCAAAAAAACGCATTAAAAAAACGCATACAAATGCATACAAACGCTGCGTTTTTTTCCAGCATTTTAATGCGCATGCAGGAAAAAAACGCAGCGTTTTTGCGCGTTTGTATGCGTTTTTTGTGCGTTTGCGTTTTTTTTCAGATTTTGGAAAAACCCCACAAAAAAGAAAAAACAACCATTCAACAACACACAAGACCAATGGGACTTCATTGTGGGTGTGGTATGTTAATATATATACACCCTGTCTACAGTATTCTTCACATTTGCTTGATTCTTCTCGTGACCATGGATCTGCGCTGGAAGAGTTTTCACTTCAACTTGGATTTGGACATCGCGATGGCTCAGGCGTATGCAGTTGCTTGCCATGAACAAAGGAAGAGAGAGAGGCAGCGAAGACGGCGGCGTATGTGGATACATCCGATTGTTGAACTCCGGGAGAGCCGTGGGGCATACCATACCCTCTACAGCGAGCTCCAGTCAAACCCGGAGAAATTTACAGATTATATCCGGATGTCCCACGAAAGTTTCATGGATTTGCTTGCTCGTGTCCAACAATCCATCCGGAGACAGGACACACAGCTCCGTCGTGCGATTCCTCCTGAGGAACGGCTACTGGTGACATTACGGTATGTTTTAAAAACAAAGGGGTGTGGTCTGATGTTTTTTTTTGTAAATTTAGTATTCAAAACCTTGGGTAATTAGTTTTCGTGAATGTACTAATATTTTTTTTATAGTTTTTAAAAATAATATACATAAATATTAATTTTACTTCTTTGTCTGTTCACAGATTCCTGGCGACTGGAGAAACCCTATCCTCACTACACTTCCAGTACCGTATTGGAATCTCTACCTTGTCTGGAATTGTTGCTGACACCTGCCGGGCTCTCTGGAATGTTCTTTGCCCAGAATTTATGCCCCTGCCCACCGCTGAAAAGTGGATGGAAATTGCTGACAAATTCTGGACAGTATGCAATTTTCCCAACTGTTTGGGAGCTGTTGATGGGAAACACATACGGATCATCAAACCCCAAAGAACGGGATCTGAGTACTATAATTACAAAAAGTACTTTTCAATAGTACTCATTGCAATTGCGGATGCCGGATGTATGTTTGTAGCAGTGGACATTGGAGCATTTGGCCGTGGTAATGACTCGCAGGCTTTTAAAAACTCAGACATGGGCCGGAGGTTGTATGGCAACCAATTTAATTTCCCTATGCCACGGCCTCTTCCTCACACCGAAGCTCCGCCACTGCCCTTTGTAATGGTTGGCGATGAGGCTTTTCAAATGTGCGGAAACTTACTGAAACCCTACTCCAGCCGGGACTTGGACCACACCAAAAAAATTTTTAATTACAGGCTGACCAGGGCCAGAAGAACTGTCGAGTGTGCTTTTGGGATTCTTGTTTCCAGATGGCGAATTCTGGGCACGGCCATTAATCTTAAACTTGAAACAGTCGATGAGGTGGTGAAGGCCTGTGTGGTTCTACATAACTTTGTGATGGCTAAAGAGCACCCGACCTTTGAACTGGACGATGATGCTCCTAACCCATTGCCTGAATTCACTCAGCACACTCTCAGGTCATCCGTTGAAGTTGGCCAAATGAGGGACAAATTTGCGGCCTACTTTATTTCTGATGTAGGACGGGTGCACTGGCAAGATGAAATGGTGTAATGTTGTTGTTTATGGTAATAAAAATCCTTATTTGATACCATTACTGAGTGCACTATATTTTTTAAACTCCGATTAATTAAAAAACTTCCCATGTATAACTGAATTTTGTTATGTTCACACACCTGGGCAGGTAAATACACATACGAGTTAAAATGCAGCATTGCTAGTCTGCGTGAAATATATTGGAATGAGCAAAGCTGCAGGCCATGAATCAGGAAACCATTTTTTTTCAAGATAAAATTGTGCAAATAGTTTAAAACAAAGTATGTGATTTTCTCAAAACACAACACTCAAAACCCAACCCCAATGAAAGTCCATGGGGAATACAAGTCAGCATTGAGTGGATGAATGTAATCTGCTCCATTAAAAGTTATTACACTAGGCCTTTGAATGACTATACTAGGCCGTGGTATTTCAAATATGAGTATACTAGGCCTTGGGGCTAGTAGTATAGTAATATGTGAAATACCACGGCCTAGTATAGTCATACCAAGGCCTACTGTAATAACTCGATTTTTAACAACTAGCATCTTGTTTCAACAAAAACAAACTGGTGAAACTAGAAAGAAACTTATTTTTTAGACAAGTTTCAACAGTTTGTTTTTCATGAAACCAGATTCTATTTGGTAAAACTAGAGTTATTACACTAGGCCTTGGAATGACTATACTAGGCCGTGGTATTTCAAATATGAGTATACTAGGCCTTGGGGCTAGTAGTATATGTGAAATACCACGGCCTAGTATAGTCATACCAAGGCCTACTGTAATAACTCGATTTTTAACAACTAGCATCTTGTTTCAACAAAAACAAACTGGTGAAACTAGAAAGAAACTTATTTTTTAGACAAGTTTCAACAGTTTGTTTTTCATGAAACCAGATTCTATTTGGTAAAACTAGAGTTATTACACTAGGCCTTGGAATGACTATACTAGGCCGTGGTATTTCAAATATGAGTATAGTAGGCCTTGGGGCTAGTAGTATAGTAATATGTGAAATACCACGGCCTAGTATAGTCATACCAAGGCCTACTGTAATAACTCGATTTTTAACAACTAGCATCTTGTTTCAACAAAAACAAACTGGTGAAACTAGAAAGAAACTTATTTTTTAGACAAGTTTCAACAGTTTGTTTTTCATGAAACCAGATTCTATTTGGTAAAACTAGAGTTATTACACTAGGCCTTGGAATGACTATACTAGGCCGTGGTATTTCAAATATGAGTATACTAGGCCTTGGGGCTAGTAGTATATGTGAAATACCACGGCCTAGTATAGTCATACCAAGGCCTACTGTAATAACTCGATTTTTAACAACTAGCATCTTGTTTCACCAAAAACAAACTGGTGAAACTAGAAAGAAACTTATTTTTTAGACAAGTTTCAACAGTTTGTTTTTCATGAAACCAGATTCTATTTGGTAAAACTAGAGTTATTACACTAGGCCTTGGAATGACTATACTAGGCCGTGGTATTTCAAATATGAGTATACTAGGCCTTGGGGCTAGTAGTATATGTGAAATACCACGGCCTAGTATAGTCATACCAAGGCCTACTGTAATAACTCGATTTTTAACAACTAGCATCTTGTTTCACCAAAAACAAACTGGTGAAACTAGAAAGAAACTTATTTTTTAGACAAGTTTCAACAGTTTGTTTTTCATGAAACCAGATTCTATTTGGTAAAACTAGAGTTATTACACTAGGCCTTTGAATGACTATACTAGTCCATGTTATTTCACATATGACTATACTAGCCCTTGGGTTGGTTTTTAACATGTATTTACCCATCAGTGTGTGTGAGCGGCGCAAACAACATTAATGAAACTTATTAATGGTGAACCACAAATGTAAATTTATTTTTTATCACAAAAAAAAAATTTAAAAATTATTTTTTACGGCGTTTGGGGGCAGATGGTTTCAATTTGGGGGTGTGCAGGGAATATGCAACACTTGCAGTTGAAGACGGTGTTTGAGGGGAAGGGGCAACAAAACTTGTGGGGGAAGGTAGTCCAGTTAAGGGAATTAAACTTGGAACACTTGTAGGAGAGGAAATCTGTTCAGTTACATTAGTTGTAATGGCATGTCGCCGTAGGCTTGTGTGCCTGGACCGACTTTGGCCCAATGCCCGCCTTGATTGATTTCGCCTTGAAGTAGGGGCAAATATGGAATGTAGGTCCCCCGTCTGCTGGTATGGCTGCTGCTGCTGAGGTGGCGGCTGCTGCTGCAGAGGTTGCGGCTGCTGCTGAGGTGGCGGCTGCTGCTGAGGTGGCGGCTGCTGCTGAGGTGGCAGCTGCTGCTGAGGTGGTTGCTGCTGCTGCTGAGGTGGCGGCTGCTGCTGAGGTGGTTGCTGCTGCTGCTGAGGTGGCGGCTGCTGCTGAGGTGGCTGCTGCTGCTGAGGTGGCGTCTGCTGAGTTGGCTGCTGCTGCTGAGGTGGCTGATGCTGCTCTTCTTGTTCAGTGCTCGTCCTTGCAGGAGGACTGGTGGCGGCAGTGATGGCCCAGGTTTGCAGAGTGGTGGTGGCAGGGCTACTACATGTTGTTGTAGCGGCAGGGCTGTTCCATGTTTGCCTAGTGGTGGCTGAGCTCCACGCATGCATGGGATTGGCGGTGGTGCTCCAGACAGGAGCAGCGCTTGCCATGGTGGTGTCGGTGAAGTGACCAGCTGCACTCAGACTTGTGGTGGTGTAACGGTGGGTGTCCAGCCTTTGAAGAGAGGTGTCCGTGCAGTGGTATGCAGCACAAGTCGGTAGTGAGGTGAAGCGAGTCAATGGTGGCACAGGTGGAAAGGACACCACTGACTGCTGACCGTACCGATTATGCTGCATAGCCTGCAAGAAAGCATTGTTGCAGGCCTGCAGCACATTCAGCTGTTGATCAGGACTAAGGTGTTCCGCCATGCCCTTTTCAATCTTACTAAAAAAATGGTGTGCTGGTCTGTTGAGGTCGGCCTCCAGACGGTCAAGGCGCTGTTCTACAGAATTGAAGCGGTGTTCAAAGTGGTTAAAACCACGTTCCATCAGTGCAAAACCGCTTTCAACTCTGTCGGACAGTGACTTGAGGCTGGAATTAAATGTCTCGCTCAAATGCATAAACTCGGGCAAGACATTCCTGTCCAAGGCCCTCTGCCGCTGGCGGGTAGTGCCCGCATAACCAGTGGCAGAGACCTGGGACAGGGGAACACCTGATGGCCCAGCTTCCTGGTCACCAGCTGTGTGTGTGTGGGACCTGCAAGGTGCTTCCTGGCTGTCGGATGGCTGGGACGGGTCAGAGGACGTCCGACGAAGGACCGCTCCAGGGCCAGGTTGCAGGGTGCTGCTCCAGGTGCTGTGGAAGAAAGGAAAATCATTACTACCATGCCTTTACAAGAAGCATCAGCTGTGGATTAGAAAAACACAGATTAATAAAAATAAAAACCCAAAATGTATAATACTTACGATCTTGTGGCAAGGACCGGTCGTAGGAACTGCAACGCGTGATAGTGACGGTATCTAGTTCTGGTCCTTGACGCAGATCCACTGCGAACCTGGCCCTCAGCACGAACATCACTGTTGAAGCGGTCCTTGATCGAACGCCAACGTGTTCGGACTTTGTCCACTGTTGATAAAAAAAAACAGTGCCGTCAAGTACAACAGTCACTGCTTCACAATTTAGCAATACAATACTCAAAGCAGTCACTGTACACCCCGATGACACTGTTGGGTTTCCTGCTAGAATACACCTAGCACGAAACCCAACAGTGCCGTCAAGGACAACAGTCACTGCGGCACAATGTAGCAATACAATACTCAAAGCAGTCACTGTAGACCACGATGACACTGTTGGGTTTCCTGCTAGAATACGCCTAGCACGAAACCCAACAGTGCCGTCAAGGACAACAGTCACTGCGGCACAATGTAGCAATACAATACTCAAAGCAGTCACTGTAGACCCCGATGACACTGTTGGGTTTCCTGCTAGAATACGCCTAGCACGAAACCCAACAGTGCCGTCAAGGACAACAGTCACTGCGGCACAATGTAGCAATACAATACTCAAAGCAGTCACTGTAGACCACGATGACACTGTTGGGTTTCCTGCTAGAATACGCCTAGCACGAAACCCAACAGTGCCGTCAAGGACAACAGTCACTGCGGCACAATGTAGCAATACAATACTCAAAGCAGTCACTGTAGACCCCGATGACACTGTTGGGTTTCCTGCTAGAATACGCCTAGCACGAAACCCAACAGTGCCGTCAAGGACAACAGTCACTGCGGCACAATGTAGCAATACAATACTCAAAGCAGTCACTGTAGACCACGATGACACTGTTGGGTTTCCTGCTAGAATACGCCTAGCACGAAACCCAACAGTGCCGTCAAGGACAACAGTCACTGCGGCACAATGTAGCAATACAATACTCAAAGCAGTCACTGTAGACCACGATGACACTGTTGGGTTTCCTGCTAGAATACGCCTAGCACGAAACCCAACAGTGCCGTCAAGGACAACAGTCACTGCGGCACAATACAGAGCAGGGAAATACTCACTAAACGCCTTTTTGGCGGATGCTGTGGCGCTGTCCCAGCCATCCATCAACGCTGCGGCCACCTCATTCCATAGCCGCCGTGTCACCACATTGTCCTTGTACAGCCGGTCACGGCTGTCCCACAACGGCGAACGCTCCTGGACCAGGCTGATGAGCTGCTCATTATCCAGGTAGACGTCTTCATCCCGTTGTGGAACCTAGACAAAACACATTCATTAGAATAATCAAATTTAAATTGACTAAAAAGTTACAAAAAAAGAAAAAAAAAAAAGAGTAAAAATAGAAGATAAAAAAAAAAAAAAAACATTACAAATCATTTGATACTTACATTACGTATCACCACCGGGACTTGGCTTCGCTGCTCCTGCTGTTCGCCCTCACTATTCCCGTCCGCAGATGATGATGACGATGTCTGAAAGTTGAAAAAAACGTAAGAGATTTGGAGAAGCAGCAGATATACTTACCAGATGCACGAAAATAATCACCTCACGGTCTGCTTGCGCCAATTCCTGCCGCGATGGGGAATACTCCGATTCTGAAGACATACTGCATGTAAAAATAATAAAAATCATTAGTACATACATAATTTAAAAGGACAGGCATATAATGTAATATACTCACATTCTTCGCTGATATAATGTGTTCTTGGTTGAATGTCTGCTCTTCAATCTGTCTAGTGTAGTAGTGGCAGAGTTTTGGCAGGCACCTCCTTTATATAGCCTTTTTTTTTTGGACTTTAGAAGATTCTAACTAGGATAAAAAGTGGACACCACCCAAAAAACGCTGCGCTAAAAAAGCGCATACCTGCGCATGCCAGTGCGCACGTATGCGCATCCATAGGCTATAATGGCCATTTTTAGCGCAAAACGTGCGCATACGTGCGCATGCGATTTTTTCAAGGGCCAAAAAATGCAACATGCAGCGTCTGGAAAATACCATCGCACACCCCAAAAAAACGCAGCGCATGAAAATCGCATACATGCGCTTACAAGTGCGCAGGTATGCGCACCCATGTTAAATATAGGGGAAAAATCGCATGCGCACGTATGCGTTTTTTTCCAGCGCTAAAAAACGCAAATGTGAAACCAGCCTTAGGCTGGTTTCACACTTGCGTTTTTTTTTGCGGGATTTTAGCGCTAAAAAACGCATGCGTTTTTTTTTCCTATACTTTGCATGGGATGTGCTTATGTGCGCATACACATGCGTTTGTATGCGTTTTTCCGCGCATGCGTTTTTTTGCGGTATGCGCTCGGGCGCACAAAATGCATCCTGTTGCATTTTTTGAGCGTCCGACTTGCCTCAAAAAAACGCATGCGCACGCAATGCGTTTTTTTACAGCAAGACACCCATTATAAGTCTATGGGTGCGCATATGTGCGCATTGGCATGCTTATGTATGCGTTTTTTTGCGCATGCGTTTTTTTTTTTACCATTAGTTGGACAATGGAATTTAGGGGTTTGGGTTAGAGATAGGGTTAGTTAAGGGGGTTTAGGGCTAGGGTTAGGGTTAGCTAGGGTTTAGGGTTAGGGTCAGGGTTAGGGTTAGGGTTAGGGTTAGGGTCAGGGTTAGGGTTAGGGTCAGGGTTAGGGTTAGGGTCAGGGTTAGGGTCAGGGTAAGGGTTAGGGTTAGGGTTAGGGTTAGGGTCAGGGTTAGGGTCAGGGTTAGGGTTAGGGTTAGGGTCAGGGTTAGGGTCAGGGTTAGGGTTAGGGTTAGGGTCAGGGTTAGGGTTAGGGTTAGGGTTAGGGTTAGTAAAGTCATGGTTTGGGTTAGTGTGAGGGGCCACCTAATGTTGGAAAAAAACGCAAACGCGGTAAAAACGCACTAAAAACGCATAAAAACGCTGCATTTTTTTCATGCATGCTCATAAAAATGCTTGAAAAAAACGCAGCATTTGTATGCATTTGTATGCGTTTTTTCTATGCGTTTTTTTGCACTAAAAACGCGCTGGAAAAAAAAGCAAGTGTGAAATTAGCCTAAGAAACTAATAAAGGAATCCCTGGGTCATGTGCAAAATAATTATGATCAAAAATCACTTTTAGCTAAAAAGATTAAAACTAATACTGACGGTTTTAATCTTAATTTTATTACCACTTTTAATAAATACCATAAGGAAATGCGTGAAATTTTAAAGGATAATTGGCACATTCTTTTAAATGACCCCATCTTAAAAACCATTTTACCGAAAACCCCAGGTGTTACTTTCAGGAGACCACCCAATATTAGAAACCTTGTGGCTCCGAGTAGATTGAGAGGACAAAAAATCTCTGTGACAACTAAAAAGAAAACTGCAGTACCACCAGGAATTTATAAATGTGGGAAAAAGAAATGTTTGTGTTGTAGGGGCATTGGTCATAAATAGAGTTGAGCGATACCGTCCGATACTTCAAAGTATCGTATCGGATGGTATCGGCCGATCTTTAAAAAAAAGTATCGGTATCGCCGATTCCGATACCGGAAGTCCCATTCAAGTCTATGGGACTTCCGGTATCGGAATAAGAAAAACCCTTTCCTGCCCTTGTACAGCCTCTCTGGGGTCTGTACGGGCCTTTCGGGGGGCTGTGCCGGCCTGCCAGGGGGTCTGTGCAGGCTCCGGTGGTCTGTGCCGGCCTGCCGGTGGTCTGTGCAGGCTCCGGGGGGCTGTGCCGGCCTGCCGGGGGGCTGTGCCGGCCTGCCGGGGGGCTGTGCAGGCTCCGGGGGGCTGTGCAGGCATCGTCCGATGGGACTACAAGTCCCATCGGGCGATGCCTGCTACCATGACAGTGATTGACACATTAGCCAATGATGGGACAGTAGTAGTCCCATCATCCGGCTAATGTGTTAAATGTAAAAAAAAAAAAAAAAAATTACATGCTACATACATACAACATGCATACTACATACATGCTACATTCATACTACATACTACATACATGCTACATTCATACTACATAAATACTACATGCAACATACATACTACATATATACTACATGCATGCTACATACATACTGCATGCTACATACATACCACATATATACTACATACATACTACATGCATGCTACATGCATGCTACATGCTACATACATAACACATATATACTACATGCATGCTACATACATACTACATGCTACATACTACATATATACTACATGCATGCTACATACTACATGCTACATACATACTACATATATACTACATGCATGCTACATACATACTGCATGCTACATGCATGCTACATACATACTACATACATACTACATGCTACATACATACTACATACATACTACATACATACTACATGCATGCTACATGCATGCTACATACATACCACATACATAACACATATATACTACATGCATGCTACATACATACTACATGCTACATACATACCATATACATACTACATGCATGCTACATACATACTACATGCATGCTACATACATACTACATGCTACATACATACTACATATATACTACATGCATGCTACATACATACTACATGCTACATACATACTACATATATACTACATGCATGCTACATACTACATGCTACATACATACTACATATATACTACATGCATGCTACATACATACTACATGCTACATACATACCACATACATACTACATATATACTACATGCATGCTACATACATACTGCATGCTACATGCATGCTACATACATACTACATACATACTACATGCTACATACATACCACATACATACTACATACATACAATACATTCATACAATACATACATAGACATACAGTACATATAACATAGAGTAACATACTTACCAATACTTGTCACATTGTTCCCCGAAGTCATTGTCTTTTCCGGAATAAATATTAACATAACAAACCACAAAAATACTCACCCACGATCCGAAGCAGTCCACGAGTGTGTCCCACGACGATCTTGGGTAGAGAACTGCAGCATCAGCTGTTGCTGCCGTTCTCTACGGGCTGCAGGAATCCAATGACGGAAGGTAGGTATCCTTCCGCACTGTATTCCTCCGCCACTTAAAAAAAAAAAAAGTCCCTAGTCTCACTTTATGCCATTGCTGTGTGGGAAATTCCCACGCACAGCCCCCCGACAGGCCGGTACAGACCCCCACAGGGTGCACAGACCCCCGGCAGGCCGGTACAGACCCCGGGCAGTCCACACAGCCCCCCGGCAGGCCGGCACAGCCCCCCGGCAGGCCGGCAGAGACCCCCGGAAGGCCCGAAATGACGGCGCATCATGATGCGCACACACCGCGCATCATGATGACGTCAGGCCGTCAATCAACTGAACTTCCGATTCCGATGCCGAATTCCGATATTGAAAAAATATCGGAAGTCGGTATCGGAATTCCGATACAGCAAGTATCGGCCGATACCCGATACTTGCGGTATCGGAATGCTCAACACTAGTCATAAAAAAAACCTTTTTAATTCAACATCAACGGGTGAAACTTTTACTATTAAAGCCAATCTCACTTGTGAATCAAGTTTTATTATATATTTAATACAATGTATTTGTGGAAAACAATACGTGGGACGAACTACTCAGTGTTTTCGAAAAAGGATGAACTCCCACAGGCACAACGTGAGGATTGGCTATATGAAACATGGACTATCTAGACATTGTGCCCTACATCATAAAAATGATTTTTCTTCTCTAACAATTTTTCCCATTGACCATATACCTGAAAATGCTCCGAATAGATTTCTACAACTTAGTAGAAAAGAAATTTATTGGATTTATCGACTCGATACTATTAATCCAAAAGGTTTAAATGAAATATGCAATATTTTTATATAAGTCTTACCTTAAGGAATGTTTTTCATATTTTTCTGTATATTAAATATATCAATTTATTTGTAAAAAATTTTTAAAGTGTACTAAATTATCCTCACATTTTATCTGGTGAATTGAGAAGTTTTATGAGAAAATAATATGTTACGTGAGATACATTTCTTAATGGGTTTTTTTTTTTTTCCCCTACTACGCTCTTGGCCGGGATATACCTCAGGGATCCCTTGGGTCATTCTAGTTCACTCAGCACTACTCTCTCTGGTGGACATAATTATATTATAGTTGGGTTCACCGCTAATTCTCATTTTTAAATACATTTGTTTTTAATTCGTATCAGTCCTTTTATTAAGTTGGTTTTTGGGATTTAAAAACTTCCCCACAAAATTATTTTTAAATAATTTTTTAAATCATTTTAAAACACATCTTTAAATTAAACACTTTGGTTTTATATTTTTCTCTCGCATATTTGCACACTGGGAATTGTGGCAAAATGCTTCTAGTTCTTTCATAGATCTGCCATGTGAATGACAACATAGAAAAAAAACAAAAACAAAAAAAAAAAAAACATCGGTTTAAAATACATAATTTCTCCAAATATAGCTCCTTTTATACACTCCCATTTATCACTACTATTGGTGAAAGGAAACTTTTTGCACTCTCTATCTTCACTAGTTATATCAAATGAGTAATTACTCTCCACTACTCCTCACCACTGGTAGCTCATCACTCATGATAGCTCAGTGGTGAAACCGCCAGACATTTGTCTCAAACTCATCACAATGAGACTGGTTCTTATCCTCTCTTGTTCCCCCTTTTTTTTGTGTTCTATATATTTCTTTTTATTTAATTATAAAAGTCCATATTATTGCATTGATTGTCTGAATAGGATACACAATACTATCACGATCCCGAATATATGTTTTTCTATATATTTATGTCACTTTGCTTGTCTTTTCCAAATATCTTTATGTGCAGCATGTGCAGGTTGACGCCCTTCTCTCACAACGGGGGGTTACGCCCACACAGCATATAAGGCTGTCATTTGTATAGACCGATCACAACTCTGTACTGTAACCTGAAGAAGAGGTGCGGTTTGTCACCTCGAAACGCGTAGTTTCTGTAGTACATATAATAAAGAACTTGAAAGATTTATATGGATTTCTGAAGAATTCTTATCACTAAAGCAGCGCGGATGCTCAGAAGTGCTTTTCTTGGATCCTCACCTTATTATACACCACAAGGATGAGTGATATAATGAAGCTGGAGTCATATAATATCCCAGCAGAAAAAAAACAGGATTCAGAGTATACTGAACAGGGAAATAGCCGCGTTCCGACACTCAGGGTGTCTTTTTCAAGGTGAGTGTCACCTTGAAAAAGACACCCTGAGTGTCGGAACGCGTGGGTCATCATTCACCGCTCTGGCTGCGCTGCTGCACTTACATGACGGGGGCGACTGATTCCTTTTTTCTGACAGGACTGGTCTGTGGTGACGTATGGTTTTTCCCACATCATTGATTTCAGGCTATTTCCCTGTTCAGTATACTCTGAATCCTGTTTTTTTTCTGCTGGGATATTATATGACTCCAGCTTCATTATATCACTCACCCTTGTGGTGTATAGGAATATAGGATAGAACAGGAATGTTGGGGAACCAAAACCCCCCTGTGGAAATGGTTTATATCTACCTGTTTCAGTAAGGGCTATATTAGTAGCATCTCCATATTTAATGTGTTTATTGTTTCTTTAATTGAGTATTAGCAGTCAGTGGGTGTATTTGGGTCGCCCTCCCAGGGCTGTGGGGTACTCAGTACCGGGCCGGTGTCAGCGGGATGTGTCACAGCAGCGGTAACCCGGTCCGTGGCCCTGGGCGCCCAAGTAATGGGGGAATTGAAATGATGGAATGTAAATGGAATAGTTCGTGACGCCACCCGTGGTGTTCGGCAAGTGAGATGTTAAGCCGACGCTGCATGCAGATCCACTGGGACTGATGGTATGGTGCAGCCAGTGGCGTAGCAACTGTTGGTGGCGCCCGGGGCGGTCGAAAAATTTGCCGCCCCTTTGGTCGCTGATAATCCGGAAGAATCCGAAGAGCCCACACTACACTCAAAGATCTAATTTTTAGTCTACTACTAACTCTGCTGTTATTATTTCTAAATTTCTAGACTTTCATCTTCTTGCAGTTCTCTCTCTCTATATATATATGTGTATGTATTAGCGTGATGACCCTACTGAACCTCCACCACTGCCCTGCCGAGAGCTGCACCATAAAACAGTGTAAGGAGACCCACGTGTCTTCCCCCTGCACAGACCCACAGTACACCCCCTACAGAGCCCTCATGTTCTCCCCTTGCACAGCCCCCCTCCCCCGTGTACCCCCCTGCACAGCCCCTCCATGTCCTCCCCTACACAGCCTCCCCATGTACCCCCCAGCACAGCCCCCCATGTCCTCCCCTGCACAGCCCCCCATGTCCTCCCCTACACAGCTTCCCCATGTACCCCCCTGCACAGTCCCCCATGTCCCTCCTACAGAGCCCCCCCCATGTCCTCCCCTGCACAGCCCCCCCATGTCCTCCCCCTACAGAGCCCCCTCATGTCCTCTCCCTACAGAGCCCCCCCATGTCCTCCCCCTACAGAGCCCCCTCATGTCCTCCCCCTACAGAGCCCCCTCATGTCCTCTCCCTACAGAGCCCCCCCATGTCCTCCTCTGCACAGCCCCCCATGTCCTCTCCCTACAGAGCCCCCCATGTCCTCCTCTGCACAGCCCCCCATGTCCTCTCCCTACAGAGCCCCCCCATGTCCTCCTCTGCACAGCCCCCCATGTCCTCTCCCTACAGAGCCCCCCATGTCCTCCTCTGCACAGCCCCCCATGTCCTCTCCCTACAGAGCCCCCCCATGTCCTCCTCTGCACAGCCCCCCATGTCCTCTCCCTACAGAGCCCCCCATGTCCTCCTCTGCACAGCCCCCCATGTCCTCTCCCTACAGAGCCCCCCATGTCCTCCTCTGCACAGCCCCCCATGTCCTCTCCCTACAGAGCCCCCCATGTCCACCTCTGCACAGCCCCCCATGTCCTCTCCCTACAGAGCCCCCCCATGTCCTCCTCTGCACAGCCCCCCATGTTCTCTCCCTACAGAGCCCCCCCATGTCCTCCTCTGCACAGCCCCCCATGTCCTCTCCCTACAGAGCCCCCCCATGTCCTCCTCTGCACAGCCCCCCATGTCCTCTCCCTACAGAGCCCCCCCATGTCCTCCTCTGCACAGCCCCCCATGTCCTCTCCCTACAGAGCCCCCCCATGTCCTCCTCTGCACAGCCCCCATGTCCTCTCCCTACAGAGCCCAACTCTTTTGCATAATATCAGCTATATGAAGATGTAGGCAATCCAACTCCAAGGATTAGGGAGCCTCAACTTTAGAATTAGTAAATGGGGGAGAGGGAGTAATTACCCAGATGCCGCCCCCTGTAGCATAACATTACATGATGGAATGAAATTCAAGGGGCAATCACATACCGCGGTGTCTCCCTCCCCTCACAGACATCATGGGCAGGCTGGGCAGCGCTTCCCGCCGTCCCCCTCACTCACCGGCTCCTGTGTCCCGGGATCCGCTCCTCCTGCGTCACCGCAGCCACACGCCACGTGTTCTTCTGGCAGCTCCGACCGAACAACCAGCCCCGAGCGGCCAACACCTCCGCCCAGCACCGGCTCAGGAGCAGAAAGCAGCCGGGGCTCCGAGTCCGAGTCCAGCAAGGCAGTGGCGTAGAAGGTAGAAAGCGCCTGCACTGTGCCTCCGCGGAGTCCGCGCTGTTCTCCCAGTCAGAGGAGAGGAATTGAATTGCTGCTGCCGTGCCGCCCCCACACACGTGCCGCCTGGGGCGGACCGCCCCCCCCGCCCCCCCCACGCTACGCCACTGGGTGCAGCCAAGATGTGAAAGCTCCCCACAGGTGAAGCTGTAGTCCCAGGGCAGTGTAGTTGTGGTTGGCACGGGGATGTAGCAGTGCCGGAAGGGTAGGAAGCAGACAAAGACACAGCGGGGTGCAATTTCTATACCTTTACTTGATAAATGCAGTCCAGGGTCCTGATTACAGATGGTACTGGAGCAGGCTAGCCTGGAATCAGCGCAGGGATTCTCTCTCAGCTTATTTGAGTGAAGTACTCCTAGTACTGAGTTACACTGAAGTTCTTCCTACTTTTATTATTGTCTCTTAGAACTACCTTGTATGGCAGACAGCTGTAGCCGTATTCCTCCCTTGGCTCACTCCGTGCTGTTGTGCCTCCAAGTCTTAGATGGGAGTAGGGCATTTACAGCCTCCTACTCCTCTGGTATCTGTTGCAGGACCGTTAGTATCCGTACAACCGTGGAGACCAGGCTCCAGTTCAAGCGCTCTCACTGTGAGGGAGCTTTCCTTCCTCAGCTCAACCTCCAGCTTCACTCCACACGTCTGCACACGTGGACCTCCTCACACTGACCACTCCTTCCTCTTGGCCCTCAGAGAGCACTTCTCCCCTCAATTCCGGTTCAGAGTCCCCCCTGCTGGCCTGGAGTGGAACTGTGTTGCATTTATAGGTTAACTGTGAGAGAGACCCTTCACTGCTTCCAAGCCTGGCATTACCCTCCCTGGAGGAAGGCAAAGCCACTGTGGCGGCCATACTCCTGGGGGCGCCACATATTTGTATTGATCAACTTGCATTGATCTACAGGGGCTGTGTCTGTCCCTTTTTAAGTGTTTTTACTTTTGTGTAGTGTATCCTATTTCTGTTTTGTGAACAATAAAATATTTATTTGCATTATATTTTGTGATATATTTATTATTTATTTTTTCTGGTGATCCATATGCATGGTCTTTCTCTGCTTTATTCCCAGCGTGGATCTATCGCGGTCTCCGGCTAGCACTCCGATTTTTTGTTTTTAGCTGCCTCGTATTACAGCACCTCATTAAGGATGTCCAGACCTGGTAGCAGCAGGCTGATTGAGTTTTAACATGGTTGTTCACATTCATCATATCTAATATCCTTCCTCAGAAGTGCTCCGTTTTAAGCTTCTTTTTCTTGTTCTACACTATTGTGTAGTGTGAACTAGCAAACTGTAGGGTGAGAGTATGGATCAGTCGCCCTCACCCAGGGCAGCGGGGTACTCGGAGCCGGGCCCGTTGATTTCAATGGGAAGGGTCACGGTAGCGGTGACCCGGTCCGTGGCCCTGGGCGTCCATTGTAAAATGGGAATAGTGTGCGTGTGGATGATGATTAAAGTTTATAATGATGCACGACACCACCTGTGGTATTCGGCAATGAAGGTGTTAAGCCGACGCTGCAGGCAGATCCTCTGGGACAGATGGTATGGTGCAGCAATGATGGTGTAGCCCTCCACAGGCAGGGCTGTAGTCCCAGGGCAGTGTAGATGGAGAGCTAGTGAGGAGAGGAGAACGGTGCAGTGTTAAGCGCAGAGATGTAGCAGTTCTGAGTGGGTTGGTGCAGGAATAAGCGGAGGACACCAGGGCATGTAGTTCCAAAGCTTTACTCACAGTCTGTTGTGCATACAGGCGCCCGCATCCGTGCCATGTCCTCCAGGTCCGGGGCTCAGCCAACCTCCAGGCAAGATGAAGTATTCCCATCCAACACTCCGCCATCATATGTGCCTTTTCTGAACGTCTCCCTTCTAGCGCCTATTTGAAGTACTCACAGTACTGAGTTACACCGGAGTTCCTCCTTTCAGATGTTCTTAGAACTCTACTTGTACGGCAGACAGCTGTAGCCTGCTTCGGGGACTCCTTGCTACTAAGTCCCGGCTCACTCATGTTGCTGTTGTGCCCCCAAGTCTTGTATGGGAATAAATTGGTGACAACTTCTATTCCTCCGGTGTCTGTCGCAGGACCATTAGTATCCATACAACCTCGGGGACCGGACCCCGGCCATGCGCTTAGAACTTGAGGAAGGGCTCTGCTCTAACCCTAATCCTTAGTTCTCTTCTCCTCACGTCCCGTCCAAATCAATCTTTCCTATGGAGAATTATGCTTTCTGAATATCTCTTTCCTGTGCCAGCAGACCCAGGTCACTGAGGTCTACTGCAGCACTTCCTTCAATCCATCCCACTCAGGGGATCTTCTCTCACCGACTCTCTGAGTCAGACTCCCCCCAAGTCCTAATAATCTCCCGCTCTCTTGTGCAGACTAAGCTCCACCCACCTCCCAGCACTCTTCGTGTTCCAAGCAGGGAGCCACCAAAATGTGCTTTGCTACACTACTATGTTGTGTGGGATGCAGGTGTTGGAGTGTGGTCAGGTGTCTCCACCTCACCTGAATGGTGGTGTACCACACCTCAGGAGGAGGTGCAGTACCTCTGTGGCGACTGAACCCTCAGGGGCGCCACATACCCCCCCGTTAAATACAGCACGTCCGCGGGCTGCAAGTGAAACAAAGATGTTACAAAATAAGGAACATACAAAAATTTTTGAAAGGCTTAATAAACAGTTCTTAAACTAAACTTCCCAATTTGGGAGGCACTGATTCTTGAACGTTACAAACAATTTAACAGACTATCTATAACTTAGCATATTACCTATTTTAAAGTTATATGGAAGTACAAATTACTAATACGTTTACTACCAATTTAAGTACTGCAGTATCTCTTTCTTTTTCTTTTATCATACACATTTCTTTTAGACCATGAGTGACAACCGCTGATGCCTGGTTCGTCACCTAAATTTAAACCTTTATTTATTTATTCAACACACATCTTTATTAAAGCATTATCAAATTCTGTCTATTCCGATACCTACTAAGTTCTATTGCTATCAGTATCTTTATCAAAAACTATCATAACAACCTATTCTTATCCTTCACTATAAAATGCTAAGCATTGATTATGCAAATTGCCTCTTCAGAGAGAAAGAGGACTTTTACTCTACAGCGCCACCTATTGGTAGTAGCGATCCTACAAGTCACAATCAACCCTTTAACGAGTCTTGTAATATGACTTAGGATAAAGCATTGATTACTAAGACATTAGTGCAATTATTCTTGGATAAAGTAGATACTGGTCCAGCCCAAAATGTCTTGAAATGTCCTTATGATAGGAGCAGAGCTCCCAGTCCGAGGTAGTTCTTATTTAAAGAAGGCCTATGAAAAACCAAGAGAGAGGGCACCTTAAAAGGTGCAACTATATACAAGAAAGTCTGTGACTCATTCCAAGTTCATGATCACGGCAGTTCAAATTTCAAAAATACTAATGTCAAAAACTAGGCAAACTTGAAGAAAAACATGATAAACAATGGGGCACAACGGTGCCAATACCCTCCTGAGTAACAGTTAGTTAGTTGTGGAAATGTTCTTTATTGTTGGTCTCCTCCTGGGGTGGTGGAAGCTGACTTCTTTTTCTGCTTCCAGGGAAGACTTTCTGCTTTTCCACCTCCTGGCGGATTAACAAATTGCAGGTACTCTTTCTACCAAGGAGTTAGGTTGGTGGCTGCCTATGCAGATGAGGTGGCAGCTGGTGGAACTGCTGCCTGTGGTACAGCAGGGGTAGCAACTTGTACCATTGGATGTTGCACTTTAGTGGAGGTGGCCTGCCTGACCTTTGCAGGTACAGCTACCACAGTTGGAGGTATTCCTGCTGGGGGAACATAGGCATTTTCCCTCTTGTAGGCCGCTATGAAGTCCTCCGGTATGCGGCGCACATTCAGGGCATACCAACCACGTAGCCCCTCATGCCGGGTAATGGTGACATATTCTCCCGGGTGGAAGTCACGAGCAGGGTGTCCCCTCCAGCGGTGGGAGTCTACATCCCTCCAGCTGAAGAAGAGGTCAGAAATCCTCTGGGGGTCTGAGATGAAGCCAAACCCCTGTTCCTGGTTGACATTAAGGACCTGACCCGATCCTGCTGAGTCCCGGGGACCATAGTGACCGGCACGGACCCTTTCTTTCCGGTCCATGTCAGGGCCCAGCACGGCCAATCTCCGCTGTTCCCGTTCCCTTTGCTCGGCTGCCAGTTGGTGGAGGGTCTGCTGGCAATAGGACTCTTCTTCCTCCTCCACCCCTTGGGGCCAGCCTCTACCCACTGTGGTCAGAGGCACTACTGCTAGGGGTTCAGGTGTTTGCCCCCAGGGACTAGAATCCCGGTCCCAGACCAAGTCCAGCACGACCTGCCCGGACGCTGCAGCAGCTGTGCACCCGAGGCCCTCCCAGCCACAGGGGCGGCGTTCATACCTGGAGCCTCCTGGCGGCGTTGTGTCGGCTCCGGTGCAGGCATCGGGTGGCAGCTGGTGGTAGCGGTGGTGACTGGAGCTGCCTGGTCAGAGGCGGGAGACAGTGGTGGAGCGGATGGCGTCTCAGGGTCCGCAAGGGCCTCCAGTGGGACCTGCGCGGCCGCGCTAGATCCAGGCAGGAGCACAGCTTCTTCCTGCTCAGCTCCCGGGCCTTCTGGTAGCTCCTCCTGGCAGGCAGCACTCAGCGGCGGTTGCAGCGGGGAGATGGTAACAGGCGCTGCTGATGGCATCTCAGCAGCCGCGGGCTCCACAAATGCTGCCTGAGGGAGAACCAGTGCATCGGCGGTGGGTACCAGTGGTGAAGGTACCGCTGATGTGGGCCCCGCCTGGGCGTGCTGCAAGTTGAGGGTCAAGAGAGCCTCTTGTCTCAGCCGCAGACGGTGAGTCAGCTGGGCAATCTCATCCTCCAGCTGCTGGCGGTCCATTGTGGAAGCAGGGTCGGAGCCTTCAGCTACTGCGCCGGGGAAGTTCAGCTCAACCTCCTTGCGCTCTTCAGGCCTCCTTCCTTCTTCCATCATGGCGTCCTGGCGTTCTCTCTCCTTCCTGGGCTCTTTTCCCGCCACTGAGATTCGCTCCTCCTTCTGGGGGCAGCGTATTCTTCCTACTCCTCCATACCAGGCCAGTATACGAACCCCTCTGGGGGTGGGCCATGTTGCTGTAGCATAGAAGTTTAGGCAGTGGAGGCCCAGGACAGTTTGCGCTCTTTTCTTAGGACCACCCATGTTGTCACGCCCTTCTTCACCTCGCCGGCGGCCATTTTGAGAGTCCATTTTACAGTCTATCAATTTGGTTATTTTGCACATTTTCAGCAATCACAAGTCCAATAAATCTTCGGCACACAGAACCCGGTGGCACCGGGCTTCGTCATCCTGTTCGTGATGCCAAAAATGGATCGGTCGCCCTCACCCAGGGCAGCGGGGTACTCGGAGCCGGGCCCGTTGATTTCAATGGGAAGTGTCACGGTAGCGGTGACCTGGTCCGTGGCCCTGGGCGTCCATTGTAAAAGGGGAATAGTGTGTATGTGGATGATGATTAAAGTTTATAATGATTCGTGACGCCACCTGTGGTGTTCGGCAATGAAGGTGTTAAGCCGACGCTGCAGACAGATCCTCTGGACAGATGGTGTGGTGCAGCAATGATGGTGTAGCCCTCCACAGGCAGGGCTGTAGTCCCAGGGCAGTGTAGATGGAGAGCTAGTGAGGAGAGGAGAATGGTGCAGTGTTAAGCACAGAGATGTAGCAGTGCTGAGTGGGTTGGCAGAGGACTAAGCGGAGGACACCAGGGCATGTAGTTCCAAAGCTTTACTCACAGTCTGTTGTGCATACAGGTGCCCGCATCCGTGCCGTGTCCTCCAGGTCCGGGGCTCAGCCAACCTCCAGGCGAGATGAAGTACTCCGCTCCAACACTCCGCCAACATATGTGCCTTTTTTGAACGTCTCCCTTCTAGCGCCTATTTGAAGTACTCACAGTACTGAGTTATACTGGAGTTCCTCCTTTCAGATGTTCTTAGAACTCTACTTGTACGGCAGACAGCTGTAGCCTGCTTCGGGGACTCCTTGCTACTAAGTCCCGGCTCACTCACGTTGCTGTTGTGAACCCAAGTCTTGTGTGGGAATAAAGTGGTGACAACTTCTATTCCTCCGGAGTCTGTCGCAGGACCATTAGTATCCATACAACCTCGGGGACCGGACCCCGGCCATGCGCTTAGAACTTGAGGTAGGGCTCTGCTCTAACCCTAATCCTTAGTTCTCTTCTCCTCACGTTCCATACAAATCAATCTTGCTTATGGAGAATTAGGCTTTCTGAATATCTCTTTCCTGTGCCAGCAGACCCAGGTCACTGAGGTCTGCTGCAGCACTTCCTTCAATCCATCCCACTCAGGGGATCTTCTCTCACCGACTCTCTGAGTCAGACTCCCCCCAAGTCCTAATAATCTCCCGCTCTCTTGTGCAGACTAAGCTCCACCCACCTCCCAGAACTCTTCGTGTTCCAAGCAGGGAGCCACCAAAGGGTGCTTTGCTACACTACTATGTTGTGTGGGATGCAGGTGTTGGAGTGTGGTCAGGTGTCTCCACCTTACCTGAATGGTGGGGTACCACACCTCAGGAGGAGGTGCAGTACCTCTGTGGCGACTGAACCCTCAGGGGCGCCACAAGTACACTAGCTAAACAATAGAGGCTAGTTAGGAAATGTATACAGCTCAGATAAAGTTCTTTCTCAAGCGGTTAGTTTGAGCAGGCAGCGGTCTGAAGGCCGGAGGTTAACCTGACAGTAAAGATGGTTCTTGAAATTCATTACTGTGATTACCAGCTATACTATGCTAAGACCTGCCCTGAACTGTGATAGTAGAAAAATATGCTGAAGGCGATGCCTCTACCGAAAAGTGGCCGGAGACACATCGAGGAGTTATGGACTGCTGTCTGATGACTACCTTGGACAGTGTAAGAGCAACGCCCTGGCCAAAATTGTCACCCCTGGAAAAGTACAGCGAGTCTCACCCTGATCTACAGTGATTAACCATGCCAACCTGTCTACTCTTAAACCACCTTTGGTGAATTTAACCTGGCCTGACAGTAAAATAGATGATGTGATAGCTCTTATGCCTTATGACGACTAGGTTTGCTTTCCCCAGAGATTCTGTATGTAAGGGGGTGAAGTATAAGAAGGACAAGAAAGGGTTTACCTTCTCTGCTCCATACCCGGAACCATATAGCTGCGCAGTGGGGTTGCCAGGGGGAAGACTCTTGGACCTGGACTGACTGCATCTTGGGCCTGTCAGTAGCAGTGGGGAGGAGGAAGTGGTGCTGCAGAGGAAGGAAGCCGGGCAGAGAGCGGGAAATGCGCGCGCAGACCTCAGAGCAGTTTGGCAGCAGTCAGGACAAGACGCAGCCGCGCTCTGGGGAGGAGAGAGAACTCCCGATCAGAGGGCAAATACCGGGGGACTGCACAGAAAGACTGCATCTCGTGACTACGTGGAACTGGAGTCTGCAGTGAGAGTAGAGGTGCTTCCTGACCCCCGTGCAGAGATAGTGGCCTGTGCAGAGACAGCGGCCCGTGCAGAGACAGTGGCCTGTGCACAGACAGTGGCCCGTGCAGAGACAATGGCCCTTGCGCAAAGCCCCGATGCCCGCGGTGTTAGTACAGAGCCCCTGATTCCTGTGGAGAGGCTTAACTCTAGTGTTGGAGCGAAGGACTTGGAGCATAGGGGACCCTGTTTGCCTCGTACCCCCTCTGGCTCCCGCAGTAACCCCTAAGACCCCGGCAGGGGATTATTAAAGACGACAGTGTTCACAGAGACTGGAGACGACAAGTGCCGCTGTTGTTCGGCACCAACGTGGGAGAAGTTCGACCCTTCAAGCAAGTCCCTTTCAGACTGATAAGTTCTTTCCAAGAAATACCGTCTATTACTGTTTATACTGTTTGCCTGTCTGAGAACTTGTTTCACAATACTAATACTCGCACTGTTATATTGCCAGAGTTAATCCATGTAAGTAAACCCCCTTTAACTGTTGGTCCGTCTATTCCGTGGTGACATACCCAACACCTGCACTTTTTACATGTACTGGGAGAATGCTATGACCAAAGACAGAGAGGAGAGCCGTTGCCTAGGAGTGCGACTTCAAATTCTATTGTATCCTGCATCTATAAGTGACACTGCTTCTAGACATGAGCCACTGTAGACTACAAACACCCTTTGCTATTGAAACTGTTCCTGTTGTATACCACAACCAACAAGCTCAGTGCTCCAGTGTTTTTGGGTTATGATCAAGTTCAGCACTACTATACTGTTGGGCAAATGCGAAGCTCAGTGCCACTGTATTGTCATGAAACCTTCAAGCTCTGTGCCTTAATGTTGCAATGTAACCATCGAGCATTACATTTTATGCTTTTATGTAACCACTGACAACTGGCCCCTTAAACCCCAATCAGAGGCCTCTCATACATCTAAATCACAACTGTTACTGTGCACTGAGGAGGGGCAAACACCCTCAAACACGTGTCTGTAAATAGAGATTCTGGTTTGACTTGTATACGAAGTCATGTGGCAAGGCTGCTTCCAGTAGGTGGAACTAGAGTTCTAGTTTCCTTCCTCTCTAAAGAGACAATCTGCACAATCAAATATGTAACCTTCAAGTGTGTGGCCTCATTGTAAGACTAACAAATTACTTTCCTAACTCAAGTTCAGCAAAAATCAGTTTCAGTTTCCTCTTTCCGTGTCTGTGTTCATCAGCTTTCCAGCATTGCTTGGCAATGGGTCCAAAGAAGCACATAGAAAACTGACCCACTTGGCAAAGGGAAGGGAGAGAGTATTAATCCGATACTTAGTGCTGACATAAACAAGACCGCTATGTTTTTTTTCCTGCCAACTACCTGGTCAAACAGGATCAAGAAAGAGACTAACCGATACAACCTTTTCTCTAAAAATAAAAGCCTGGTAAAACCTGGACATGTTTAGCCAAGTGTTACGAAGAAATGTATAAGACTGTATATGGCATCCTTCTGGGAAAATCAAACCTTGACTTTAGGTCCTGGTGGACACTGGGGTGGCAGCCAAGATGGAAGATTAGAGAAGAGTGTGGTTTGCGGAACTTACCTGGATGGTGGGGTACCACACCTCAGGAGGAGGTACAGTACCTCTGTGGCAACTGAACCCTCAGGGGCGCCACACTAGTTTGTTAGAATTAGCTGCAACTCAAAGTTCATGACTAATACAAACAAACATTGTGGTAATAGCTATAAACTAAAAACATAAAAAAAATAAAGATGATAGATTCACTTTATTATTATTTCTGCCCTTACACAATCGGCACAGGTCTAGGTCCTGAGACCACCACCAATTGCTCAAAAACAAAAAGTTCTGAAACATACAACTTATCAAGCCAAAGTACTCAACTCCTGCATAGAGCAGTGTACGGGCTCAATACAAAGTCTCTGACCCCAAGGACAAAGCGGTGTATAGGCTCACAGACGCTCTATTGAGCCCATGCTCCCCTCCATGGACTTCAGCCTAATGAGCTGCATGTTTCAAAGTGTTTATTTGGGGGGTTTTTTAAGCAAATGCTGGAGGTCTCAAAAGACCAGAACATCAACCTATCAGCAACATGTGCAAAGTGGGATAATAGAATAATTAAAAAGAAATATTATAAGCATACTTTAAAACTAAAATAAAAAGCAATTTATCATTAAATCATCTTTTGCTATACTTTAACTCCCTTGCAGCAGGTTGGGGAAAACATGGAGAGTTATCCGGAATCTAGATGTTACACTCACCCGTGTGTCCGTGCACTATCTTTAAGGCTCTGCGAAATCGGAATCCATGGGGGCTCAGATTGAAAATGACATCATTATGATACGGGAGAAAGAAGAATCTGTAGTCCGCCAGATATGATAACTCATATACAGCTTTGATGTAAGTACTCTCACTATAAGACAAAAGACCGGAATGTTATCATTGTGCACAATTTTAGGGTAATTAACATATTTAGGAAGTCATAAGACCATTTCATTGCTGGTCATATTTTAGGAGCGCTTAATAGGAGCCGCAGCAGTCATTAGGACAGTAGGTGATACAACAACCTATGATCGTGTTGCAGTGGGATATGGTTTGACTGAAGGAGCCCGCTTCCTCTGTCTAACCGCTTAGTTGCTAGGTTTGTTATTGACCGCAGAAACTGATTCATATGGAGTGGGCTCCTGAAGTTGTACAGGACTAGAAAAACATGGCTGATTTCTTCCATCTGACCATGGGATAAGTTTGGTGTTTCGCTGTTTTTGGAAGATGCACCTGTGTTTCTGTAATTGTGTACAACTTTTTTTTTTATCAAATGGAAATTCTTATTACCAAAAAGGTTTTTTTTACAGGGTTTTGACAAACCTGTCCAACTGGCAGTTGCTGTGACAGCTAAAGGCACATTTCATGATGGTGTCCAGAGTCATGAGGCTGACATGATGGAAAAGCTCCACTGGGCTTTCTTTGGTAAGAAGACGTTCCCATTTATCCTGAAAGAAAATAACAGGAATGAGTTTCAGAATGGAATACTATGTTCCTTGTTAAATACATATTTCTGTCCTTACCAGCATGACAGTGACACAGTTGGACATCAGTCTGACATACGGCTTTAGAACATCATAATGGAATCCAGGTGTCAACAGCCGGCGGTGCTGAAACCACTTCTGTCCTGACAACACCAGCAATCCCTCCCCTGAATGATGAAAAACTTAAAAATTAGCTTTATGAGGCTTTAAGATGTGATCTAAGATTTTGGAAGGGGGTGTTTGATGGTGCTCATAGACATAAAGTTGATCACTGTATTCCGGCAAGCATCTAATGTCTACAGGTACATCAGCTAGTACTAATATAATAATAATAATAAATTTTATTTTTATAGCGCCGACATATTCCGCAGCACTTTACATTTCAGAGGGGATTTGTACAGACAATAGACATTACAGCATAACAATAATCACATACAGTAGATTATAACAAATACCAAGAGGAATGAGGGCCCTGCTCGCAAGCTTACAGTCTATGAGGAAAGAGGGAGACACGAAAGGTGGGTGGTAACAGTTGCCCTGATTGTATGGACCAGCCATAATGTTAAGTGTGTAACAGTACAGACACAAAGGGCTAATGGATGCATAAAGCATGTGGGAACATGATGCTGGGAACCTGGTTATGGTAAAACTTTTGGCTCTGCCACACAGGGATAGGTTAGGTTAATGTGTTGAGGCGATAGGCCAGTCTGAATAAATGCGTTTTCAGGACACGCTTAAAATTGAGGGGATTGGGGACTAATCGTATTGACCTGGGAAGTGCATTCCAAAGAATTGGCGCGGCACGTGTAAAGTACTAGTACTAGATTACATACCGATCCACGGAGTCAGAAAGCCATAAGTAAAACTATCCTTCGGATCTGTAAAAAAACGGAATATATTTCAAGAGACTATAACTGAAAAGAACATTTAAGAGTATGTGCATACTGAGTCTTTTTGTTGAGTTTTTGGATTGAAAACTGAACAGAAACTCCAAGTATTTGAAAAATTTGAGTAGGATTTGGAGAGTTTCCACTCAGTTTCTACTCTCAACATTTCTTAAAAAAAACCCTCTGTGTGAACAAACCCTAAAAGGGCCAAAACATGTGTGCAGCCCTTTGACCCAAACAGGGCTCCCAGCTCTTGAATGGAGCAGTGATTGACACAGAGATGGAAGGATTACCCTGAACAAGACAGGAAAGTCTAGCGGTAAGTCTTTTATAAAGAGAACAAGTTTAATGATCACACAGTAGTATGTAAGAATGTAGGCAAATGCTCCCAGGGGTATTAACCAGGGGAAAAAATATGTCCATTAGGGCAAATGCCAATTGCCCCATATTAGTGGAAAAAATCTTTCTCGACTCCACATACGGCAATCAGACTAGTTCTCTGGATCAACATTCCATCACAGAGTCTTGTACCCATAACCTGTAAGTTATGTAACCCTCCTTGAACTTTTTTAGTGAATCAACCATTACAACAATCACATGGCAAAGACATTTATAATCTCACTGCTCGCACAGTAACTCACCGAATGGTGACTCTATGGCTGGTTGTGTTGAGTTTCAAGAGGTGTAGTGGAACCTGCAGCTTATACTAGGGAATTATTTTTTAAGGAGCCTGCATGATCCCACATTTTGGGCATCTAGTATAATTGACTTGAGGCCTCAAGCAAACCTACAGGCCCCATAGCCTATAATGTTTCGTTCAAAGAATTTAAAAGGGTTGTCTCGAGATAGGTCATAACTTGCTATCAACTAGGCATCCACTGATACCAAAATGGGGCTTTGGTGTGCCCAAGATTAATGAATCAAAATAAGCAGGACCTTTTATTGCCATCAGGAAAGCTGGAGATAGCCAAGTAGACCAAGTAGAGCACCTGGCTACCTCTGGCAGTCATATAGACTTTGAACAGGTCATCGCTCCTTTCAAACTGGGCGCTTCGGAGTCCTGTTCTTGTTATCAGTGATGGTCTTCTGGGTTGGTGATTACTTTTTAATTTAGTACAAGACAGATGGTCAGCAGGCTGATGATCGATAAGGGCTCTTACCTTGTCTGGACAGGATCGCCTTTGCATAATCGGGGTGGCATATCGTCAGGGCTGCATAGAGATTTCCCAGCCACAGTGGAAAGACGTACGAGTATTGTTCGGCAAAACGAATCATAATCTGCCATTCTGAAGGAACTGTGGTTGGGATAAAGACATACAAGCTGTCATAACTGAGACAGTCACAGTGAACACATTTCTTTCTGCAATCTCCATGTCAGTCATGCCACCGACATTACAGTCAGCCTCTTCGATAGCTGATAACAAGAAACAGTTCATTTTATGACCGTGACAAAGAAATGGAGACATCGTATACTAGAGGTCTATCGTGACTTGAATTAGTGTTTTCTCATCTGGGGCATTTGGGACAGGATATGCCATAAATATCCAACTGGGACTAGCCCCAATCTTGAAGAGGTGACAGCATACAATATGTGTGGCTCTCTCATTTTTACTGTAACTCCAAAAAATGGCCAAGGGCACTTACATGTGATGGCTAATGATTAATGAACTTTTGCAAGAAAGCCCAAATCAAGAACAAGATAAGTGACATATGGGGGAAATGTGTATATCAGACTGATTCTGAACATATATCAAACTTGTAAGAAATGTTCGAAGAAAGATTCCCAGTCTGCTCCCCCATGATGTTCCCAGCCCGCGCTGAACCACAGACCATGGCACCTCTCACCTCTGGCTCTCCACATTATTCTCGGTGACCCAATATACAGCATTTCCCCAGACTATTCGTCACTCTTTTCCCAGCCTTCAGCTCACTATCATGATAGATAAGACGACTGTCACTCCCACGAGGAACAAGCCTCGCTATAACTGTCCCGAGATACTTCACATGGACCAATGGCACTCAGACACTTGGAGCTAAACCAATCCCATGCTTACCAAAATTTACAGGTCCATCAACGGAAAAGTAAAAAAAGGTTATCATGTCGCCACGCCATTATTACCACTCAATGAACACCAGAAAATCAAAACCCAAATAACACTGACAAAATTACATTTTTTTTTTACATTTTTACTCCATTTCCATTTTCAGCACATTACATGGCAAAATAAAATATGTCATACAAAACTACAGCTGGTCACGGAAAAAAAAAAAAAACAAGCCCTGATTTGGCTTTGTCGATGGAAGAATAAAAAAAAAAAATTGGCTCTTGGAATAAAGGGAGGAAAAGAACATTGGTGCAAAACTGAAAAATTACCGAGTCCTTAAGGGGTTGAAGTGCAGGCTACAGATGGTGCCAAAATTATTATCCACTGAAACCTCCCACCAGACTTTCTGGATTCTTAGATGCCAGAGTAATTGAATTTTACTGCACTTTTGCTCATAAAATAAGCGTGTTTGCTTATGGAATTGCTATGTAATCAGTATGTTAATATTTAATAAAATCTTCCACAAAGTTAATCACATTGCACGCCTCTTACCTCCTGAGCGTTGCCAAACAGCCAGTGACACTTGGGACACTCAAATGGGCTAAAAGCTTTAACAAGCTGCTTCCATTTTAGATACAGTCACCAACCTTTTACCAGCACAAACAGGAGACAGAACCAGGCGACCCAGGACCACAGATCAGAGGGACTAAGGGGGAGCAGTCCAAAGAATAGAGGGGATGACATGGCCGATATGCAGCCTGAGCTCTGCTATATTTCTCTGGATTGTGTTGCAGCAAGAGACAAGCTGAGGATCCTGCTCTGATGAGGCAGGTTCACAGGACATTGTATAAAGGAGGAGGAGGAGGAGGAAGACAGCATGCCAGAGGGAGGGAAGGAGACATAGGCAGACACATGGTGATACATGAGTAAGGGGATGAGGAAAATCTGTTTTTAATAGATGTCTACTTATTGGTAGTGCTACACCACTATGGTGTGTTACCACTAGTTCCTTAATGGTATTGCTACACAGCTATGTGTATTACCATTTACTGTAAAATGTATGACATGTATAATTGATTGTTTCTTTGTTCTGCATGTATATCTGTGGCGCCCCTGAGGATTCAGTCGCCACAGAGGTACTGCACCTCAACCAGAGGTGTGGTATCCCACTTCCCAGGTAAGGTGGGGGCACCTGACAGTACTCTAACACCTGCACCTAACACACACCTTATAGCAGCAGGGCACCCTAGATGGACTCCAAAGGAGGAGGATCTCAACCCTGCCGGGTAGTAAAGGGTGTTGGGAGGTGGGTGGAGTTAGAGAGTTCACAGCGGGAGAGTAAAGTTAGAATTCAGTGAGTCTTCCCGTATAGGAAGTGGAAGAACATGAATGGAGCAGCTCCTGGTCTGGAGGAGTTGCTGGAAGGGAAAGTGACAGAAGGAAGCTCGCTGTAGTGGGAAATGGTCCTAGAGGCACGGTGCAGCGACCATACTGCCCGTGAGGCCCGTTCCATGCTGACAGAGGTCAGGTGGAGGGATCAGGTCGCAGAGAGGTATCAGCCCCCTAGCCTAAGGGAGATATCATCAGACTCAACCAGCAAGCCAAAGGTAGAGGCACCTTTAAGTACTTCAGCCACGAGCCACAGTTATCTTCTCCGGAAAGGCAGCCATAAGGGAGCAAGGAAACGCAGAGAGTATGTTATCCGACAAGGTCCGTGGCTGCTGGCTTGGGACACTGATTGTGAGGTGTTGGGAAAGAAGAGAAATAGAACAGCCAGCACAGAGAGATGGCCAGGAGAGGCACATACTGAAGGGAGTGCTGGAAAGGTGTTCTTCATCTGCCTTGGAGTTGACTGGGTCCCTCACCTGGAGGACGCAGCAGCAAGCGGGTATCTCTGCACCAGAACTGTGAGTAAAGCTTTGGAACTGCACCTAGCTGTGTCCTCTGAATTCTTCCTGCAACACTCACTCAGCACTGCTACATCTATCATCATCAAACACAACATCTTTATTTCAACCACTGCCCTGGGACAATAGCTCTGCCTGTGGAGAGCTGTTCCAACTCTGCTGAATCACACCATCAGTCCCAGAGGATCTGCACTGCAGCGCTGGTCACCTCTTACCAGAAACCACAGGTGGCGTCACAAACACTTTATGTCAGGAACACTGCACTGAACTTGCTCACTGAAACAATCCTGAGTAAAACAAATTGTGCTCAGAGATACCTTTGAAGCGGGCAGCAGCAGAGAAGGTGCGTACTTCAGAACAGCAGGACCAGAAGCACGTGACTGCTGGGAGCGTGGCCTAAACCTCAGAGAGCTGGAGCTGCAGGAAACCTCCTAGCAGGGTAACTACGGGACAAAGTTACCAAGGGGCATAGACAGTGAAGAAAACAGATCAAGCCGGGTTCAAAGCATGAGAGAGCACGACAAAACCAGAGGATTAGACAGGAAGGATAGTCAGGATGTCGCCAATGAGTCATACACGGAGATAGCTGCAAAGTGCAAGAGGGGAGAGCAGAGAGTAGTCAGGTCACAGGCAATGAGTCATGCACAGAGAGGGTAGCGCAGTACAGAATCAACAGGCAAACTCACAACGGGGAACAGAACCGGGTCAGAACCATATAAGCAAGCTATAAGACAACGAACAGGCACACAGGGGTCAAAACACTCGGCCAAAGGCAAAAGTATAACTGACAGGGATGGGAGTTTCTCAGGGGTATAAGAAGCTCTCCCTGAACCAAAGAGGCCACAATAATTAACCCCAGGCGTGCGGGTCAAAGCCTGAACTGGGCTCCAGACATTAACCCATGACGTGCAGGTCAAAACCTGCACTGGGATCATGACAGTACAGCCCTCTCAAAAGGGGGCCTCTGGACCCCCAGGCTTCCCCGGGTATTTGGCATGGAAAGCCCGAACCAGGCGATCTGCATGTACAGAGTGAGCAGGAACCCATGAGCGATCCTCTGGTCCATATCCCTTCCAGTGGACCATGTACTGCAAGGAGCGGCGCACCCGCCGAGAGGCCACAATATGTCTGACCTCATACGCCAATTGACCCTCCACCAACACTGGAGGAACAACAGACTCGGAGTCCTCCTTGACAGAACCGACGGGTTTCAACAGAGATTTTTTGGAACACATTGGATATTTTTAAAGAGGCGGGGAGACGCAACCTATACCCCACTGGGTTGACTATCTCCATAATCTCGTACGGACCAATGAACTTTGGTCCCAATTTAGCTGATGGTACCTTTAATTTGATGTTACGTGTGCAAAGCCAAACCTTCTCTCCCACCTGAAACAAGTCTCCCAGGGCTCTCTTTTTGTCAGCAAAATATTTGTACCTCCCCTGGGCCCGAGAGATATTACGCTGGACCTCAGCCCAGAGGTTTTTTAACCGTTGAACGGACCCCTCTGCCCTGGGCAACCGGAATCCACCCGTGAAAACTCCCCAAAGTGAGGATTAAACCCATAATTAATCAGGAATGGGGACATGTTGGTGGACTGACTCACCCGGTTGTTAAAAGCGAATTCCGCCAACGGTAACGCATCACACCAATCCTCCTGTCTGGCAGAGGTCAGACAACTGAGAATTTGTTCCAGGGATTGATTGGTGCGTTCCGTCTGACCATTACTCTCCGGGTGATATGCCGACGAGAAGGAGAGTGAGATGCCCAATTTCACACAGAATGCCCTCCAAAATTTGGCCACAAACTGCACACTTCTGTCAGACACAACATTCAGGGGTACCCCATGCAATCGGACCACATGCTGCACAAACAACCTTGACAATGTTTCTGCTGAGGGTAATGCTGCCAAGGGAATGAAATGGGCCTGTTTCGAAAACCTATCCACCACCAGATCACGGTATTGCCCCTGGAAGGTGGAAGGCCGGTAATAAAGTCCATGGAGAGGTGAGTCCATGGCCTATCAAGAACCGGTAAAGGTATGAGTTCCCCAGCCGGACGGTTATGCAAGCTTTTGGAATGGGCACACACACCACAAGCAGAAATAAATTTCTTGACATTGGACCTCAGTGAAGGCCACCAAAAACCCCTGGCTACTGCCTCTCTAGAGGCCGTGATACCAGGATGAGCACTCAGCCTAGACTCATGAAACTCCTGCAGAAGTCTAGGCCGCAATAAATCTGGAACAAACAATTTATCCCCTGGCCTGGTTGCTGGAGCTAGGGCCTGAGCCCTTAAAATGTCTTGTTCCAACTCTGATGAGACCCCCGCCACTACCACCCCTGGGGTAAGAATGGAGGACGGCTGCTCGGGGGAAGACACCGGGTCAAAACTTCTGGACAGGGCATCCGCTTTAACATTTTTGGACCCCGGTCGAAAAGTAATGGAGAATTGAAATCGTGAAAAAAAAAGTGACCAACGGGCTTGTCTAGGAGTAAGCCTCTTAGCAGATTCAAGGTATGCCAAATTTTTGTGATCTGTGATAACAGTGATAGGGTGAGCCGCCCCTTCCAAAAAGTGCCTCCATTCCTCGAATGCCATCTTGACCAGAAGTTCTCTATTGCCTACATCATAGTTTCCCTCAGCTGAAGAGAACTTCTTGGAGAAGAAGGCACAGGGTTTGAGATTAGTAAGGGTGGCTGGACCCTGGGACAGCACAGCCCCCACCACCACTTCAGAAGCATCCACCTCCACAATGAATGGTTTGGATGGGTCTGGTTGGACCAAGACCGGGGCGGACATGAAACATTTCTTAATAGCTGAGAAGGACTCCTTTGCAAGTACAGTCCAATTTTTTACATCAGCCCACTTCGGGGTAAGATCCGTGAGTGGTTTAACCACTTGTGAGAAACCTTTAATGAATCTCCGGTAGTAGTTTGCAAATCCTAAGAAGCGCTGGAGCCCCTTGAGATCTCGAGGCTGAACCCAGTCAGCGATCACCAGCACCTTCTAAGGATCCATACGAAACCCCTCACAGGACACAATCAGCCCCAAAAAAGACATCTCCTGTACAAAAAACGAACACTTTTCCAATTTAACAAACAATTGGTTCTCCCCGAGCCTCTGGAGAACTGTCTATAGATGTTGCAAGTGAGACTGACTGTCTGGGGAATACACCAAAATGTCATCCAAATCAATGATAACAAAATGGCCTATCTGGTCAGAAAACACAACATTGTTGAAATTCTGGAAAATAGCGGGTGCATTAGTTAACCCAAACGGCATTCAAAGAGTCCTTCTGATGTGAGGAACGCAGTTTTCCACTTGTCCCCTTCCCGAACCATTATCAGATTGTAGGCCCCCCGGAGATCTAACTTGGAGAACCATTGGGCCCCAGCTAACTGGTTACACATGTCTGGGATGAGGGGAAGCGGGTAAGTGTTCCTAACCGTTTTCTTGTTAAGTTCCTGAAAGTCGAGGCACGGCCGCAAACCACCATCTTTCTTCTTCACAAAGAAGAATCCTGCTGCCACAGGTGACACAGAAGGCCTGATATGCCCTTTGCGGAGACTCTCAGCTATGTACTCCTTCATGGCTTGGCGCTCAGGCCCGGACAAATTGAACAATCGAGCCTTAGGTAACTTGGCTCCGGGTACTAACTCAATGGCACAATCGTAGGGTCTATGTGGTGGCAGCGCCTCTGCCTCACTTTCGGAAAAAATGTCTTCGAAATCCTTCAGGTACTCCAGAATACCTTCCAGACTGACAGACGACACAGATAAGGATTTAACAGAGTTAACAAGATGTCCAAGGTTACAACATTTATCCTTGCATCCCCATTGAGTGATCTCCCCTGTTACCCAATCTATGGTGGGATTATGGCGTTGAAGCCAAGGCATCCCCATTACCAGTCCTGTAGGCAAGTTATCTAACACAAGACAGCTTAATTTTTCCATATATGTGGGACCCACTTTTAGAGAAAAAAGTTCAGACCTGAAACAGATACCGTCCTGGGTAAGAGGGGACGAGTCAATTGCCACAAGTTTAACATGATCCTGAAGCCTGACTGTCCCTATCTTATTAAGAGTCATAATTCGGGTATCAATCAGGTTCACAGCAGAACCACAGTCAACAAAAGCAGTAGTCTGAACCGGACCATTACCAAAGTTCCAGTTCCACTAGCAGCACAATTTTTGTACGTGAGGAAAATTGTACCTGAAGATCTGGGTAGCCTCCTCGACTACTACCCAGATCTAGTCATTTCCCGCCATCTTGGAGGATGACGGACAGGAGGGGCAGTCCTTCCAATGTCCAGATTCCCCACAATAGAAGCTCAACTGCTTCTCCCCGTGGCGTCTTCTTTCCTTCTCCTCAAAGGTGACAGCGCTCAACTCCATAGTCAGTGGAAGAGTCTGGGTCTCATCTCCACTGGAGAATAATGGTGTTTCAAGTTGCATAACCCCTCTTGCCCGCAGTCTGCGATCCATGCGAACCGCTTGGGTCATGGCATCCTCCAGGGAGTCAGGTGGAGGATGGAGTGTCAGGGCATCCTTCAGACGTTCACACAGGCCTCTACGGAACAGCCCCTGAAGGGCGGCATCACTCCAAGAGATCTCGGCTGCCCAACGTCTGAATTCAGAATAGAACCACTCGGCCGAGTGCTTCCCCTGACATACACTCATCAACTTGTCCTCAGCCAAACGCACTCTATCAGGCTCATCGTAAATAAGGCCTCAAAAACGCATCCACAGTCATTCTCTCAGGGGTAGATGAGGAAAGCGAAAATGCCCAGGCTTGTGGGGACCCCCTAAGCAGGGACATAACCACCCCCACCCTCTGTTTCTCATCCCCAGAGGAGCGGGGTCTCAAGGAGAAAAAAAGCTTACAGCCCTCCTTAAATGCTCTGAATTCATCTTTGTTACCAGCAAACGTATTGTTAGCGTGGGTGGTCTGGAGCAGGAAACTCCGGGAGTGGACCCTCTGGACCGTGGCACCGAGGGACCCCGGGCGAGCTGCCAGGTGGAACCGACCCCTATACAGAGACCGTTAGGAGCAGGCCCAGGTGTTCAAGTACCACGGTAGCTGGTACCGAGAGGGGCGGCTCAGGATGGACCGGAGTAAGACTGAGACTGGAGTTAAGAATGACAGAACAAGACTGGAACCAGGAGGACGGAATGAAGTGAGACAGAAAACTGGAGCGAGAAGGAATGACAGTAGGAACACTGGAAACAGGACTGGAGTAGGACGGCAGGAACACTGGAGGCTGGACTGGAGCAGGACGGCAGGAGCACTGGAGGCAGGACTGGAGTAGGACGGCAGGAACACTGAAGGCAGGACTGGAGTAGGACGGCAGGAACACTGAAGGCAGGACTTGAGCAGGATGGCAGGAACACTGGAGACAGGACTGGGGCAGGACAACAGTTACACAGGAGACAGAACTGTGGAAGAGAACAAGGAACACGGGTAGCAGGACTGAGAAGCTGCTGCGAGGAGCAGCCGAGACTGGAACTGCAGGAGCAGAGTGCACACGATGAAGCGAGGCCAGAGTGTTAGGAAACACAACGATCAGGCGCCTCCCTCAGTTTGGAGGAGTGCCCCCATAGAAGAACCTTTCGCTTGAGATTCTTCTCTCGCACAAGCGTTTTGCCAGGTGGGGGAGTAAGCCAGTTCACCGGAGCCACGGTGATGATCCTAGTGGGATCAATGATATGCGAAGGTTCCTCCGTGGATTCGTGTGGCTGGAAGACCCTGGACAGGGCGTCGGCTTTGGAATTCTTGTTGCCAGGACGGAATCGGAGCTCGAAATCAAATCGGGTGAAAAATAAGGACCATCTGGCCTGGCGAGGGTTAAGTCTCTGGGAAGACTGGAGATAGGCCAGATTCTTGTGGTCCGAGATGACAAAAGGATGGACAGCTCCTTCCAAGAGGTGGCGCCATTCCTCCAAGGCCAACTTGATGGCCAAAAGTTTCCGGTCGCCGATCGAGTAGTTACACTCGGATGGAGAAAAGGCCTTCGAGAAGAAGCCACAAGGGTGCAGGTGACCGGAGGCGGTTCTCTGGGACAGTACCGCCCCGGCACCCGTCGAGGAAGCGTCCACCTCGAGTACAAAAGGTCGATCGCTCTCAGGGAGATGCAGGACCGGAGCCGTGGAGAAAGCCCGTTTTAGGGTCAGAAAGGCCTCCTCTGCCTCAGGAGACCAATCCTTGGAAGTAGACCCTTTACGGGTGAGCGCAGAAATGGGTCTTGTGATCGCGGAGAAGTGGGAGACAAATTGCCGGTAATAGTTGGCGAACCCGAGGAATCGTTGTATCGCCTTTAATCCGACGGGGCGAGGCCATTTGAGGATGGCAGACAACTTCTCGGGATCCATCCTTAGACCAGCGTCGGAGATAATGTATCCCAGGAATGGCAGAGAGGTCTGTTCGAAGAGACATTTCTCGATCTTCGCATACAGGCGGTTCTCCCGAAGACGTTGAAGCACCAGGTGGACACTCTTTCTGTGGGACGAGAGGTCCGGCGAGAAGACGAGGATGTCGTCTAAGTACACGACCACACAGGAGTACAAGAGATCCCAGAAGATCTCACTGATGAACTCTTGAAAGACTGCAGGAGCATTGCAAAGACCGAAGGGCATGACCAGGTACTCGTAATGGCCATCTCGAGTGTTGAAAGCGGTCTTCCACTCGTCACCTGCACGGATACGGACCAGATTGTAGGCTCCTCTGAGGTCCAGCTTGGAAAAGACCCGAGCCCCTCTGAGACGTTCAAACAGCTCCGGAATGAGTGGAAGAGGGTACCTGTTCTTGATGGTAATCTCATTCAAGCCCCTATAGTCAATGCACGGCCGTTGAGTTCCGTCCTTCTTTTTGACGAAGAACCCGGCTCCTGCGGGCGAAGAGGATTTCCGTATAAAGCCTTTGGCAAGGTTCTCTCGGACGTACTCTGACATGGCGGTGGTCTCTGCGGGAGACAGAGGGTAGATTCTGCCCCTTGGAGGGGTTGAACTGGGAACAAGTTGAATTGGGCAGTCAAATGGCCGGTGTGGAGGGAGGACCTCCGCTTCCTTCTTATCAAAAACATCGGCGTAGGAGCTGTAAGCTGGAGGGAGACCCGGGAGGTCTGGAGGTGACTGAGGAGCGGCCACCAGGCGGACAGGAGTCAGACAGCGATCTTGGCACTGGTGCACCCAGCGGAGTATCTCCCCAGAAGACCAGTCGAGAACAGGCTGATGAGTCCTTAACCATGGAAGACCGAGTAGAATGGCGTGAGAGCTTAGGCAAAACGTAAAAGGCTATCTTCTCTCGATGTAAGGCTCCGACTTGCAACTCCACCTCTTCAGTGACCAAGGTGACGGTCACCTGTAGCGGTTTGCCATCCACGGTGGCAATCTGAATTGGGTTAGATAGAGTGACTACAGAAATTTGGTATTTGTCCACCTCTTCCGGCCGAATGAAGTTACCCGCTGAGCCCGAATCCACGTAGGCCACCTCGGAACCACGCCTCCCTCCTGAAACCAAAAGCACAGAAATCGTAAGGGGTTGAGAGGGATCTTCACGTAGGAAGGCCTCTCTTACCTGACCTAGGTGGAGTCGTTTCCCTGTCTCTTAGGACAGGTGCGGATATAGTGTGACAAATCACCGCAATAGAGGCACAGACCTTGTGCCCGTCTCTCTCTGATGCAACTCGGCCAACCTGAGACGATCTATCTGCATGGGCTCACCCGAAGAGAAGGAAGAGGACCCGACCGAACGGGTGCTGGCAGACCGGGTGAAAGGAGAAACTGACCTGGAGGGCTGCCTGTCTCTCGCTGACTCCCGAGCGCGCTCCAGGAAGCGCAGGTCAATGCGGGTAGCCAGCAAGATAAGGTCCTCTAAGGTGGATGGGGTATCTCGACCTGCGAGTTCATCCTTTATTCTACTAGAAAAACTGCGCCAGAATGCTCCCACCAAAGCCGCGTTATTCCAGCTGAGCTCAGAGGTGATAGTGCGAAAGCGAATAGCGTACTGTCCGACCGTGAGAGAGCCCTGGTGTAAGTTAAAGAGTAACTCAGTGAGAGAGGCTAACCGATCCGGCTCATCGAAAACCTTACGAAACGTATCCAGGAAAACTGGGAGACTCGAGACGACCGGGTTGTCACGTTCCCAGAGCGGGTTTACCCAAGACAGGGCCTCTCCCTCCAGATGGGACATGATGAAGGCCACTTTGGCCCGATCCGAGGGATGTTGCTGTGGCAGCCATTCAAAGTGGAGACTACACTGATTTAAGAACCCCCTACAGAGCTTGGGATCCTGAAACGAGGTGGCTTGGCGAGGCGGGGCGTCGGGAGAGCAGTAAACGCAGTAGGAGGAGTCAGCACTGCAGTGGCAGCCTGGAGGGCCGACAAGCGACTATCAAAGGAGGCCATGTAGGACAAAATGTGGGCTTGAGTATCTTGCTGCTGACCCAGCTCCTGTTGGAGACTGGCCAGCTGAGTGGCATTTCCAGGATCGGCCACCTGTAAGGCCGACAAACGGGTGTCTATCGACTTCATGACTGACATAATGCTCCCCTGATTCTCCCGTAGGAATAGCAACTCGTTCTGGGTAGCAGCCATAGTACCAGCGGAGTCCATGGCCTGATCGTACTGTTAGCGTGGGTGGTCTGGAGCAGGAAACTCCGTGAGTGGACCCTCTGGACCATGGCACTGAGGGACCCCGGGCGAGCTGCCAGGTGGAATCGACCCCTATACAGGGACCGTTAGGAGCAGGCCCAGGGGTTCGAGTACCACGGTAGCTGGTACCGAGAGGGGCGGCTCAGGATGGACCGGAGTAAGACTGAGACTGGAGTAAAGAATGACAGAACAAGACTGGAACCAGGAGGACGGAATGAAGTGAGACAGAAAACTGGAGCGAGAAGGAATGACAGGAGTAGGAACACTGGAAACAGGACTGGAGTAGGACGGCAGGAACACTGAAGGCAGGACTGGAGTAGGACGACAGGAACACTGGAGGCTGGACTGGAGCAGGACGGCAGGAGCACTGGAGGCAGGACTGGAGTAGGACGGCAGGAACACTGAAGGCAGGACTGGAGCAGTACGGCAGGAACACTGGAGACAGGACTGGGGCAGGACAACAGGAACACAGGAGACAGAACTGCAGAAGAGAACAAGGAACACGGGTAGCAGGACTGAGAAGCTGCTGCGAGGAGCAGCCGAGACTGGAACTGCAGGAGCAGAGTGCACACGATGAAGCGAGGCCAGAGTGTTAGGAAACTCAACAATCAGGCGCCTCCCTCAGGGGGAAGCGGCCTGATATGGCCCCGTCTGGTCAGCCATTGGTCCAAAGGTGCTTCCGGGTCAGGGCATAAGAAGCAGGAAGGAGGCGCAGCTGCGGCCAATGGCGCATGCGCATAGCATGCAGGGAAGGCATCGGTCACGAGCCCGTCTCAGATGACCGCCGTGGCCGTCGGGTGGAGAGAGACTGCGGCGTGGGAGCGGATGCCGGGTGAGTACGGCGGAGAGGTGTAACACGTATCTGGCAATTTAACCGGGGATTCGGGTGGGACTAAAATGACATCTCTATTCCCCACCTGCTGAAAGCCTGCGGAAAGCACCCCCTGAACCGAGTCCACAACCTGCCGTTGGGACTGGGCCAGAGCTTGGTGTTCCAAACTTAGCTTATGCAGCGACTGAGTCAAGCATTTCACCTGCTCAGATAAAGCACACATTGGGTCCATGCTGCAGAAGTGAGGAGAGAAAAAAAAATTCACGGTCAGTTATAATGTCTGGAACACCGCACTGAACTTGCTCACTGAGCCAGTGCGCATGTCCTGAGTAAAACAAACTGTGCTCAGAGATACCTGTGGAGCGGGCAGCAGCAGATAAGGTGCGTACTTCAGAACAGCAGGACCTGAAGCATGTGACTGCTGGGGGCGTGGCCTAAACCTCAGAGAGCTAGGAGCTGCAGGAAAACTCCTAGCAGGGTAACTACGGGACAAAGTCACCAAGGGGCATAGACAGTGACGAAAACAGATCAAGCCGGGGTCAAAGCACGAGATAGCATGACAAAACCAGAGGATTAGACAGGAAGGATAGGACGTAGCCAATGAGTCATACACGGAGATAGCTGCAAAGTACAAGAGGGGAGCGCAGAGAGTAATCAGGTCACAGGCAATGAGTCATACACAGAGAGGGTAGCGCAGTACAGAATCAACAGGCAAACTCACAACGGGGAACAGAACCGGGTCAGAACCATATAAGCAAGCTATAAGACAACGAACAGGCACACAGGGGTCAACACACTCGGCCAAAGGCAAAAGTATAACTGATGGGGATGGGAGTTTCTCAGGGGTATAAGAAGCTCTCCCTGAACCAAAGAGAGGCCACAATAATTAATCCCAGGCGTGCAGGTCAAAGCCTGCACTGGACTCCAGACATTAACCCCTGACGTGCAGGTCAAAACCTGCACTGGGATCATGACACTTTACAAACTGTTTATATTTTTCCCTTGTAAATATTCCCCTTTTATTGGACACCCAGGGCCACGGACCTGGTCACCGCTGCCGTGACACTGCCTCTTTAAGAAGCTACCTGTTACCAAGTATCCCCAATGCCCTGGCGGGCGCCCCATATCCTTTGTCCTAATACTGTCTAATGTATTTATATTCATTAGATAGGGACAGTGTACTGCCCCGGGTCGGCCACTAAATGGGGGGCATGTTTATGTTCATAGGTCATAGATAGTGTAGTTAGTGCAAACACATAGTTGTAGGAGGGTCTGCTGCCTGTTAAGCTTGAGAGAGTCTGAGGTAGAGGCAGAGGGTCATTGGCACCTGAAGGGTCCACATGGGTAATAAGCCCAGGACTCGGCAGCAGTCACACGTTACAAGTGAGAAGCCCAGCCTTCCTCCGCACCAGCACAGCAACGGGCTAGTACAGCCGAATGTGGCAACTCATTGCTTGGGCACACGCCTTTAAGACCAGGGCAAAAGGGTCTGGGGAACCCACAGTAGTAAGTACAGATGGAGAAGCGGGGCCAGTACAGAGAGCAGTACATCAGACCAGGGCTCCTCCTCAGTGGCTACTGACTTTGGTGACTAATGATCTTGTGTCTGGGGAGAAACAGACCGAGGGATACTTGGCCGTGGCTGAGCTGAAAAGAGAGGAAACTGGGAAACCGTCAGGGATGGTCTGACCTGGGCCCGTGCAGAGTAACTGTGAATGAAGTGCAGGAAAAAAGAAGGAACCTCGTTATGTGAAGCCTGTTGTTAATGCTGTGAAGTCTTTGGAAATGCTGTGTAATGAACCAAGTAAAGATGTCTTTGTTGAAGCTATGATGGACTGTGTCTCAGTTGATGTGAATTTTCCTGGAAAAGGTCTCCCACTGCATGAGGAGGACCCTGAAGGAGCTGAATCTGGAGACACAGGTTTGCTGACTAGCGAGCATGATTTTTCAGTGAGGAGAGGCCAGAACACCAGATCCCCGGTGTCCTCGGCTACGACTACTGTCCTGGACCTTCGAAAAACTTACACATGGAAAGTTTTTTATTTTTGCATCTTATGTGCAGATATTCCCTACAGAATTGTACTAGATGCAGAAAATCCGCAGGTAACATAATGCATGTAAGCTGCAAATGACTGTATAAATAAAGTTTGTCAAGCATCAAAAACGAAGCAGCTTTACTTACAGCATGATCAAGCAAAAAGAGACAAAAACTATAGCATTAAAAACATGTAAAAAAACCCTCAATAACGCTATGAAAAAAAACTTAAGTATATCTTCAAACACTTTAATTAGGACATAAAAAGTGTGTACAGGGCAACGCATCTCAGTCCTGATGCCTTCCTCAAATCAGTATACAACAACTAGATTACCAAAGAAGCGTTAAAGGGAATCTGTCACCAGGTTTTTGCTGCCCCTTCTGAGAACAGCATCAGGTAGAGCAGGAACCCTGCATTTATGAGATAAGACGAATACATGAGGTGTTGATGATGGTGATATGAATAAATTGAAAGGTATAAAATCTAATAATAGTATGATTTAAGATAATTTTCATAGTCCAGGAGATCCAAACTAAAAGACAGGTCCAATACACCATAATAATAATAAAAATACGAGACATAAGGAATTACACTTTACAGTACTGTATACAAGTGTCTGGAAGTGCATTGGGGAGTGACGATAAACTTATTGCTCCTCATCCTCACCCTGTGTTTCCAACTTAGTAACACGATCTTCTGGCTAATTAATATGTCAGTGGCCATATACTAGAGCAAACCATCTGTCAATCAGCCAGGGGAAAGCTGCTAAGCAGGGAATACAGCGTGAGGCTGAGGAGCTGTAAGTGCATCGTCACACCTCAATGCACCTCCAGACACGTATACAAAAGTTCAAAATGTGATTTCTCACTGGTGGAGCATCGCTTTTGGGCTTATCTTTTAAATGGTTACACAATTATATTAATGGTTTTAGAAGGAGAGGGAGGATAGATTTTTGACAAGTTCTCCTTTAAGCCCTTTTGAGACTAGACAAGCCAACTTAAATATCCAGCAGACATTTCAATGTTGGAGTTTACACAGTATGTTGGGACGTCACATGGTATCCGTTCAATCGATGTTAAGATAGTTTTGCTGAAATCATATTCACGTTCTAATGCAAAATTTCTGATGATTCAAAACTATTTTTATTGACCTTCGAGCGGTCTGTGCTCATGTGTTACCACAGTTGCTGGACAGTGCGGCCTACGTATTGAAGTGACTATGGACACTCCAGGAGATAGATAACATAGTCTGTATGACAACTAACAAATATTCTGATACATTCACGCTCATACGACTTGACCAAGGAAGGAAACAGACCTAGGTTTTGGATTTCTTTTTACACAATGTGCTTGGGGCCAATAAATTACAAAAGTGTGAGTGACCTCGTTCTGTATGTAATTTTGTATTTTTAGACTGATGTTCCTTTGATATTGAGCAGCTCCGTAAGATGCGCCAATACCGTGACAATATGGTTCTAATGAAGGTGTGGCCTGAATTATATGTGGTCAGAAAATGTATGCTAAAAAGGAGCAGTTTCACATTCACTCATTATGCATATGGTAGCTAGACACTATGCCCGAGTATGTTTTTTGGCTGTATTTAGTACATCTGTGATGAGCTTGTAAGAATACTGTTTTTCCTGAAAGGAGTTGTGTAGCCTTGGGGATGAAGTCTGCTATCACTTTATGTGACTGCTGACTTGTGAATGCTCACAGCGTGCAGTGTGTGCGCTGTCAGGATTGTCCTAAACTGATGGCAGGCGGGAGCTTGACCACAAATATGCGATTTGCATACATGTGGTCACAAGCCAACTAGTCGTGCGTGGCCTCACTCAATACAGGGAAATTGAGAGAGGCCAGACACGTTTCGTCGGAATGTGGATGGAAGTATGCAAATCGCATACTTGCAGTTACGTGACAGCCAACTTCCGGCACCAGAGAATCCTGACAACTTGCACTGTGTGCACTGCGAGGATTTCCAAGTCTGAAGTCACATAGAGTGACTGCAGACTTTAGTCCTAAGTTTTTAAAATTTGCAACCTTTTCAGTAAATGTTTTCTTAATCGCTAATTTTTTTCCAGCATGCTTTTATGTGATCAGATAGAATATTAAGTACAGTAAGCAGGATGGGTAGTGGGCTCTCCCTTGTTATGAGAAATAATTTGTCTGCACATGAAAAATTGGCCATCAAATTACATTTTATGTACATGCATATTGCAGTGAGGGCAACAGAAAAGCGTGGTGGTGTGGTCATACAGGAAAGATCAGCATACATGTCTGAGTCACTCAGATTCTTACACACTACTTAACAAGAATCTCTGAAGACTCTAGCCATCTCTGGTTGCCAGCATCTGTTCTGTAGCTGTAGGATCTCCATGTAGTTGCTGACTCGGCAATGTTATTCAAAAAAAGTCATTGCAGTGTCATATGCAAGCTATACATATGTTCTAAGTCCCACATAAAGTAAAGCTAAAACTCTGGCTGCCTGCTGCCACCACTAGGGGGAGCAAAAGAACTAGTTGCATACATGGAACTCAATAATAAGTATTCAGTAAGCTCTTAAACGCCCCCTAGTGGTGGCTGCAGACAGGCAGAATGTTGTCTTTTACCCTTATGTGTACACAGAGGATTTGGAGCTCGGTAGGATATTTACTATTCATACTCATTCATCCAGCTCATACTGTGAAGTTTTACTATAAACTTATCCTTGAAAATTTCTAAATTAAAAATAATTATAAAAATTATATAATGATATGAAGAAATGTATAACATGTTAGTCATTTTTTGTCTTGTCACAATTTATCTTCTTCAGATAGATGTGTATTCCATTTATGGAGCGTAAAATTAATTGGGCTCGTTGCAATGGTTCACTCTTAGGGTCCGGAAGTAACTCAAACTTCTGTAAGGTCAAAGCAGTGGCAACTTTCATTTCATTCATTGCAAAATTCTGTCCAATGCAGTTTCTGGGAGAGAGAATATAAAATTGTAAGGTACAGATGTATGTAATACAATGTATGATACATGAAAACAGTGAGGAACTATAGGGGTACTAGACAACACTTGTGGGGGGCTGGCAATGTTATGTCACAGTAATGGCTCCAATAATGTCAGCAGAGGACAACCCCATTTGAAACTAGTTTTGCAGACATTCATGCCTTTTTGGGCCATGGATGCGTAGCAGAAGAGATAATTTATACAGTCCCCCCTGAACAACAATTCATTAACATGCAAGTCTTTGGGTTTTTTTTCATTATGCAGGCTCCTATTTTTATTTAGCCTTCTCGTATTACCTTGCTCCTGCAGAGAATGGCAGGAAGGCATGCGAGTGTCTTAACGCCGAATTTTCTGGAGAGAACCTTAGGGGATCAAACACCTAAAGAGACACAGAATGAGTAATGTGAACACCAGCGCATATCATCCTTTTTGGACAAGTTAGCAACATGAAACTCTTGAAGTGGACCTTTCACCATTTTCAGCATGCTAAACAGGCCACATTATGGAATAGTGGCTGCAGAGCTGAGTAAAATATGTGTTTTATTTTTAATTCCTACATTCCACTGTGGGGATATTTTCTTGTAAAATTTAGGTTATGATGTATGTATAGTTCAACTGGGCATTCAATTTGTCACTGTGGGTGTGCACTTCTTCCCCTGCATGAAGTTGACCAATCACAAGCAGGCAGTATCATGCTAGGGAGAAAAGATCACGCCCACCTCTCCCCAGTGTTCTCTGCAGCTGCTGTGTAGAAATACAAAAGAGCACGGTTTATAGCCAGATAGACAAAAGGGTCTGAAAATGCTTGACCCTTCTCTCCCTCATCATTATCTGTTGGGGAAGAATCAGAAGACCCCCAGACACATTAGATTGTTAGCCGACAGCCGACATCAGTGGGTTCGGTCAACTTTAGCCTAATGTGTACAGGAATGTCAGAAAAACATTTGCACGGTACTTTGTATGCTAAAGTCCTGTTACACTTTTTTACGAGTTCTGAGTCTGTGGAATAGATTCCAATGGCAAATGGTTGCTTACTGCAAAGGACTGAAAGTTAGTTTAGAGATAAGAATTACATCCTTGGAAATTGGTGACTTTTCAGCTATTCATACATTTAGGCCAGGTTCACATGTTCAGTATCTGGTCAGCATTTTAAATCAGTATTTGTAAGCCAGAATCAGCATAGAAACAATCATAAAAAAAAGTTTAATAGAAACACATCACCACTTCTGTATTTATCACCCACTCCTGGCTTACAAATACTGATGTAAAATACTGACCAAATACTGAATGTGTGAACGTGGCCTTATAGTAATAATTCAGGGAAGGCTTTTAAGGCAATGGATTCTCTCTGGGTTTACATTGAACAAATTGTAACATATTAAGGAAAACTTGATATCAGTAGCTTGAATGTGCTAAAGAGAATAATGGGAAGCTGCAGTCTAGGGCCAGACAATGTTAATAAATTTTAAAGGAGTTGTTGTTCACTTCTTTTATATTGATGAGCTCTCCTTATGATACAGTAAGTCAATTAAATAAGATCAGTTGAGGTTTGACACCCGGCACACCCATCAACCAGTGTTATCACCCCGGAAGTATGGAACAGCACAGCTCTGTACCGAATGTAGTGGTCACTGAGCAGAACTTTTTTCCAGTAGGGGCTGATGTGCAGCACCCGGCAGTGACCACTAAAAAGTGTACATCAGTGCGGTGTTAGGCTCCAAATACTACATGCAGATAAAAACAGATATGTGCAGCCATGATCTTATATTGTTGACCTATCCTAAGAATAAGTCATCAAAACAAAAGTGCTGGAAAAACCTTTAAGCATTTTATAATAATTCCCCAAGACTGTGGGGAATTACTCACATCATGTCCAGACACAAAGACTAACACCATTTCATGTAACACCTGTCCCACTATTGGGGCAGTGGCTGTGATATTTGGTTGAGATACTGGATACTTATAAATGCCAGGTCCTGTTTAATAAAGCAGAATGGAGTTATAGGAGATGAATGGGAACATTACACATTTATAGTATTACCTCTGGATCTTCCCAGATACTGGGGCACCGGTTTATAAGATATATAGAGATGAGAACAATGGTACCTGTAGAAAGAAGGCACAGAAATTCTTCATATATGCTATAGATATATAAACATAGCATAATAGATAGATAGATAGATAGATAGATAGATAGATAGATAGATAGATAGATAGATAGATGAGTTTTGAGTTTTTATATGTAGATAGAGTCAGTTTTTTTTATGATTTCACCCACCTTTGGGCAAGCTCCGTCCATCAAAGAATGTGATTGGTTCTTTAAGTTGGCGAACCACTTCCGGAACAGGAGGAAAGAGACGCATGCTTTCCTTAATGCACATGGTGGTGTATGGCAGCTTTCCCAGGTCTTCCCTGGCATGCAGAATTAATGATAAAACATAACCTTCAGGCATGCAGACAGCTTTACAGCATAAGGAAACAGGTTGAAAAAGATTTGGGCCATTTGGTTGGACAAAGTTTACTAAGGATTCATCATAATATTTCTTTTATTTTCAGGCAATTCCAAAAAACAAGGGTGTATGTACAGTACCATAGAGGCCGCCTGATGGGGTGTATGGGATATCTGGAGAAAGATGGTCCAGGTAAGAGATCAGTCCAGCTTTACGGGATGTACTGTACATCAGAAAGCCTCTCGCCAGAATGGATAGGCAAAAGAATGTATGGTTTAAAAGTACATTTTACTAATCCAACAAATATTACAATACAAAAATATTTCCAATTATAATGATGCCTCTAGCCAATACAGATCAGACTGGATTCCTAACTAGTTGCAAGCATATCACAGAAGCTATATAATATCCAGATCTAAATGCAATCTTATATAAACTTCCTTTCATTTACAAAATATATAATAAGGTGTCACATAACTCTCAACATACCACGGGCAATATGCAATTAACGCTAATGCAAAGTGCCTGTAAACATTACCCTAGGTTTTGGGCTAAAGGATCACCCTTAAATAATCAGAATAAAGTGCTTTTGTGCATAGACTTATTTGCTAGCCAATGTGATCAAAGTAAAATGCTTGCTTAGAATAATTACCTTAGTTGGGGAGCCACACCAGACCTGCCACCCACCCCAACGTACGTTTTGATAGATTCTTATTCTGGGGGTATTCTAAGCAAGCATTTTACTTTCATCACATTGGCTAGCAAATAAGTCTAAGCACAAAAGCACTTTATTCTGATCATTTAAGGGTGATCCTTTAGCCCAAAACCTAGGGTAATGTTTACAGGAACTTTGGCACTTTGCATTAGCGTTAATTGCACATTGCCCGAGGTATGTTGAGAGTTATGTGACACCTTATTATATATTTTATAAATGAAAGGAAGTTTATATAAGATTGCATTTAGATCTGGATATTATATAGCTTCTGTGATATGCTTGCAACTAGTTAGGAATCCGGTCTGATCTGTATTGGCTAGAGGCATCATTATAATTGGAAATATTTTTGTATTGTAATTGTTACCACGACTGGTCAGGTGAGGAAAATCTCCAGGAGTGGACCCTCTGGACCGTGGCACCGTGGGGCCCCGGGCGAGCTGCCAGGTGGAGCCGACCCCTATACAGGGATCGTTAGGAGCAGGCCCAGGATTTCGGGTACCACGATAGCCGGTACCGAGAGGGGCGGCTCAGAACGGACTGGAGTAGGAGCATGAGACTGTAGGAGGTAGGACCAGAGAAGGATTGCAGGGCCGGACCAGGGATAGCAGGACGAAGCGGGATCACTGGAGACAGGACCAGAGTAGGACTGCGGGACTGGAGCATAGACAGCAGGACAGAGCAGGATGACTGGAGACAGGACCAGAGAAGGACTGCGGGACTGGAGCATAGACAGCAGGACAGAGCAGGATGACTGGAGACAGGACCAGAGTAGGACTGCAGGACTGGAGCATAGACAGCAGGACAGAGCAGGATCACTGGAGACAGGACCAGAGTAGGACTGCAGGACTGGAGCGTAGACAGAAGGACAGAGCAGAATCAATGGAGACAGGACCGGAGTAGGACTGCAGGACTGGAGCATAGACAGCAGGACAGAGCAGAATCAATGGAGACAGGACCGGAGTAGGAATGCAGGACTGGAGCATAGACAGCAGGACAGAGCAGGATCACTGGAGACAGGGTCGGAGTAAGACTGCGGGACTGCTGCAGGAACCACGAACGATAGGACTGCGAGACTGCTGCAGGAATCATGGAAGACAGGACTGCGAGGCTGCAGAGAGTACACGAGGAAGCAGGGCCCAGTGTGCTAGCAAACACAATGATCAGGCGCCTCCCTCAAAGGGGGACGGCCTGATATGCCCCTGTCTCGTCTGCCATTGGTCCGTCGGTGTTTCCGGGTCAAGACATTGCCGGAGCACAAGTGACAGGAGGGAGGCGCGGCCGCGGCCTACGGTGCATGCGCATTGCATGCAGAGACACCATCGGCCACGGACCTGTCAGAAGGGACCGCTGTGGCTGTCGGACGGCAGGGGCTGCGGCGCGGGAGCGGAGGCCGAGTGAGTATGCAGTGGCGGCGTGACAGTAATATTTGTTGGATTACTAACATGTATTTTTAAACCATACATTCTTTTGCCTATCCATTCTTGTGGAAGGTTTTCTGATGTACGCTCTATATTGAATGGATTTTGGATATATGTTTATGGACTATAATGTATATTCAGCTTTATGGGATGTATAGTACAAATGCCATAGAGTTATTTTACATAGAAGTTGGCCTTTAACCTGTTAAATAGTGGGTGGGCTTCATCAATACAGCTCATGAGAACAAGCAGAGCTGCAGAATAAAGCACAAGGAATGGGAGAGGGAAACATAGAGAGAAAACGTGCGAGCACCCTGACCTCTTCCGATATAATATATGACAGTAATCATGTACATAAGTGCTGAAAATGAGAAACTCTCACCAGTCCACTGTGGTCCGATCTCCTAGGACCTCTCTGATCTCCTCCCGGCATTTCTCCTGGTGCTCGGGATATTTAGCCATACAGTATAATGTCCAGGAGATGCCGCTCGCCGTTGTATCATGCCCTTCAAACATAAAAGTGTCCACCTCTGCCCGCAGGTCTTCATAAGATAGACCCTGACCATTTTCATCCTGATAATAATAATACATGTTACGGATTAAGCTCAACCGGCTCCAGGCTACACTGAATAAGAGATGCTGGATCCCCCGTGACTGGAGAATGGGTTGTCCACTTGCAATAGCAAACTTTGGAGCTACTATACAAACTAGGTTTTCAACCTTAGTACCTGTAGCCCTGCGGGTCAATGTCAATCTAATGAGTATTATGAGCCGGTGGGGGGCACACAAGTTGGGTGAGGGAACAGGTCACATAGGGGCTGTTGAACGCAAGCCGGAGAGTACGGTAGACCCACACTGTGTGGTTCTTTGCAGAGAGGAGGAAGATCCCTATCCCCCTTATATCCAGGTCAGCCTCTTTTCCTCCATGACTAATAGACAATGTAGTAAATGTTAAACGATGGGCGGTAGTAATTACTAAACCGACAAGAGAATAACTACAATAGGAGCAAAGGTTGCAAAGTCTCTTTTGCCTATATAAAAAGACCAATGCTATTAAAGATTGCAATAATTGGGAGTCCCGTTGGGGCTTTTGCATTTGGACCCATCAGGTTCAAGTTAGACCATTGCTATCAGGACTAATATTCTGGTGAAGGGGAAATCCAAAACGCATAGGTTTGACTCTAAGTGACTTTTAAATGTATTGTACAGGACTTTTTATCTAATAAGCCCTGTTAGGTTCCTGCTTTGCGTGGTAATTACCTCGACCCGTTGTTTAACATTCACTGCATCCTCCATTGTTCATGCAGGAGGAGAAGCTGACCTGGATGAAAGGGGGATAGGAATCTTCCTCCTCTCCCAGCGTAGATCTATCGCGGTCTCCGGCTGGCACTCTGGTTTTGGTTTTTAGCTGCCTCATATTACAGCCCCTCATTAAGGATGTCTGGACCTGGTAGCAGCAGGCTGATTGTTTTAACATGGTTATTCACATTCATCATATCTAATATCCTTCCTCAGAAGTGCTCCGTTTTAAGCCTTTTTTTCTTGTTTTTTTTTCTAATAAAAGCTATTGTGTAGTGTGAACTGGCAAACTGTAGGGTGAGAGTACGCTAGCTGGACAGTAGAGGCTAGTTAGGAAATGTATACAGCTCAGATAAAGTTCTTTCTCAAGCGGTTAGTTTGTGCAGGCAGCGGTCTGAAGCCTGGAGGTTAACCTGACAGTAAAGAGGGTTCTTGAAATTCATTACTGTGATTGCCAGCTATGCTATGCTAAGACATGTTTTGAAATGTCAAAACAGGAAAGTATGCTGAAGGTGATGCCGCCACCGAAAGGTGGCTCTAGACACATCGAGGAGTTATGGACTGCTGTCTGATGACTACCTTGGACAGTGTAAGAGCAGCGCCCTGGCCAAAACTGTCACCCCTGGAAAAGTACAGCGAGTCTCACCCTGATCTACAGTGATTAACCATGCCAACCTGTTTACTCTTAAACCACTTTTGGTGAATTTAGCCTGGCCTGACAGTAAAATGGATGGCGTGATAGCAGCTGTGCCCTATGATGACTAGCTTTGCTTTCCCCAGCGAAGGTGGACTTCATTGTGGCCTGTACTGGGAGCATGCTATGACCTAAGAGAAAGAGGAGGGTCGTGGCCTAGGAGTGCGACTCCAAATTCTATTGTATCCTGCACCTATAAGAGACACTGCTTCTAGATATGAGCCATTGCGGACATCTAACTCTGCTTGCTAGTGAAACTGTTCCTGTTCTATACCACAACCACCAAGCTCAGTGCTCCAGTATTTTTGGGTTATGATCAAGCACTTCTATACTCTTGTGTAAATGTTAAGCTCAGTGCCACTGTATTGTCCTTAAACCTTCAAGCTCTGTGCCTTAATGTTGAAATGTAAGCATAAAGCTTTACATTTTTGCTTTTATGTAACCACTGACAACTCTGTGCTACAATAAAATGCCTAAAGGGCGGGTATTGTGTCTCCATGTGGAGAGTGGCTCCTTAAACTGCAATCAGAGGCCTCTCATACAGCTAAATGAGACCTCTTACTGTGCACTGAGGCGGGGCAAACACCCTGAAACACGTGTCTGTAAATAAAGGTTCTGATTTGACTTGTATCCCAAGTCATGTGGCCAAGGCTCGTTAAATGGTCAATATTGACTTTTAAGATTGCTACTTCCACTAGGTTGCACTAGAGTTCTAGTCTCCTTCCTCTCTAAAGAGGCAATCTGTACAATCAAATGTGTAACCATCAAGTGCATGGCCTCATTGGAAGACTGTAACAAATCACTTTCTGTAACAACCCTGCTGGCATCACTGCATGGCCTCCCATCCCCCGCACACCAACTTACTTTCTGCTTCAAGCCATGCTGTGAATTCTGTCTGTTACCAGCCCTGCTTGCTCTCCATGCTTCCTGACTGTGTGTATAGGGGGGCAGCGCCTGAACTCTCTGGTTCTTATGCAGTCAGGGTGCACCTGGCTAATGGGTCCCTGACCAATTACCTAGAGCCCTGGACTATTTAACCCTGCCACAGCCACTGAAACATTGCCTGTGCAATGTCTAAACTCAGTTAGCTCCTTGCTGCTGAGCTAGCCAGGCCCTGTCCTATGTCTTGCCTTCTCTGAAGGCTCTTACTGCGTATTCCTGTGTCTTGGTACCTTGCCTAGCATTTCTCTGTCCGCCTGCCAGGAGGCAGAATATCCTGGCCCTTGAGTCTTGTTCCCAGTGCCTTGTCTGTTTTCTGTCTGCCTGCCAGGAGCCAGAATATCCTGGTCCTTGTGTCTCTGTCTGAACTCAGTCTTACCTCTGTCTGTCAGTCTCCTTGTCTGTGGTTCCTTCTCTGCTGTGTCTTTCCTTGTGTCCTCCCTATCTGAGGCTCTGCTCTCTTGCAGCTCTGCCTGCTCTGTTCCCTTGCAGCTCTGCTCTCTCGCAGCTCTGCCTGCTGGGCTCCCCTGCCGCTCTGCCTGCTGGGCTCCCCTGCCGCTCTGCCTGCTCGGCTTCCTAGCCGCTCTGCCTGCACGGCTTCCTAGCCGCTCCGCCTGCACGGCTTCCTAGCCGCTCCGCATGCATGGCTCCCTAGCCGCTCTGCCTGCAAGGCTCCCTAGCCGCTCTGCCTGCACGGCCCCCTTGCAGCCCAGCCTGCTCTGCGGCTCTGCCTACGCCACACTCCAGCCTATATCCGTACCTGCACCTCCTGTGTGAACAGGTCCAAATCCTGTTCCAACATACACCACTCCTTCCTGCCTACACCTCCTGTGTGAACAGGTCCATATCCTGTTCCAACATACACCACTCCTTCCTGCCTACACCTGCTGTGTGAACAGGTCCTTACCTGTCCCTTCTCATACCACGCCAGTCTGTCCTGTGTCTCAAGCCGTGCCCGCCTGTCCTGTGTCTCAAGCCGTGTCCGCCTGTCCTGTGTCTCCAAGCCGTGCCCGCCTGTCCTGTGTCTCCAAGCCGTGCCCGCTTGCCCAGTGTCTCCAAGCCGTGTCTCCAAGCCGTGCCTGCCTGCCAGTGTACCAAGCCGTGCCTGCTTGCCCAGTGTCTCAGCCTGCCTGTTAGTCACACCTCTCCAAGTGACTTGTCCCCGAGTGGGATCAGCAGCCACAGCCAGACACCACCCTGGAGTTGGACCCGACAGCTCTCTGCCGCACAAGTCTGACCTCACCATCAGAGGCTCCAGTGAAGACCGAGGTAGCTGTCGTAGTCACGCCCCTTCCAGGGTAGTCTGGTTTGTGGCACAGTGGGGCCACAACCCCCCGGCCCGCGCCAGTCAGCCAAGGCGCGAGCGTGACACTTTCCTTCCTCAAGTTCAGTAAAAATCAGCTTCAGTTTTTTCTTTCAGTGTCTGTGTCCATCACTGCGCCAGCCTTATGTGGAAAGGGGACCAAAGCCACGCATAGAAAACTGACCCAATTGGCAAAGGGAGGGGAGAGGGTAGTAATCACACACTTAGTGCTGACATAAACAAAACCGCTACATTATTTTACTGCCAGCTACCCGGACAAACAAGAGAAAGACTAACCGATAGAACCTTTTCTTTAAAGATAGAAGCCTGATATTGCCTGGGTATGTTTAGTCAAGCCAAGAGTTTGTAAGGGTGTGCTGGTGTCAAGCCATGCCCTGCATCCCTTCCTGGTAAAGCGGGTACGTTTTAGGTGTAAGATGGTGTGTTATGTGATAATGCTTTATGATGTTATCATGTATGGGTAATGTTAAAGTTATGCATCTTTATGGACTAGGGATAGATATAGGGAGATACCGTATAAAAGTAAGGTCTAGTAATAGTGATAGTAATGGGTAGCATAGGGTTTAGTACAGTAGGGGCACTGTAAATTAGGAGATTAGATAAGGATAAGATAAGAACTGGTTAAGGGAAAAGGGGATTTCCAAGTTAGGAGAGGCCAGAGTAGTGATAGCTGAGAGACTTCCTGGGTTTAGTCAGAGAGATGGATGAAGATGAGTAAGGTTATTGGAAGAACAAGTTTTAAGCTGGAGTCACACATAGCGACTCACCAGCGATCCCGGCAACGATATCAACGTGTCAGGATCGCTGGTAAGTCGCTATGTGATCGCTGGTGAGCTGTGTTCGTTAGTTACCAGCGCGCTGATGCAGGGAGCTGGTAACTAAGGTACACATCGGGTATCCAAGGGACGCGCGTCCCTTGGATACCCAATGTGTACATTAGTTACCAGCAGATCGCTGGTCTCCCGCCTGTCACACGCAGCGATGCGTGCTGGCCAGCGGGAGACCAGCGACGAAAGAAATGTCCAGAGGCTTCTTGCAGCGATCAGCGATACCAGTAGGGGGGCCGGTCGCTGATCGCTGTCACACACAGTGATCTCGCTGGTGAGATCGCTGTTGTGTCACAAAACTTGTGACTCAGCAGCGATCTCGCTAGCGAGATTGCTATGTGTGACGGAGCCTTTAGAAGGAGTCCAGCAGTTCAGGGCCTCAGGGCTGGAAGTCACACGAGTACTAGGAAAACAGGAGCAGCATCAGAGAGGAAGCGACTAGGTTCAGTGGAAAATCCTGGAACATCCGAGACTTACAGTCTGGAAAGGGTTTGGAAAGCGGCATCCTTTATTTCACCCCCGGAGGGGAAAACGGGCAGGGGCCCCCAGGCAATAATTAGTCTAGCTAGTCGGGAAACTGCGGTACCGGAGCGTAGGTTACCGGAACAAAGATTGCCAGGAGAGCAAGGGACAGCACAGAGGAAAGGATTTATGATCAGTGAGAATTACTGTGCGAATTCTGTGACAGAGATAAAGTTGCTGAGTAAAGTTGTATTGTTATAAATGGACTTGGACTCTGGTAATCAGTGTGTGATGATATCTGGAACTGGAACCGTGCAACCTGAGGTGAACTCCAATCTACAAGTGAGTGACTTGCATTGCACACAAATTACACAACATATGGGACATTGTGTTTTCTTTGCGGGGTGCCAGGGTGTACCAGAACAGCAGTTCCTCGCCAGGAATACCACCCTGACCACCTCACACGTTACCAAGAAATGTATAAGATCGCATATGGCATCTTTCTGGGAAAAGAAAACCTTGACTTTAGGTCCTGGTGGACACTGGGGTGGCAGCCAAGATGGAAGATTAGAGAAGGGTAGGCTCTACCTAAAGTTTGCTGAAGGGAGGCCATCCACTCTCCTAACCCTTATGATGCATTCTGGTTCGGCAGGTTGAGAAAGGTTTGTGGGGGCCCTTCTCTTTTTGGCGAGGGTTTGCAGTAAACAGCAACCTCGTGCACTTTTTTCGTATGCCACGCTGCACTTTTTTGCTGAAGGGAAGCCATGAATTCCTAACCCTTATGATGTATTCTGGCTCCGCAGATTGAGAAAGGTTTGTGGGGGCACTTCTCTTTTTGGAAGACTGTAACAAATCACTTTCCTGCCTCCAGTTCAGTAAAAATCTGTTTCAGATTCTTCTTTCAGTGTCTGTGTCCATCAATGCGCCAGCCTTGGGTGGAAAGGAGTCCAAAGCCGCTCATAGAAAACTGACCCAACTGGCAAAGGGAGGGGGAGGGTCGTAATCACACACTTAGTGCTGACATAAACACGACCTATACGTTATTTTACTGCCAGCTACCTGGACAAACAGGATCAAAAGAGAGACTAACCGTCCGATAGAACCTTTTCTCTAAAAATAAAAGCATGATATTGCCTGGGCATGTTTAGTCAAGCCAAGAGTTTGTAAGGGTGTGCTGAGGTCAAGCCATGCCCTGCATTCCTTCCTGGTAAAGCGGGTACGTTTTAGGTGTAAGATGGTGTATTATGTGAAGGATCTATGATCAGTGAGAATTACTCTGTGAAGGATCTATGATCAGTGAGAATTACTGTGCGATATCTGTGACTGAACTAAACTTGCTGAGTAAAGTTGTTTTGTTAAAAATGGACTTGGACTCTGGTAATCAGTGTGTGACGATATCTGGAACTGGAATCGTGCAACCTGAGGTGAACTCCAATCTAAGGGGTACTTTACACTAAGCGAGGTCGCTAGCGAGATCGCTGATGCGTCACCGATTTTGTGATGCAACAGCGACCTCGCCAGTGATCTCGTTACGTGTGACACTTAGCAGCGACCAGGCGCCCGCTGCGATGTCGTTGATCGTGATCGAATGTCCTGGGCCATTTTTTGATCGCTGGTGTCCCGCTGGCCAGCATGCATCGCTGTGTTTGACACCGACGAGCGACCTCGTTAGCGACTCAGAAATCTTGGACGCAGGCGGGAGTTGTCAGAATCACTGCTGTGTGACACTAAGCAACATCGAGATCGTTGCTGCGTCATTGGGTAAATTTGACTGTTTGACAGCTTACTAGCGACCATTTAGCGATGCAACAGCGATCCTTACAGGTCGTATCGTTGTCGGGATCGCTGGTGCGTCGCTTAGTGTAACAGTACCCTAAAAGTGAGTGACTTGCATTGCACACAAATCATACAACAGATGGGACATTGTGTTTTCTTTGCGGGGTGACAGAGTGTGTCGGAACAGCAGCCCTTTGTCATGATTATCACCCTGGCCACCTCACATGTTACCAAGAAATGTATAAGATTGTATATGGCATCTTTCTGAGAAAAGAAAACCTTGACTTTAGGTCCTGGTGGACACTGGGGTGGCAGCCAAGATGGAAGATTAGAGAAGGGTGGGCTTTACCTAAAGTTTGCTGAAGGGAGACCATCAATTCCTAACCCTTATGATCAATTCTGGCTCCGCAGGTTGAGAAAAGTTGGTGGGGGCCCTTCTGTTTTTGGAGAGGGTTTGCAGTAAACAGGAACCTTGTGCACTTTTTTCATATGCCACTCTGCATTTTTTTTAGAAGCACAGGAGGGTTTTAAAAACTTTCCAAAAATTACAAAGTAATCATTAAAATACAGGCAGTCATGTAATACACAGGGACACTGAGCCCATGAGAGTGCAAGCCATGTCATTTAGTATCTCTCCTGTCTGGGTAATACATGGGGTGCTATTATCTACCTTAGCACAGAGCAGAATATCAAGGAAGTCCAGGTGCCTCTTCTTCTGGATCTTCTCCAGCTCTGTTTCTTCCTTTAGGGATATCTTTCTCTCTTGAATCACTTTGTCTAAATTTAAGTACCGTACATAATTAATTATAATTAATAGAGATTATTGCCGTAGTCTTTCACCCTTAGATCAATGCCATTGTAATACTTTGTGCTGGAAATTATGGCAAAGTCCAGCTTGCCAGAGTTACAACTCAAAGTTCATGACTAATGCAAACAAACATCATGGCAATCAATAGATGATGGCTATAAGCTAAAAGCTTTATTTTTTTATTATTAGATCTACCCTTACACTCGCCATCAATCGGTAGATGTCCAGGTCCTGAGACCACCACCGACTGCTCAAAAAACGAAAAGAAAAAAAAGTTCTGAAACATACAACTCAACAAGTCGAATGACTCAACTCCTGCATGGAGCTTGTTTGGAGTGGTGTACGGGCTCAATACAAAGTCTCTGAGCCCATGGACAGCGGTGTACAGGCTCACAAACTCTCTATTGAGCCCGTGCTCCGCTCCATCCACTTCAACCTAATGTCCCGCACGTTTCGGAGTGTTTTTTTAGCGATTGCTGGAGGTCTCAAGTCCTGAACATTCACCGATCAGCAACATGTGTAAAGTGGGCTAATAAAATAAATAAAAAGAAAAATTATGAGCATGCTTTAAATCTAAAAAAAATGCAATTTCTCATTAAATCATCTTTTGCTATACTTTAACTCCTTTGCAGGAGGTTGAGGAAAGCATCTAGATGTTACACTCACCCGTGTGTCCATGCACTATCTTTAAGGCTCTGCGAAATCGGAATCCATGGGGGCTCAGATGGAAAATCACATCATTATGATACGGGAGAAAGAAGAATCTGTGGTCCGCCAGATATGATAACTCATATACAGCTTTGATGTAAACACTCTCACTATAAGATGAAAGGTCAGAATGTTATTAGTGTGCACAATTTTAGGGTAATCTAACATATTTAGGGACTCAAAAGTCTATTTCATTGCTGGTCATATTTTGGGAGGGTTTAATAGGAGCCGCGGCAGTCATTAGGACAGTAGGTGATACAACAATCCATACGCACTCCATGATCGTGTTGCAGTGAGATATGGGTTGACTGAAGGAGACTGCTTCCTCTGTCTAACTGCTCAGTAGCTAGGTTCATTATTGACTGCTTCACATGGAGTGGGCTCCTGATGTTGTACAAGATTAGAAAAACATGGCGATTTATTCCATCTGTCCATGGGTTAAGTTTGGTGTTTTGCCGTTTTTGGAAGATGTCTGGTCCACACCTTGTGAATAGAGGTGGTGCTGTTATTTGAAGAAAGCACCCATGTTTCTGTAATTCTGTACAACATTTTTTTTAAGGAAATCCAAATTAATATTATCAAAAAAGGTTATTTTACAGGTTTTTGACAAACCTGTTCATCTGGCAGTTGCTGTGACAGCTAAAGGCACATTTCATGATGGTGTCCAGTGTCATGAGGCTGACATGATGGAAAAGTTCCACTGGGCTGTCTTTGGTAAGAAGACGTTCCCATTTGTCCTAAAAAAAATGAGAAAAGAACAGGAATGAGTTAGAGAATGGAACAATATGTTCCTTGCTAAATAGATATTTCTGTCCTTACCAGCATGACGGTAACACAGTCGGACATCAGTCTGACATACGGCTTCAGAACATCATAATGGAATCCCGGGGTCAGCAGCCGGCGGTGCTGAAACCACTTCTGTCCTGACAACACCAGCAATCCTTCCCCTGAGTGATGCAAAAGTTAAAAATGAGCTTTGTGAGGCTTTAAGATGTGGCCTAGTTTTTGAAAGGGGGTGTTTGATGGTGCCCATAGACAAAGTTGATCACTGTATTCCGATGAAATCATCAACAAGAATCTATTGTCTGCAGGCACATCAACTAGTACAAGATCACATACCGATCCACGGAATCATAAAGCCATAAGTAAAACTATCCTTCGGATCTGTAAAAAAAGGGAATATATTTCAAGAGACTATACCTGAAAAGAACATTTAAGAGTATGTGCATACTGAGTCTTTTTGTTGAGTTTTGGGTTGGAAAACTGACCAGAAACTCCAAGCATTTGAACATTTTGAGTAGGATTTGGAGAGTTTCCACTCAGTTTCTACTCTCAAAATTTCTTTAAAAAACCTCTGTCTGAACAAACCCTAAACAGGGCTCCCAGATCTTAAATGGAGCAGTGATGGACACAGAGATGGCAGGATTACCCTGAACGAGACAGGAAAGTCTAGCAGTAAGTCTTTTAAAGAGAGAACAAGTTTAATGATCACAAAGTATTATGTAAGAATGTAGGCAAATGCTCCCAGGAATACTAACCAGGGGAAAAAATTATGTCCATTAGGGCAAATGCAAATTGCCCCATATTGGGGGAAAAATGCCTTCCCGACTCCACATACGGCAATCAGATTAGTTCCCTGGATCAATGCCCCATCACAGAGTCTTGTACCCATTACCTGTAAGTTATGTAACCCTCATTGAACTTTTTTAGTGAATCAACCATTACAACAATCATATGGCAGAGAAGTTCATAATCTCACTGCTAGCACAGTAACTCTCAGAATGGTGACTCTATGGCTGGTTGTGTTGAGTTTCACGAGGTGTGGTGGAACCTGCGGCTTATACTAGGGAATCATTTTTATAAGGTGCCTGCATGATGCCACAATTTGGGCATCTAGCATAAGTGACTTGAGACCTCGAGAAACCTACAGGCCCATAGTTTTGCCAAAAATGTTTCTTTCAGCGAATTTCAAAGGGTTGTCTCGAGATAGGTCATAACTTGCTATCAACGAGACATCTACTGGTACCGAAATGGAGCTTTGGAGTACCCAAGTTTAATGAATCAAAAGAATCATGCCCATTTATTTCCATCAGGAAAGCAGGAAAGCTGGAGATAGCCAAGTAGAGCGCCTCACTACCTCTGGCAGTCATATAGACTATGAATAGGTCATCGCTTCTTTCAAACTTGGTGCTTTGGAGTCCAGTTCTTGTTATCGGTGAGGGTCTTGTGGGTTGGTGATAACTTTTTAATTTAGTACAAGACAGAAGGTTAGCAATCTGATGATCGATAAGGGCTCTTACCTTGTCTGGACAGGATCGCCTTTGCATAATCGGGGTGGCATATCGTCAGGGCTGCAAAGAAATTTCCCAGCCACAGTGGAAAGGCGTACGGGTATTGTTCGGCATAACGAATCATAATCTGCATGTCATTGCCATTCTGAAGGAACTATGGTTGGGATAAAGATAGACAGGCTGTCATAACTGAGACAGTCACAATAAACAGCAATGCTTTGTGCAACCTCCATGTCAGTCATGCCACCGACATTACAGTCAGCCTCTCCGATAGCTGATAACAGGAAACAGTTCATTTTATGACCGGTTTATTGTGACTTGAATTAGAGTTTTCTCATCTGGGACATTTGGGACAGGTTATGCTATAAATATATAAATATCCAACTGGGACTAGTGCCGATCTTGAAGAGGTGACAGCATGCCATATGTGTGGCTCTCTCATTTTAACAGTAATTCCAAAAAATGGCCAGGGCACTTACATGTGATTGCTAACGAACTGTGGCAAGAAAGCCAAAATCAAGAACAAGATAAGTGACATAAGGGGGAAATGTGTATATTAGACTGAACATATATCAAACTTGTAAGAAGTGTTCGAGGAAAGTTTCCCAGTTTGCTCCACAATGACGTTTCCAGTTCGCTATGAACCACAGCACCATGGCACCTCTGGCTCTCCACATTACTCTCTGTGACCCAATACACAGCATTTCCCGAGACTATTTGTCACTCTTTTCCCAGCCTTCAGCCCACTGTCACGATAGATAAGACCACTGTCACTCGCGCGAGAAACAAGCCTCGATATAACCGTCCCCAGATGCTTCACATAGACCAATTGCACTCAGACACCTGGCGCCAAACCACTCCCATGCTTACCAAAATTTACAGGTCCAGCAACGGAAAAGTAAAAATGGTTATCATGCTGCCACGCCATTAGTACCACTCAATGAACACCAGAAAATCAAAACCCAAATAACACTGGCAAAATTACATTTTTTTTACATTTTTATTCCATTTTCAGCCCATTACATGGTAAAATGAATTGTGTCATATAAAACTACAGCTGATCATGCAAAAAAAAAACAAACAAGCCCTGATTTGGATATGTCGATGGAAAAATAAAAAAAAATTGGCTCTTGGAATAAGTGGAGGAAAAAACATTGGTGCAAGAATGAAAAATTATCCAGTCCTTGAAGTGCAGGCTACAGATATTGCTAAAAATTTTATCCACTGAAACCTCCCATTAAACTTTTTGGATTCTTAGATGCCAGATTAATGGAATTTTACTGCACTTTTGATCTCTATGAGATAGGTGTGTTTGTGGCACCCCGCGAGTCCGCTTTCCTCAATGGCATTGCCTCCCTCACAGGGGGTGATGTCAGGCCTGAAGCAAGGAGGGATGCCCTGGCCAGGTATACACAGCATGCAACACAGTTCCTGCTCCAGACCAGCAGGGAGAGCTTTGAACCTGATTTCAGGGGAGCTGCTCTCTCTGGTCAGTAGGAGGAAGTTAGTGAGAGTGTCAGTCAGTTAGTGCTGAGAGACTAGACGCGTGAGGAGCTTGTCCCCAGACTGGAGTGCATTCTGATTCAGAGAGGAAAAGTATAGGGAAGCTTGGGAAGAGGAGCTGTGACCCTGCTCATCCCAGAGCTCGGCGCGAGAACTGGACACCGGAGTCCGTGGATGCAGAGCACGACGGTCTCAGTAGCTAAATCTGGAGGGCAGAAGATTGCAGGTCTTCTGGCCCCATCACACACCTGACGCCACGAGGAGCGACACCTGTGAAAGATCAAGCTGCCTGCCATGCGGGTAATGTTTTCTGACAGTGAGAGGAACAGAGGACTGAGCAGAGCTTTAGGCAGCAAGTACCTCAAATAGAGCAGCTTAGTAAGGAGGCCTCCAACCCACTTTGCTGAGTGGATCCTGAGTTACTTCGGGCTGCCCGGACCTCCATTGTCATCTGTAACCAGTGCTCCGGTCTGCACCTATATACATCCAGTAAAGGTAAAGGAAACTACAAACCCGTTGTATCCTCAGATTTGTTTGCTATACCATCTGCCCTGCACTACAACCACCATCATCTCACTTACATATACAGTTGCCCTGGGGCCCAGCTCTACCTGTGGAGAGCTGCAACAACTCTGCTGCTCCATCTTTAGCCCCAGCGGACTCTGAAGCAGCGTCGGCTAACACCTTATTTGCCGATTACCACAGGTGGCGTTACAAACTAATTCTCTTTTAAATCATTCCCTATAAACTTTATTCAACATTTTCATTGGATGCCTAGGGCCACGGACTGGGTCACCGCTGTTGTGACACTCCCCTTTAAGAACTGCCCGGTACCGAGTACCCCACGGCCCTGGTGGGCGCTCCATGTTTACATAAGCGTGTTTGCCTATGTAATTGCTATGTAATCGGTATGATAATATGCCGCCCCCCGCAGGGCCGTGGAGTACTCAGTACCAAGCAGGTTCTGTTACTTCAGGGGATGTCACGACAGCGGTGACCCGGTCCGTGGCCCTGGGTGAGCAATTAAATGATGAAGGGAATAGTTATTATGGGGGATTAATTTGTGACGCCACCTGTGGTATTCGGCAATAAATATGTTAGCCGACACTGCTTGAAAGACCTCTGGGGCTGTTTGTGATGCAACATAGTTGTTACAGCTCTCCACAGGCAGGACTAGTCCCTAGGGCAGTTGTATGTTTTATTTAAAATGGTGGTGACGGTTGTAATGCAGAGTAGATGATGCAGCAATAAAGTTGAGGACACAGCAGGGTTGCAATTTACTTTTACTTGATAGTCCAGGATGCAGACCAGGGGATCACAGATAGTGAGGGAGATCTGGGTAGCTGCTATGCCGCCAAGTGCTTTATGGGACCAGGAAGCCTGCAGTCCCCTGCCCTCCGGATTTGGCTAATTAGCTAAAAATTCACCGCACACTCTCGTAGATTAATTTGCAACCATTAGTGGAATTTTATTTAACAAAAAATAAAGATGAGTGCCAGGGAACAGCATTGATCCAAACCCAGACAAAACAGAAACACCCAACGTTTCGACCCTCCCGGGTCTTAATCATGGGGTTGCTTGGGTTCAGAAGGAATAGGCGCCAGGGTTAACCCTGGTGCCTATTCCTTCTGAACCCAAGCAACCCCATGATTAAGACTTCGTTCCACGCACTCTTGCACTTTGCAGTATTGCTGCTGCCGCCCTGTATCCCTGTCTGCATCTGGTGATGTCGTCTCAGGTGTTAAAACTTCCATGTCCAAGTCAATGGGTAACTTTCCAGGTCTCGCCCTCATCAGGTAGGCCGGAGTGCAGTTGGTGGAGTTTACAGGGATATGGTTGTATTCATCTACTAGATCCGGCAACTTTTCTGGCCACGGTTTTCGCTCCTCCAGGGGCAAGGTCTTCAACAGGTCAATTACCACCTGGTTCATTTTCTCGCACATGCCATTTGTCTGCGGATGGTATGGCTCCGTCCTGATTTTCTTGCAGCCGTACAGGTTACAGAACTCCTGGAACACTTCTGCCTGAAAGGCTGGGCCTTGGTCGGTGAGCACTTGTTCAGAGAAATGTGTGGTCGACAAAAGTGTTTTTGAAACGCTTTGGCAACTGTCTTCGCTGTTTGGTCTTTGACAGGCACGACTACCAAAGCTACTAGTTCAAGCGGCTGCTTCATGATCGGCTGTAATGGGGCTCGCTGGCTGTCACGGTCTTTCCTGCGCAGGTTGCATGGACCACATTCTCAGCACCACTTCTCATGCCAACCCAGTAAAATCTCTCATGAAGTAGGACCTCCAACTTCTTCCACCTGAAGCGTCCTACTCCATCGTGGTATGCCCTTAAGACCATTGGCGCTTGTGGGACTACCACCTGCCAGACCAGTTCATGTGTGTGCGAATTGATATTCCTCCAACACTGCTTACCGTCATAGATGATCAGCCTGCCCTTCTCCTTCCACAACTGTTGCGTTTCCTGTGGAGCATCTGGATCAGGGTGTGAGTCAGCTTGTGTCAGCAACTCCTTTACTAGGCGGACTGCCGGGTCGCTATCCTGCGTCTCGGCCCACTCATGGTGGGGCAATGGGTTAAATGTGGCCTTTTGCACGACATAGCGCTTGTTGCTCACACAATGGGAGCACTGGGCCGCCTCGTGGCGGTGGAAAGCTGGTAAATTGATTTCTTCTAGCTCTTCTGGGTTTTCTCCCCCATCTGGTAAATTGGGCATCCTGGATAGTGCATCAGCATTAGCGTTCTTATGCACCGCTTGGTACTTGATGGTAAACTCCATCGCTGCTCCAACACACCTAGCTTTGCTGTTTCCAAGTGAGTCAGCGGATTATTGTCTGTGAAGATGGTTTCCAAGTGAGTCAGCGAATTGTTCGCTGAAGCCAGGTAGTGTTTGAATAGCTCGGTCACAGCCCAGACTATGAAAATAATTTGGCACTCAACTTCTAGTATTCATGAGATTGGAGAAGAATTTTATTTAGGCAGTCTGCAAAAACGTTTCGGCCAACAACCTGGCCTTCGTCAGTCCACCTGCTTAAGATAATTAGGTAAGGCGGTAGTGTAGTAAAAGATGTGTCAATTCCTTTTGTGAGGACTGTGATGGTGAGCTATCCAGCTCACTATTAAGGTGAGGTTCTATGTAATAGTCTCTTGTAAAGAGATATCCAATTCGCTGTTTAGGCAAAAAAATCTTTACTTATTGCCTGTATGATACGCCCATGGAAAGCCAAAATCCTGTTATATGCAAGAGTGTAGAAAGTAGTACAGCTGGCTGTTATAGTGATGAGCACTCTAGACAGGAAGATAAGGTGAGTATATGGAACTAAGTATTGAATGGATACTGGCAGGGTAGGCTTTTAGTTGCTCACTTCTTTTACATGGGTCTATCAGTACAACAGGTCCTATTTAAGCGCTGGTGTGTAGGGATCCAGACGTGATTTCCACCACTAGTCGCGTTGCAACTAACGGAGCTGCCCAGGGGCTACAACTATCTCTAATGACCCCTGCATCTTTCATCTCCTGTAACATGCCCTTGGCACACTGGTAGTGAGCCGGGGGAACAGGGTGGTACATTTCCTTAATGGGGGAATGGTCTCCAGTGGGGATATGGTGTTGAACCCCTTTTCACCTGACCAAAGTCTAGAGTGATTGCTGAAGACTCGCTCATATTCTCAAACCACCCGATAAACCCCATTCTTTTGGTGCGAAGGGGTGGAGTGAATGCAGGCCCGGATTGGCAATATAACCAACCGGGCATTTTCCCGCTGGGCCGCTGTCACGTGGGCCGCGGGCGGCAGCGCCGATCATCTGGCCGCTTGCCAGCTGCTGCGGCCACTGTTGCTCCTGCCGCCGGCCCTCTGCGGGCATGGCGGTGATAGTTTCCAAGTTCCTCCCGCACTGCAGGGAGATAAGCCGCCACGCCCCCCCACGCACCCCATCCTCGCCTTAGCATGAGACCCCCTCCCCCCCGCAGCCACTCACAGTGTCGCACTCACTTGCCTGCTCGCTCTGTTCGCAGGACCTGTGATGAAGTCACAGGAGGGGAGGAGTCAGGGGGTCACATGATCAGGAGCCTTTGTCCAGACCCCGATCATGTCACCCCTGACTCCGCCCCTCCTGTAACCTCATCACAGGTCCTGTGCGCACAGCCTTGCCTCTACCGTCTGCAAGACTCTGCTTTGCTGTTGTCATGGTGCTGGTTGAGGTAAGTATGTGTGCGGTCAGGATTTACAGTGTGGATGTAGCAGAGCTGTGTGTGTATGAGGTGTACGGAGCGGAGCCGTGTGTGTACGAGGTGTACGGAGCGGAGCCGCGTGTGTACGAGGTGTACGGAGCGGAGCCGTGTGTGTACGAGGTGTACGGAGTGGAGCCGCGTGTGTACGAGGTGTACGGAGAGGAGCCGCGTGTGTACGAGGTGTACGGAGCGGAGCCGCGTGTGTACGAGGTGTACGGAGAGGAGCCGGATGTGTACGAGGTGTACGGAGCGGAGCCGTGTGTGTACTAGGTGTACGGAGCGGAGCCGTGTGTGTACGAGGTGTACGGAGCGGAGCCGTGTGTGTACGAGGTGTACGGAGCGGAGCTGTGTGTGTACGAGGTGTACGGAGTGGAGCCGCGTGTGTACGAGGTGTACGGAGAGGAGCCGCGTGTGTACGAGGTGTACGGAGCGGAGCCCTGTGTGTACGAGGTGTACGGAGTGGAGCCGCGTGTGTACGAGGTGTACGGAGAGGAGCCGCGTGTGTACGAGGTGTACGGAGCGGAGCCGCGTGTGTACGAGGTGTACGGAGAGGAGCCGGATGTGTACGAGGTGTACGGAGCGGAGCCGTGTGTGTACTAGGTGTACGGAGCGGAGCCGTGTGTGTACGAGGTGTACGGAGCGGAGCCGCGTGTGTACGAGGTGTACGGAGCGGAGCCCTGTGTGTACGAGGTGTACGGAGTGGAGCCGCGTGTGTACGAGGTGTACGGAGAGGAGCCGCGTGTGTACGAGGTGTACGGAGCGGAGCCCTGTGTGTACGAGGTGTACGGAGCGGAGCCGCGTGTGTACGAGGTGTACGGAGAGGAGCCGCGTGTGTACGAGGTGTACGGAGTGGAGCCGCGTGTGTACGAGGTGTACGGAGAGGAGCCGCGTGTGTACGAGGTGTACGGAGTGGAGCCGCGTGTGTACGAGGTGTACGGAGTGGAGCCGCGTGTGTACGAGGTGTACGGAGAGGAGCCGCGTGTGTACGAGGTGTACGGAGCGGAGCCGCGTGTGTACGAGGTGGATGGAGTGGAGCCATGTGTGTATGGAGTGGAGCCATATGTGTACGGGATGTACGGAGGCAAGTGTGTATGAAGCATACAAAGCGTGCTTTTCCCACGGACACAGGAGTATACGGCGGAGCCCCGAGGAGCATTTTAAAACACACACATGACGTTCCACCTGAAGTGATGTGCTGGAAGCTGACCGGAAATGAGATAATTTCTTGAGGAGATTGTGACGGAACCAGGAATGCTTCAGATCCATCACCGTGTCCTCCTCCGACAGCGCAGACAGCAGGATCGCCTTGGAATCGGGGATGCCGGCCATGTGAGCGGATCATGATATGTCCTGCACCGGGAGGCTCAGGTGGGCACTACAATGGGAGCCGGGCTGCTATAGTATCTTTGTAGAATCTTTCTTTATTTCTTTCTCTCTTTTTCTTTCTTTCTCTGTTCTTTCATTCTCTGTTCTGTCTTTCCCTCATTTTCTTTCTCTCTCTGTTCTTTCTTTCTCTCTCTAATCTTTCTTTTTTCTCTCTCTGTTCTTTCTTCCCCTCTTTCTTTCTTTTTCTTTCCTCTCTTTCTCTCTGTTCTTTCTTTTCTTTACTTCTTTCTTTCTCTCTCTGTTCTTTCTCTGTCTCTCTCTGTTCTTTCTTTCTTTCCCCTCTTTCTTTCTCTCTCTGTTCTTTCTTTCTCTCTCTAATCTTTCTTTTTTCTCTCTCTGTTCTTTCTTTCCCCTTTCTTTCTCGCTATCTCTGTTTTCTTTTTTCTCTTTCTCTCTGTTTTCTCTCTCCCTTAGTGCCAGTCAGTGTGCCCATAATGCCAGCCACTGTGCCCTCAGTACCAGTCAGTGTGATCAGCAGTGCTAAATGGGTGCGATTAGGTGTGGACATGGGTGTGACTAGTTGTGAAATGGGTGTGGCTGGGCGTGGCCAAAAATTTGCACGCGCCGCAGTCTTTGTCCGTCTTTACCTTCTTCAAAAGATGGGAGGTATGATAGGGGCGGCTATGATCAGGGGGTCTGGTTGCCCAATAGAGAGCAGTTCTGCCAGGAATTCTGTAATCATGCATACAATAGGGGACAGAGCTTTGGGAGGAGTACTGTACCTAAAAGCAATAAATAGGACTGAGCTGAAATACTGGGCACAGCTATGACTACATGTTATATAGTCGTGTTAATCTCCTCTCACTTCTTGTAAACTACAAGTGTACAAAGATATTATATAGTCACCATGTGACTAGTGGGCCTGTGTAACTTCAAATGCCAGGGCTGAATTTTAGTCCCAGTCCGGCCCTGAGTGAATGCCTAAGTGCAGCTTCTGACACCAATCTTCCAGCAGCTCTGCAGAGCCATTGTCCTCCGCCTGGTCGGACGGGACCAAGGGTTCTACTGCCTGTATTGAATTGTTATTGACAGTGAACAGCTTAGCAACGGTGGCATACCGGGGTAGTTTGATCTCTTTCTCCCCACAATTTTAGATGCGTACGGGTACCCTTCTCTTGCGGACATCTACTACCCCTCTGGCTGTCAGGATAGTAGGTCTGCTGAGTACATGGGCTCTACCAGTGCCTGGTAATCCTGACTCCTGATACCTATAGCAGTTCGACACCAAATTAACATTTCAGCTTTGGGAGATATTACAATGGGAAAAGGGTCACTCACATTCACACTGCCGATTTCTCCACCAGACAGCTCTACCTGTTGCCTCTGTATCAGGGCTTTGATCTCCTTCTGCTGGACTCGCTGAAGGTATGTTTATATAAGCGTGTTTGCCTATGGAATTGCTATGTAATCGGTATGGTAATATTGAATAAAATCTTCCACAAAGTTAATCACATTGCACGCCTCTTACCTCCTGAGCGTTGCCATACAGCCAGTGACGCTTGGGACCCTCAAATGGGCTAAAAGCTTTAACAAGCTGCTTCCATTTTAGATACAGTCTCCAGCCTTTTACCAGCACAAACAGGAGGCAGAACCAGACGGCCCAGGACCACAGATCAGAGGGACTAAGGGGGAGCAGTCCAAAGAATAGAGGGGCTGACATGGCCGAGATGCAGCCTGAGCTCTGCTATATTTCTCTGGATTGTGTTGCAGCAACAGACATGCGGAAGATCTTGCTCTGATGAGGCAGGTTCATAGGACATTGTACAAAGGAGGAGGAGGAGGAGGAGGAAGGCAGCATGCCAGAGGGAGGGAAAGAGCCATAGACAGACACATGGTGATACATGGAAAGTTATTTATTTTTGCATCATTATCACTGAGACTAACGTTAACAGGTACAGCGCAGACAACGAGGAGACAGTGGTACTTAAACCAACAACTACTCGTTTGAAACAATTAAACAGGTGCCTTGGGCACAATATCAGAGGATATCGTAAGCAATGAAAATGAAACAAGTTATGTTACAAGAAAAATACAGTAATTCTGATGGACAAGATATTGACACATTGCTATTTACACCCTGCTATCGTCAGTGATGTTCTTAGTCCTAACACCTCAACCTAAAGGGCATCACTGTCAATACTGGGCCCATCACCATCGACATTCTCTAGGCAAAGCAGAATGTCACCCAGGCCCCGGGGGGGGGGGGGGTCGACAATACTACTCGCTAGGCTACAAGTTCCAGATTGGTGAGCTACTCAGTACACTCGTCACTGTGGCTGCCTTCGTTCCCTGAGGCATGGCCCCGGTCCCCATTTATTACCGTACGTCTAGACTGGAAGCGATGGCTCACATGAACGTCCCTCTGCTGCAGCCTAGTCGTATCTCTCTCTGCCCAGGTTCTGCTCACTTGGCTCTGCTCTCCCTGCTCTGGTCTCTCTCGTGTGTTTACCCAGATCTGCGCTCAGATAGGAAAAAGGTGTAGATAACATCGATTGTGAAAATAAAACCAACTTTTATTAATGTATAATAAAAATACAAGAACACAACTAGCCAATATAGTGGCCTACAAATAAGGAAATCACAGTAACATAATGAAGAGCATCAGTCTAAAAGCATGATTAGATCATTGGAAAATACACTGAGGTCTACAGGGGCATTAGATAATGTAATGAATCACAAATGTAATGTGTGTAACCCAATAGTCTATAGTAATATATAGCCCCAGTAAGAACTCTCCTAGATCAATGATACGCATACATCAGATAATATATCATTGTCTTTTGCGATATATATCGCAAAAGACAATGAGCAAGTAACAGTACATTGCTCCAATACTTGCTTTTCGTACAACTCAAATGCTTGGGCGCTTGCTAATCATTAGAATAAAAGGGCTGTGGCATTCCCGAATTCTTCCACGAACTCATCCAGAAGCGCTGGAACAGAAGGAGTGAAAGAGAAATATTTCCCGGATTCATGACCCACCAACACACTCAAAAACCATGTGCTCGAGCATTGTCATGTTTATAAAGCGCTTAGTGCTATTATACCGCCATTGAAAGGTGATATTTTGTGGTCATTCTGTGATAATATGATGTTGTAGCCATATAGGGTTATATATGCATGCTATGGTGCTATATAAAGGGAAATTTATGTAACAAGAAGTTACTCTCCCAAATCAGCAGTTTCAATTTAAGGGCCTTTTAATCCCTTTACGACCGATGATGTATATTTATATCATCAGTTGTGTCCCTGTCGTGCCAGCGCTGGAGCTCCCATCTTTCGTCGCACTTGATGGCTGATTTAACCAGCCATCAAGTGCCTCTAACAGCCACGTGTGGATCCGAGATGCACCCATGACTGTTAGTCAGTTAAATGCCACTGTCAATGACTGATAGCATTGAATATTCGCCGACCGGAAGCGCATCACAGAACTCGCCCATCGATGCACCTTCATGTGTTCGTGGGGCGTCAATGGATTCTCATGACAGCCGGGGGTCTGCAAAAGACTCCCGTGCCTGCCATCACAATTCTTCTGTGAAGCAGGAAATCGAGGCTTTTGCTACCCATAGCCTGCTATGTGTGCACAGGATATCGGACAATCACAGCTTCAAGTCTACTAAAGGGACTATTAAATAAAGTACGGCAAAAAGTAAAAACTAAAGTTTTAAAAAATATTTAAAAAAAATTTTAAAAACACAAAAGTTGAATTCATCGCTCTTTTACCCCAATGAAATAAAGCCATAAAAAATACACATTTGGTATCGCAGCATTCAGAAATGTCTCATCTATCAAAATATAAAAACAATTCGAATGGTAAATGGTGTAACAAGAAATGAGATTGAAACACCAGAGTTACAATTTTTTTGGTCGCCGCAACATTGCAATAAAAGGCAATAGAAGCATCATATCTACCCCAAAATGGTATCAATAAAAATGTCAGTTCAGGGCACAAAAAATAAGCCCTCACCCAGCTCCAGATCCTGAGAAATGAAAACGTTATCGGTCTCAGAGAATGACGACAAACGCAAAAACTTTTTTCCAAATTTCAGATTTTTTTTCACCACTTAAATAAAAAAGAACCTATTCATGTTTGGTATCTGCGTACTCATACTTGTCAGGGACACCGCACTACACTTGCTCATAGAGCCAGTGCACGTGTCCTGAGTACAGAAGCAGTGCTAAGAGTTACCTGGGGAGCAGGGCAGCAGAGGTGACAAAGCGTGCTTCAACTAATAGTGTCAGAGAAGCCAGAGAACTCAGATTATGGCAAAGCAGAAGTCATGCACGGTACAGACCAGCGAGGTACAGGAGGGATAAACAGACGGGAGGTCAGACAAAGCAAAAGGTCATACACAAGATATCAGTACAGTACCAGGGAGGAGACAGAGCGGATAATCAGGGCCAAGCAGAGATCAAAACCAAACAGACATAGGAGGTACCAGGCAGAATCCAAAGCGATATCCAGGGAACAGACCGAGTCATACACAGAGAATCAAGCAACCAGAACACAGCACTAACACACTCAGGGGTCACCACACAATGCCAAGGGCAAGAGTATAACTGACAGGGATGGGAGCGTCCTGAGGCTATAAGAAGCCTCCCCCAGAACCAGGGAGAGGCCACAATCATAGCCCCAGGTGTGCAGGTAAGCCTGCATCGGGATCACAACCTTTAACCCCAGAAATGCCAGTCATCAGCACTGGTTCCAAACATTAACCCCACGTGTGCGAGTAAAACCCGCACTGAGATCATGACAGTACCCCCCTCTCAACGGGGGACCTCTGGACCCCCAGGCTTGCCCGGGTACTTAGCATGGAAAGCCCGTACCAGGCGATCAGCATGCATCAACCGGGCCGGTACCCAGGACCTGTCCTCCGGTCCATACCCCTTCCAATGAACCAGGTACTGTACCGACCGCCTTACCAACCTGGAATCTACGATATGACCAACCTCGTACTCCACCTTCCCCTCGACCAAAACAGGAGAAGCAGCAGACTCGGAGTCTCCCCGGACTGCCTCAAATGGTCTCAGTAGAGATTTGTGGAAGACGTTAGGGATCTTAAAAGAGGGATGGAAGGCACAGCCTATATGCCACTGGATTGATTTTTTCCACAATCTTGTACGGGCCAATGAATTTGGGTCCTAACTTGGCTGACGGAATCTTTAACTTAATGTTTCGCGTGGAGAGCCAAACTTTCTCTCCCACCCGAAACATGGGACCAGGTGTTCGTTTCCTGTCCGCAAAAAACTTATACCTGTCTTGAGACCTGGATATACGCCGCTGGACTTCTGCCCATGTATCTTTTAACCGCTGAACAGAGTCCTCAGCCCCGGGGCACCCCGAATCCAGACGAGAAAACTCACCAAAATGAGGACTGAACCCATAGTTAATCAAGAAAGGGGACCTACCAGTGGATTGACTCACCCGACTATTGAAGGCAAATTCAGCCAACGGCAGTGCATCGCACCAGTCACTCTGTCTAGCAGAGGTTAGACACCTGAGGATCTGGTCCAGGGACTTGTTAGTGCGCTCCGTCTGCCCATTGCTCTCAGGATGGTATGCAGACGAAAAGGACAGAGACATACCTAATTTTTTGCAGAAAGCACGCCAAAACTTAGCCACAAACTGCACACCACGATCAGACACCACATTCAGGGGTACCCCATGCAACCGGATCACATGCTGCACAAAAACCTGGACAACGTGTCAGCTGACGGTAATGCGGACAGGGGTACGAAATGAGCCTGCTTAGAAAACCTGTCCACCACTACCCATACCACTGTATTACCCTTAGATGGAGGGAGATTGGTAACAAAATCCATGGATAAGTGAGTCCATGGCCTTTCGGGCACTGCCAAGGGTATCAGCTCCCCTGCCGGCCGGCTATGAGAGCTTTTAGAACGAGCGCAGACCCCACAACCAGCAATGAATTTTTTTATGTCCGAACCAAGGGTAGGCCACCAAAAGATCCTAGCCACCGCCAGACGTGTGGCTGAAATACCAGGGTGAGCACTCAGCTTGGATTCATGGAACTCCTGCAAGAGTTTCAGGCGAAGTTGCTCTGGGACAAACAACTTCCCCTCCGGCTTGGCCGCCGAGGCCTGCGACTGGGTCCCCTGAATCTCCCGTTCCAATTCAGATGAGACCTCTGCTATCACAACCCCAAGGTGAAGAATGGAAGACGGTGGCTCAGGGGGCGACACCGGCTGAAAACTGCGTGATAAGGCGTCAGCCTTGACATTCTTAGACCCTGGCCGAAATGTAATTGTAAACTGAAAACGGGAAAAAAAAAGTGACCAACGGGCTTGTCTGGGCGTTAGTCTTTTAGCAGACTCAATGTACGACAAATTTTTGTGATCCGTGATCACCGTAACCGGGTGACTGGCCCCCTCCAAAAAGTGCCTCCATTCTTCAAACGCCAATTTGACCACAAGAAGCTCTCTATTGCCTACGTCGTAATTTCTTTCCGCAGCAGAGAACTTCTTGGAAAAGAAAGCACATGGCCTGAGGTTGGTTAGAGTGGCAGGCCCTTGGGACAACACCGCCCCCACCCCCACCTCAGAGGCGTCCACTTCCACGACGAATGGTTTGGACGGATCTGGCTGCACTAACACAGGAGCAGACATAAAACATTTTTTCAGCGTCGCAAAGGCCTCTTTTGCGAGCGAGGACCAATTTCTCACATCCGCACCTTTGCATGTTAGATCCGTGAGAGGTTTGACCACTTGCGAAAACCCCCGGATAAATTTGCGGTAATAATTGGCGAACCCCAAGAAGCGCTGAAGACCCTTAAGATCTCGGGGTTGCACCCAATCCGCAATGGCCTGCACCTTCTTGGGGTCCATGCGAAAACCCTCACCGGATACAATTAACCCCAAAAAGGACAACTCTTGTACACAGAATACACATTTTTCCAATTTAGCATACAAATGATTTTCTCTCAGCCTTTGGAGCACAGTTCGTACATGTTCCAAATGAGAATACTTGTCGGGGGAATATATCAAAATATCATCTAAGTAGATAACGACAAAACGACCAATGAGATCCGAGAATACCACGTTGATGAAATTCTGAAATATGGCAGGGGCGTTGGTAAGACCAAACGGCATGACTAAATTTTCAAATAGTCCCTCGGTCGTGAGGAACGCGGTTTTCCATTCATCCCCCTCTCGGACCCTTATCAAATTATATGCCCCCCGAAGGTCCAGTTTAGAAAACCACTTTGCCCCTGATAGTTGGTTACATAAATCGGGAATCAGCGGAAGGGGGTACGTATTCCGTACAGTAATTTGATTAAGCTCCCGGAAGTCGAGACAGGGACGTAACCCGCCATCTTTTTTCTTTACAAAAAAGAAACTTGCCGCCACAGGTGAGACTGAAGGACGTATGTGTCCTTTGCGCAGACTTTCAGTAATGTACTCCTTCATAGCCAAGCGCTCAGGACCGGACAAATTAAACAGACGGGCTTTGGGTAATTTAGCCCCCGGGACCAGCTCAATAGCGCAGTCAAAGGGTCTATGTGGCGGTAACGTCTCGGCCTCGCTTTCGGAGAATACATCTTCGAAGTCCTTCAGGCATTCCGGAATACCTTCCAGCTCGACAGATGATACAGACACAGATTTAACAGGTTCATCCAGCAGTGCGGATTTATCATATAACTCAAAATCATTAAACCCCCATTGTACAATCTCCCCCATTTTCCAGTTAATAACTGGGTTATGATGTTGTAACCAGGGCATGCCCAACACCAACCCTGCAGGTAGATTGTCCAGCACAAAACAACTTATGTTTTCCACATGAGTAGCGCCCACTCTGAGCGAAAACACATTAGACATAAAGCGAATTCCCTCCTTAGTGAGGGGAGATGAGTCAATGGCCATCACCTTGATCGGAACCTTGAGCCTAACTGTCCCTATCTTGCAGTGTGTGACCAATTGGGAGTCAATAAGATTAATAGATGAGAGGTCAGACAAAGCAAAAGGTCATACACAAGATATCAGTACAGTACCAGGGAGGAGACAGAGCGGATAATCAGGGCCAAGCAGAGATCAAAACCAAACAGACATAGGAGGTACCAGGCAGAATCCAAAGCGATATCCAGGGAACAGACCGAGTCATACACAGAGAATCAAGCAACCAGAACACAGCACTAACACACTCAGGGGTCACCACACAATGCCAAGGGCGAAAGTATAACTGACAGGGATGGGAGCGTCCTGAGGCTATAAGAAGCCTCCCCCAGAACCAGGGAGAGGCCACAATCATAGCCCCAGGTGTGCAGGTAAGCCTGCATCGGGATCACAACCTTTAACCCCAGAAATGCCAGTCATCAGCACTGGTTCCAAACATTAACCCCACGTGTGCGAGTAAAACCCGCACTGAGATCATGACAATACTGACTTGGAAAATCATATTGCCGGGTCAGGGTTAGCATTTAGTGAATATGGTAAATGAAAAAACTAAAAAAAAAAATTGTGTAATTGCACTTTTTTTGCTTTTTCAATGCAATTGGAATCTTTTTCCAGTTTTCCAGTACACTATGTGGTAAAATGAATGGCGTCATTCAATAGTACAACTCATCCCGCAACAAACAAGTCCTCATACGGCTATATTGATGGAAAAATAAAAAAGTTACAGGGACAAAAGAACAAACGCGAAAAAATGACCTGGGGCGCCCCCTGACGAAGGACGAGCATCCAAAACGCGCGTCGGGGTAGACGTGCGGACCCCCGTGACTTGCTATTGTGCTGCCCACTGTCGGTAAGATATATAATATGTTTAGCTACATGATTTTCAGACGTGATGTGGAACAGGATTTAGCCTCAGTGACCATTTATCTGATTGCGGCTAGTGGTTAGCAGACTAGGGTATGAGATCCACCCGATAGCTGTGGAGTTAACCCATTGTGGTGGGATATATATTAGCATCTGCTCATGTGACATTGATTATTGTCTTAGATCTGACCAACACCGTGGTGGTCAATAGAGATTGATATCACAGCCATAGAGTTTACATATTGTGGTTTGGAAATTATAAAAATTGGTCTATGTGTTATGTAATATCCTGTCATATATCATAATACCACAGCTATATATTTGATTCCATTATGGAGTTCTGACTTTGGAAATGCTGTCTGTTTGATATGTATTATCCTGTATTTCATTTCATCATCTGATATATGATAATTTTTGGGAGTCCCGGTGGGTTACGCAGCGCCTTTTCCACTATTGGCGCAGGATTGTTCGGTTGCACATTGCTGAGCACTTTTTGTTGTTGATTCCTGTTTTACTGCCTAATAAAGATTTATATATTATTATATTGGATCTGTGGTCGCATTTTGTGATTTTTCCACCACCCTTGGGATTTAGCTTATCAGCGATTGGTCTATATTTGGGTCCTACACAACGGTAGAGGCATCTAGGTTGGTTACAATATGCCAGGAATATGGCCTTTAATACCGGTTGTGTTCATGAGCATTTTCTTTAATCAGCATTTGAAGTTTTCTGTTAATTAGATTTCGGTGCACAGGGGCCGGGGTGTGCACTTGGTCTTCTTTTCTCTGCCTGGGAATCCCGGGCTCCCCTGCCTACCTCCAGACTTTGAATAAAGGGTCACTGCTTTTTCAGTGACTTGCCTCATGAGTTTGAAACCTCCTCTTCAAATAGAGGAGGCAAGCAGAGGGGCTGGGGAATGAAAAACCAGTAAGAGAAGACCCAGTGCACAGTCCGGCCCCTGCGCACCGAAATCTAATTAGCAGAATACTTCAATTGGTGATTAAAGAAGAACCACAAAGTGGATTTATTCACCGGAGGTTTCAATTTAATCAGTATTACAGTGCCATGGTTTGTCTTTACGTTACAAAATCATACTGACAGGTTCTCTTTAAAGGACAATGCATTTTCTGAGTAGATATGTTTTTAGGCAGTACAGGAACTGTTTTGCTCCTTACCTATATAGTGGCCACACCCAGATTCATAGATCACATAGCATAGTTTGCAAAGGTGTTGACACCTAAAGGCATACAGATGAGACTGTATAAGAAGCAAGAATTTACAGTGCATCAGAGATATCAGGTCAACAGAGGGCACACAAAGAAGAGTCCTCTTCTGCATCTAAATCCTCTTAAAATCCAAGTAAATGTGATCTTTCATAACATGCAACTAAAAATAAAATCCATGTGGCATAATGACCACAGATTGTAGAATCTGAGACCTGATCATTATTTATATGGATTTCACAGAAAAGCTTAGACTAGCTGAGATTAACCTGCTGGCACATGCGCACCAAGGCTCCTCTTACCTATGGGGTTGACGGAACAAGCCAAGTAATGTATGCAGCCATCTCTTCATACCATAGACACTGAATGGTGCGGCAACGTGCATGCAACAACACGCCACTATTCAGGACTTCTAATGATCATGGAGGTCCTAACAATGGGGCCCCAGCAATCAGACATTCATTTCCTACCCTGCGGGTGTGTAATTTGTAGGAAAATATTCCACAAAATGCACTGCCAAGGTTAAAAGGAAGATGTCGTATTGATTGTTGTCACATCCCTTACCCAGCAAAAAAAGGGGGAAACTGTCCTGTTGTGAACATGTTGATACAATTGGCCATAATTTTCTTTGTTATTGCTATAGAGCCCTCAGGGTTGGTATCTTTTACGTTTTTATCCTCTGACTTTCTATTCTGCTTTAGGTCCCCTTGAGAGTGGGCATATTAACATTGCCCTTTTTTTTCTAGATATTAGTAGGAAAGCTGATCCTGAATAAGACTTTTCAGGTGTACAAACAGTACAAGGCCACATTCTGACTTTGCCTTGAGGGACCCCTAACTTAACCTAACCTTTAGATCTCTTAAATACTTCTTTCCAAAACATTACTAAAGCTCAAAATCCAAAAACTTATTTTATTGATCTGACACCAGCGAATTCCAGTTTCACCCAGGAAAATTCCTTTTCTATTTTTGTTGCATTATTACGCTATTGACTCAGCTGAGATTGCCCATGAGTGTAATGTCACCCAATCATCTGAGAAACAAAGCAATAAAGTTCTTATAAACTTTTCGATCACACAACACTGTATCACCATAAAGGTAAAACACAGTTGGGTTAAAGTTACTCTATACAGGATGTCATCATGGTGTGTGTTGGCTTTACTTGGATTTCAAGTCTTCTTCCTCACAACTGAGGCTTCTATGGTGAAGTGTAACGCTGGGGCATATGATGATATCGTAATCGCCATACACCCGGAGGTACCCGAAGATGTTGTGCTCATAGAAAACATTCAGGTAAGGTCATTATACAGTTAGAGCATAATGGAAAGTTGTTGACAACTTCTTAAGAAGGCCACCCAAGCTTGGTCTTCCAAAGTGGTGGTCCTATCAAAGATGAGAGCAAATCTATTCTACTCTGGTCTAAATTAGGTGGCTTTGAGTTTAGGGGCAGATAGAGGGCCCCTGGGCAAGAACAGTATACGGGCCCTATACAGTCCAAAAACTCCTTAGAATGCAAAATTCCATCTGCTTTGGAGGTGGTAGTGGCCCCTTTACCTCTTGAGACACTTTGTGGGGACACAGGTTGCATCAATGGTATGTCAGTTCTTGTTTGAGTTTGCCATATTATACAGTCGTAGCCAATCATTTTGAGACCGACACAAATTTATGACCTTATAAGTTTTTAAACTTTCATTGTCAAATGCATCAACTTTAGGTATAGACTCATTATTTCCAAGACTTCTATCCTTCATCTTGGCAACTGGATATCTGCTTCTGGGCAAAATCCTGACTGAGGATCAGTCTACCCGTTTTTACCTAATCAGTGCTTGGAGTTTTTCACATTTTTTGTGTTTTTGCTTGTCCTTCTGCTCTGAGGATTGACCACAGGTTCTCAATGGGATTGAGATCTGGGAAGTTTCCTGGCAATGGACCCAAAATGTTAATGTTTTGTTCACCGTGTCAGTTAGTTATCATTTTTCCCTTGTGTCATGGTCTCCATCATGCTAGAAATGCACTGTTCATCACCACACTGCTCATGGATCATTGGGACAAGTTATTAGATCCCATTATTTATTCATGGCTGTATTCTTAGGCAAAAAAAATTTTGTGAGCACCCTAAATTGATGAAAAGCCCCCACACATGATATAAATGGTTTAAGGGTTCTTTACTGTTGGCAGGACACAAGAATCATGGTAGTGCTCATTTTTTCTTCTCCGGACAATCATTCATCCAAATGTCCCAAATAGACTGAAGGGGGTCTTCATCAGAGAAAACAGCTTTACCCCACGTCTTCTGCAGTCCAGTCCCTGTACTTCTTTCAAGGTTATTTTTTCTGATGAAGCCCCCTTCTCTTTTGCAGTTTTGCTATAACTTATTGCATTTCAGCTATTAGAACAAATTTTTATGCAAATTCCTTATTTTTTTTCCAAGAAAATGGTGAAAGAGGCAACACGTGAACTGTTTAATGCTACAAGACAAAGGCTTTATATAAAAAGTGCAAAGATCTTAATTCCTAAAACTTGGGCACAGAGTTATAAGAACCGTACAAGAGAACGGTATGAGAAGGTAAGAATGTCATTCTGTTCACAGAAAAGTTTATAATCTTTGTTAATGCACCAAACAATATGACTTTTTGGGGGAGAAATTTATAAGAAACGTTTAAACATGAATATTTTCCCAACAACTTTAGTCATTTTCTTTTTTAACGTTTTACAAATCCAGGCAGATGTTGTCATTGCAAATTCATTCTTACGTACTGGAGATGCCCCTTACACAAAACAATATGGTGGATGTGGGGAGAAGGGACAATATATTCATTTGACACCAAACTTTTTGATACAGGAAGATTTGACCGCATTTTATGGACCTTATGGTAAGAAAGTGACTTACGGTAAGTTTTTGTTTTCCAGAATGTTCCCTGCTAAGTTCTTTTAATTTGGACAGGCTGCATATAAAACAGGGAAGATGTAAAATTTTGCAGGAAGAACTGGTAGGCAGTCTCTGAAAGATTACATTACTTTTCACAGCAGGCTGTAAAGTGAGATGATTTTCTTTTACTAGTCTGAAAAGGAGGCAGTTATGCTGACATCTAGAGAAAATTTTTGAAATTGCAGTAATTAATAATTAATAATTTCACATGGACGTTCATTTACATCATGCTATTAAAAAAAGTTAAATAAAAGGTAAACGTTAGTTTTATCAAATTATAAAATAAGTGCTACTTTCTAATCATACAGATTTTCTCTGGAGAGGTAATGTCTGGCCAGTCGTGATTTCTTCCAGCTATACTGAAAAATACATTTTAATATAAAAATATTAAAGACTGATGAAAGAACCTCAAAATTTAAATTTTTAGGAAAGGTGTTCGTTCATGAGTGGGCTCATCTTCGTTGGGGAGTGTTTGAGGAACACAACATCGATCGACCATTCTATATTTCTGGAAAACATCAAATAGAGGCAACAAGGTATTAAACTACATATTTACTAGGATGGCTCTAGATGTAAACGAGTTGTCTACCCATTTTTACTTAAATGCATGTATTTGGGGCTAACAATAATTTCTCTGCACATTTGTTTCCCTTCACATGTAAAGGAAATCCAGAGAAATGTCATTTATTAGGTTGTGTGCTGTAGGTTCAATACAACCAGTGTTTTTATCATCAGGAGATTATCACTAGAGGACTAGGTTTCAAATGCAAGTTAGTCCAGCTGTGTAATCTGTGTGACCCCGCCTCCCCACCACTGATTGGCAGCTTACTGACAATGTATAGTATACAGAGGAAGCTTCCAATCAGTTGTGTGGGCGGGGTTATACAGAGCTCAGCATTCTGAGCACTGATACATCTACAAATGAGAAAACAAAGTTTCTATCAAAACTGCACTCAGCACCCCAGTATATCGCTAGAATCAGGGTCTCTACCCCTACATCATGCTGCTCTCAGAATAAATAGCAAAAACCTCCTGACAGATTTTCCTTTAACCATTTAACTCTGATGTGGTATGTGGTTATAAATCAGCTCTGAGCAGATCAGAAAAAGACAGATAAAAGAGTTACAAACTGTCCCTTTTGACAGTCAGAATGAACTCTCTGATCGATCCTTTTGCAGCCAGCAATAGATAGTACATCACAAAGGCTATAGAAAGCAAATGGTAGAAAATTTTTAATAAGATCAAGATTTGTAGCCAAAAATGCTTGCATTTAAGTAAAAAAAAAATCTCCAAAGATGAGGAATCCCTTTAACCAACCATCATGTCTCTTGAAGCCCCGTTTTGGGACTGAAAGGAACCATAAGCTAAACACAAAGGGCCCGATGTAGCAAAGCTTTCATGCCAAAAGTCTGCTGTAAAAACTTTGAAAAGTTGCAAAAACTCGGTGATGCTCCTAAATTTTGCAACTTTTGACGTTCTCACATCAGCTTCTCCCAGCTCAGACAAAATGGGCAAAGTTGGGGCAATACAGGGGCGAGAGGACCATCGCTTGTGATTAAATCAAGTGTTCAATTTCCCTGCAGTGCCATCACAGGGGATATGGAGCATTACACAGTTCTCACTGAAATCCATGTAATGTCTGTGTAATGCTGATATAGGAAAGATATATATCTTTGTACCGTGTTAGCCAGTAGATAGAAGAATATTTAGAATTGAGAGTCCTCAGTGGTTGATACCTTTTAAAGGGAATCTGTCACCCCTTTTTTCAGATCTCATATAATGATATCATTCAATTGTGTATCACATAAGGATTCTCTTAGTACTTTTGCTTCCCCCTGACCCCGCACCTTTCATGCATAAATACCTTTTTTTATATCGGTTCAGATGTATGTAAACTGCCGCGGTCCGGTCCAATGGGCGGGGCTTATTCGCCTGCTCCCCACCCCCTGTCTTGCTCTACGCATTTCTTCTTGTGTAGAGCAAGACAGGGAGGGGGGAGCAGGTGAATAAGCCCCGCCCAGCGGACCGGACCGCGGCAGTTTACATACATCTGAACCGATATAAAAATGGTATTTATGCATGAAAGGTGTGGGGTCAGGGGGAAGCAAAAGTACTAAGAGAATCCTTATGTGACACACAATTGAATGATATCATTATATGATATCTCAAAAAAGGGGTGACAGATTCCCTTTAATGGCTAACTGAAAAGATGGTAACAAATTGCAAGCTGTGTAGTCTCGAAAGCTTTCACTTTGTTACCATCTTTTCAGTTGGCCATTAAAAGGTATCAACCACTGAGGACTCTCAATTCTAAATATTCTTGTGTAATGCTGAGAAGTGTCGGGTCCTCCATCTTACTAATGGATATAAACCCTAAAACATTAAAATCTTCTTTTACATATATCCCTAATACTGTATTTGAAAAGGATCTTTTTAAACCAGAAAATCCATGTAACAGTATAATAATTTTTTTCTGAAGAACATACTGATGAAATCACTTTATTATATCACGTGACGTACATTTTCGTGTCATTTCTAGGTGTTCAGTTAATATCAATGGCACGTACAGAAGGCCACAAAGCTCGGAGCATTCCTGTGTAACAAGGCCGTGCAGTGTTGACCATGGCACCGGCTTGTTTACACGCGGTTGTACTTTCTACCCTGCCCAAACTCTTTTCTCCTCTGAATCCATTATGTATTCTCCTGGCCTTCAGCCCGTGAGTACATTTGTATTGTTACAGTAGATGACCTTTCTGAAATGAATATGTATGACTGTACAAGAGTCGAACCATTCCCTGTTACTAAATAGACTTTTTCAAATGTATACACTTAATTTTATGGCACAAAATCAAAACTATTATTTTTATAAAATAAATAAGGCTTCATCTATCAGTAAGGCCTTCTTTGTTGCCTATGGCAACCAATCAGAGCTTAGCTTTCATTTTTCCAGAGTAGTTTAGAAAATGGAAGCGGAGTTCTGATTGGTTGCCATGAGCAACAAACAGTCTTAGCTGGAGTCACACTTAACGTATAAAAAATTGATCTGAATTTGACGGCCGAGAATCGCACAAATGTTCCCCGAACAGTGATCCGTATGCAATCCGTTTGCAATGCGATGATGCGATTTCCTCGCATCTAGTATCCGTGTGGCATCCGTATGCAATGCAGCAGTTCTCTCTATGTAAAAGCTCATGTAATCGCATTGTAATACAAAACTGTACACATCGTTTTATAACAAAATATTCTTCAAAACACTCACATATATATTAAATATATATATGTATATATATAAAAGATATACATTATATATATAATATATATATATGCATATCTAATATATAAAGCTCAAAGTGTGTATGTATGTATGTGTGTATGTGTGTGTGTGTGTGTGTGTGTGTGTGTGTGTGTGTGTGTGTGTGTGTGTGTGTGTGTGTGTGTGTGTGTCCGGAATAGGCATCTGCACCGTCGCAGCTACAGCCACAAAATTTGGCATGGGTACATGGGCACTGGACTATGGGATGGCGGATATGTATGATGGGTATATGGGCACTGGACTATGGGATGGCGGATATGTATGATGGGTATATGGGCACAGGACTATGGGATGGCGGATATGTATGATGGGTATATGGGCACGGGACTATGAGATGAAGGATGTGTGATGGGTATATGGGCACTCGACTATGGGATGGCGAATATGTATGATGGGTATATGGGCACGGGACTATGGGATGGCGGATATGTATGATGGGTGTATGGGCATGGGACTATGGGATGAAGGATGTGTGATGGGTATATGGGCATGGGACTATGGGATGGAGGATGTGTGATGGGTATATGGGCATGGGACTATGGGATGGAGGATATGTATGATGGGTATATGGGCATGGGACTATGGGATGGAGGATGTGTGATGGGTATATGGGCATGGGACTATGGGATGGCGGATATGTATGATGGGTGTATGGGCATGGGACTATGGGATGGAGGATATGTATGATGGGTGTATGGGCATGGGACTATGGGATGAAGGATGTGTGATGGGTATATGGGCATGGGACTATGGGATGGCGGATATGTATGATGGGTGTATGGGCATGGGACTATGGGATGAAGGATGTGTGATGGGTATATGGGCATGGGACTATGGGATGGCGGATATGTATGATGGGTGTATGGGCATGGGACTATGGGATGAAGGATGTGTGATGGGTATATGGGCATGGGACTATGGGATGGAGGATGTGTGATGGGTATATGGGCACTCGACTATGGGATGGAGGATATGTATGATGGGTATATGGGCACGGTCCTATGGGATCGTGGATATGTATGATGGGTATATGGGCACGGGACTGTGGGATGGAGGATAATTATAATTTGCTATAACTAACCACAGTTAGTTACTATGCCCGGGCAGCGCCGGGCTCTTCAGCTAGTAATATATATATATATATATATATACATATAATATATATACATATATATAATATACTGTATATATAATGTATATACTGTATATACATACAGTATACATTATATATATACATAATATATATAATATATATCTATTGAATATATAATACATACATGTCAGTGACAAATTCAATGAGTATAGTGTGTGTGCAAAATTATTGACATGTATTTAATTAATAAATGATTATTTTAAGGAAAAATTGGCGTGAGGTCTCCCTATAATTTATAGCCAGCAATATCTATGCAGACAGCTGATATTAATAGCCTAGGAAGGGGCCATGGATAGTGCGCCCCGGCTACAAACACCAACGCTCAGCCGTCCCAGAAAATGCACCAATTCTGGCATATAGTCTTGCTCTTCCCACTGCCCTGTAGCGGGTGGCATATGGTAATGGTTGGGGTGTTGATGTCACCTTTGTGACATCAAGCCCCTAGGTTTGTAATGAAGATGCGTCAATTAGACACCCCCATTGCTAACCCCAAATAGTCAAATAATAAATAAAACAGACACCTATTAAAAAAATCCTTTATTTGAAATCTATTTATATATAATCGTCTTATCATGTCTGTCTGTCTGTCACCTAAATCCCGCGTTGCTGATTGGTCGCGGCAGTTAGGCCACGACCAATCAGCGACAGTCGCTTAGTCGTTGTGGCAACACGGCCGCATCGCTTATTGTACAGGCACATTACAGCCATTGAAGGCATCACTGCTGCGTCGCTCATTACACAGGCACAGTCCTGTACATATTCTAGAATACCCAATGCGTTAGAATCGGGCCACCATCTTGTTTGAAATAAACACACAGACGCCTTTATTGTTCTTAATTAAACCATACTTACAACTTCAGCTAATTCCATGAAGCCCTCGTTCTCCTGTGAAAAAACAGAAAATAATAAAGCAACAAAATGCCATACCTGTCCATAGTTCTACCCTAATTTACCATTACCCTCCATACTACCCTATTAACTTTATCACAGTTACTACTACATTGTCTCACTTCACCAGTTAGGAACGGCGGAACGCACTAAATAAAAATAATAATAAAGTGCGTTCGTCGCTCGGGGTCCACCGTGCAGTAGGTGATATAACCGCTGCTAAGTGGTGGCAGGAGCAATATGGCGGAAACGCGCACAGGGTTAAACTTCACCCAGGTGCGAAGAGCAATCTCAGTTAATTCACAGAGATGCCAAATAAACACAAATACAAAGACTGAGCCTGTTGATGTCACAGTACTCAGTATAAATACACACACGGTATCAGGTCACAGGAGTAGCCCAAGACGGCGGCACTACGTCTGTCTAGACCTACCGTGTGCGCGGCGTCGCAGCTGCGGATGCTAAGGAGGGCTGCTACTGCAGCGCGGCGTGGACACTGCTGCCAAATGACAAAGCTATGACGCAAGCGCAATGTGGAACGCTAGCAGCTGTGGATGTTGCCGCAGAGGAGCGCTGGCGCTGATTCTAAACTCAGTCCCTAACCACATATGTAATATCAGAGGGAAGGGGTTTTATAATGAGTCATTCACCAGAATCATACATCCGTCCTCGTACACACAGCAGCAAGTAAGTCTATACTAACGCATGGCGGAACAGCCCTGCGCGCCTTTTATAGCAGCCGGGACCTTCCGCAAGCTTCCAGATCTCCGAGATGGACCAATGAGATCTGGAGCGGGACCTGAGCACATGACTCCCGATCTCCAATGGGAGATCGTCCCATGAGCATGCTCAGTAGGAGGACAGAAGGACTTAGCCTCAGGAGAGATTTGCTGCAAGGCAATCTCCTCTGCAATCTCCTCTGCAGTAGATAAACAGCAGGAGACTGCAGAATGTGAGGGTCTGGATCCCTGCGGAGTAAAGGCAGAAATCCGACGCCTAACTCCTGTATAGTATATGTGCCTTCTAACCCTTATACAAATTCTGTATTAGGACCCCACCAGCAATGTGCAATTAATAATACTGGTGCCTTCCTATGAGGTAAAGGGGCCACTGGGTGTGTCCTACAGGATCTAAGGCCAAGGTGCTACTGTTACCTCTGCACCCCCCGATACATGCACTCTGTATACCTATGCCCCCTAAAGTCATGTGTGGAGACTTGATCCGCTAGCCAAAACCAGCATCCTCTAGAATGATAAATCTGTGTCCCTCGTGATGGAGCCATGATGTTTTGACTGCAGTCCTGTAGCATCCCCTGGATGTTTGGATGTCTTGACTGAATCTCTGACTGTCACAGACTCTCTCTAGAAGCATATAACCTCTTTTCATAATTAACAAGTGTCCTTCATCCAGTATTCACAAATAAAAGGGGAAGAATGAAGCTCTATTTGCATAGTTTTTCCTTCTCTAAAAAGTCAACAAACTATCTGGCCTAGACATTGCATAATTAGCATATCTAGTCATCAAGGATAGAAGCACAATATGTTACATCAAATGTCAACTTACAAGTCAATATTACAGGCTTACACATGCAAAATCTGTTTTCTTGACCAACCAGAAAGAAACGGTTAAATTCAAAAGTCAACATATAGATAACAGTCTATTCTTACTGGCTTACTGAAAATAGACATCTGGTTAGTAAAGATAAAATGCCGTGTCGTCACATCAGGTTTTATTACTATTTTTTTTTCATACACTTCATGTGTTCCCATATACAGGTATATGGATTCTGTGATGAGACCAATCATAATCTGGAAGCTCCCACCATGCAGAATCGGATGTGTGATTGTCACAGTACATGGGACATCATTAAGAATTCCAGTGATATTGATTCATCTGAACCAAAGAAGAACTTCATCATTCCTGAGCCAACTTTTCAAATCCTGCGATACAGGGAGCGAGTGATCACTTTGCTGATAGATGTCTCAGGAAGCATGAGCACGGTAATCCCTGCCAACTCTTCTATTCTGAAATACAAATTAATTGTACCACAGCCACAAGCAGGATAAGTGATTAATGTATGACTGATAGAGGTCCGGCAATTAAAGGTCTAGGAAAGCCCCTTCAAAGTCTAAGGGTATGTGCACACGTTGCAGATTCGTGTGCGGATTTTTCTGCGCAGAATCTGCAGAATCCGCAGGTAAAATGACCTGCGGAATTACTGCGGATTTTGTGCGGATTTGGCCTGCGTTTTTACACCTGCAGATTCCTATAATGGAATGGGTGTAACAACACTGCAGAATCCGTGCAAAGAATTGACATGCTGCGGAAAATAAACCGCTGCGTTTCCGAGCTGAATTTTCCACAGCATGTGCACAGCAGTTTTTCATTTTCATAGCCTAACATGGTACTGTACACCGCATGAGAATCTGCAGCGGATCCACAGGGCCGAATCCGCTGCGGATCCACACACAAATCCGCAATGTGTGCACATACCCTTACTGTGAACATGGTTTTACATTTACATATAAAATTAATCTGAATAAAGGGAAACCTCCTAAAGATATTACATTATTTATCCTGTACTTATCCTGAGTTACATCCTGTATTATATTCCAGAGCTGCACTCACTATTCTGCTGGTGCAGTCACTGTGTACATATATTACATTACTGATCCTGTACTGATCTTGACTTACATCCTGTATTATACCCAGAGCTGCACTCAATATCATGCTGGGGCAGTCACTGTGCACATATATTACATTACTGATCCTGTAATGATCTTGAGTTACATCCTGTATTATACTCCAGAGCTGCACTCACTATTCTGCTGGTGCAGTCACTGTGTACATACTGTACATTACACTACTGATCCTGTACTGATCCTGAGTTACATCCTGTATTATACTCCAGAGCTGCACTCACTATTCTGCTGGTGCAGTCACTGTGTACATACATTACATTACTGATCCTGTACTGATCTTGCGTTACATCCTGTATTATACCCCAGAGCTGCACTCACTATTCTGCTTGTGCAGTCACTGTGTACACACATTACATTACTGATCCTGAGTTACATCCTGTATTATACCCCAGAGCTGCACTCACTATTCTGCTGTTGCAGTCACTGTGTACATACATTACATTACTGATCCTGTACTGATCCTGAGTTACATTCTGTATTATACTCCAGAGCTGCACTCACTATTCTGTTGGTGCAGTCACTGTGTACATACATTACATTACTGATCCTGTACTGATCCTGAGTTACATTCTGTATTATACTCCAGAGCTGCACTCATTATTCTGCTGGTGCATTCACTGTGTACATACATTACATTACTGATCTTGCGTTACATCCTGTATTATACCCCAGAGCTGCACTCACTATTCTGCTGGTGCATTCACTGTGTATATACATTACTCATCCTGTACTGATCCTGACTGCCACCTTTCATCCATGTGTTTAAAAGACTGAAATTGAACCTTTCAATTATTGCAGAACCAACGTAGGCAGAGAGTAAATCAGGCGGCAGACATGTTCCTCACCGAGGCCATTGCAGCAGGGACTTACGTTGGTATTGTTGAGTTCTCGCTATATCCATACATCGGCTCTGAGCTGCTACAAATCACTCAGGACAGCAACCGAGAGTTTCTGAAATCTCTCCTGCCACCATCAGAGAGCAACTACGGATCTGACTTCTGTGTGGGTATTTTAAAAGCATTTCAGGTGAGTTGCCTTATAAAATAACAATTCTGGAATATATTTTCTTAGAACTCTGCATTGTGCACATCCTCTGTTATTCCTCCCAGAAATGTGTGAATAGAATGAAAACTAACTGTTACAATTCCCCTAATATTCCTATTCTAATACACAAATATCCGAACAGTGAATGTAAGACACAACCTACTGGCAACAGGTGAGGTACATTATCAGGCAGAGTAAGGACTGTTTCAGATGTCTGTGATCAGGGCTGTCTCCAGATTTTTGTGGGTCCCGGGTGAATTTGTCTCATTGGGCCCCTTCACACATTCCACGATTCATGATGCACAGATACGGCAGAGAAATATAGGTATGGTACAATGTCACAGATTTCACTTACTTCTTACATTACATGAGTGTTCTCTATTGTAAATTATACAATAGCTCAGAAACCTGCGAATCCTCGTGAGCTGAGGGGATTCAAAAGTCTGCAGTCAGAGTGACTGCAGACATTTCATTTTAGACCAAACAGTATAGTTTTCCATACAGCACCATGGGCACCACATAATGCTCTATATAATATTATGAGCACCACATAGTCCTCCATATAGTATTATCTGCACCACAAAGTGCTCCACACAGTATTATGAGCACCCCATAGTCCTACATACAGTATTACAGGCATCACATAGTCCTCCATACAGTATTATGGGCACCACATTGTCCTCCATACAGTTTTATGGGCACCACATAGTCCTCCATATAGTATTATAGGCACCACATAGTCCTCCATATAGTATTATAGGCACCACATAGTCCTTCATACAGTATTATAGGCACCACGTTGTCCTCCATACAGTATTATAGGCACCACATACAGTTGTGGCCAAAAGTATTGACACCCCTGCAATTCTGTCAGATAATACTCAGTTTCTTCCTGAAAATGATTGCAAACACAAATTCTTTGGTATTATTATCTTCATTTAATTTGTCTTAAATGAAAAAACACAAAAAGAATTGTCCTAAAGCCAAATTGGATATAATTCCACACCAAACATAAAAAAGAGGGTGGACAAAAGTATTGGAACTGTTCGAAAAATCATGTGATGCTTCTCTAATTTGTGTAATTAACAGCACCTGTAACTTACCTGTGGCACCTAACAGGTGTTGGCAATAACTAAATCACACTTGCAGCCAGTTGACATGGATTAAAGTTGACTCAACCTCTGTCCTGTGTCCTTGTGTGTACCACATTGAGCATGGAGAAAAGAAAGAAGACCAAAGAACTGTCTGAGGACTTGAGAAACCAAATTGTGAGGAAGCATGAGCAATCTCAAGGCTACAAGTCCATCTCCATTCTTTTCATGCTCAATGTGGTACACACAAGGACACAGGACAGAGGTTGAGTCAACTTTAATCCCTGTCAACTGGCTGCAAGTGTGATTTAGTTATTGCCAACACCTGTTAGGTGCCACAGGTAAGTTACAGGTGCTGTTAATTACACAAATTAGAGAAGCATCACATGATTTTTCGAACAGAACAGTGCCAATACTTTTGTCCACCCTCTTTTTTATGTTTGGTGTGGAATTATATCCAATTTGGCTTTAGGACAATTCTTTTTGTGTTTTTTCATTTAAGACAAATTAAATGAAGATAATAATACCAAAAAATTTGTGTTTGCAAACATTTTCAGGAAGAAACTGAGTATTATCTGACAGAATTGCAGGGGTGTCAATACTTTTGGCCACAACTGTAAATGGCAAAATCTATCCATAGTCCCTTTGCCCGCGGTAGCACCATATAATGTGTCAGGTACAACATTACATGAATCCATCAGAAAAGAAACACTTTATGAAATGATCTTATATGCCATATTATGATTTTATACAACTCAGAGCCGGTGCATGAGCCCTTATAATATGTTTGGCTTCCAAATATATATTCTTCTACATGGGTAAATAATTCAATATATCGTCCCACAGGTTAACCAGAAGAGCGGATCATTACATGGTACTGAAATCATACTTGTAGCAGATGGAGATAATCTTCAAAGTTCAATTCATTGCTTTCCTGAGATTGAAGACAGCGGAGTCATCATCCATATTATAGCCCTGAGCAAAGAGGCGTCTATAGAACTGGAGCAGATTGCCGATATGACGGGTGAGGAGTAGACGGAGAATTATCATCCATATGTGAATTGTGAAAGGTTAGAGATAGGGAAGGAACAACCATAGAATATCCAGTTCTGATATTAACAGTGTCACAACTATAAGGGAGCGGATTACCACGTACAACAAATCCCAGCATGTCCTAGCAACCACAGGGTGTCAGAGCATGCTACAAAATGTCACTGGAGAAAAGCAGATAGCAGACCACTGCAATAGAAGTCAAAATAATCCCGGAACCCTGGCAGAGGCTAAAGACCCCCAAAGTTCATGGCACCCTAACACGATCAGGTTATACTGATGTATAATAAGAGGACTGGAGTTTGCTTTCCGGTCATTCCGGACACCTTTATTTTGTTAAAGGGGTATGCCCATCTCCAAGATCCTATCCCAATATGTAGTACGTGTAATAATAATAATATTAGCAAATACCTCCAATTAGAAATGTAGTATAGTTCTTCTGATTCGCTATGTCTCTTTCCTTATGTGCAGGCACTGCAGGACCTTAGGTATCCATGGTTACGACCACTAGCAACTAGCTACCTGTCACTATATCAGTGGTCGTAACCAGGGATACTTAAGGTCCTGCAATGCCTGCACATGAGGAAAGAGATATAGCAAAGCAGAAGAACTATACTAAATTTCTAATTGGAGGTATTTGCTAATATTATTATTATTACACCTACCACATATTGGGATAGGTTCTTGGAGAGATGGGAATACCTCTTTAATTACTTCCATTACCCATAAAACAACAATACAGGAGGATTTCTTTTTAGAATTCTGCATTATGCTTTTCCTCTGTTCTTACGCCTGGAAATATAAGAATAACTTCATAAATTGGCTCTATCATTTCCCTGGTCATTGGTGCATGGTCCAACACATTGTGATACTGTCCGGTTCGTGTTAGATTGTCTAAGGACACATCTACTGACAATGGGAACGGTAAGAATAGCGGTTCATGAAAGATTATCCACCCAGGAATGCAAAAAACTACTAAGAAATGTCAACTTTGAGGCACATTTGCATTAGCTATATCCATTTTGAGGCCTATTTAGGCTTTAAAAAATACAAATAAATAATAATAATAATAATAATGTTTAGTTATATGCCATGCATATTAAGGCTTGGTACAGGTCGTAATGCCGTAAAGCAGAACCTGAGACATTCTATGGGGCCATACTGTACCAAATATCCCTTAAATTTCATGTGAAGACAAGCAGAATGGGTCTCACAATAAGAGTCCAAAGTTCTATTGGATGCCGTATTATAGGACTTTTCCATAACTAAGAAGATTGTCTCTGTAATACAGTGGCGGTACAAAACCCCCATATGGCGACACATGTAATATCAAACCACAAGAACTTCACCACAAAGGCACGGCGCACGCTTCAGAACACAAGACCAGTCTGATAGCAGAAATGTAAAGAAGGATTTATTTTTTTTTTACAGGAGGTCTGAAATACTTTGTGACAGATGAAGTGAGATCCAACGATTTGATTGACGCTTTTATCGGAATTGCAAATGAAAACGGAGGCCATTCTTCCACAGTCAACCAGGTAGTCATATGACACTTCAGACTATTTTTATTCACCCTTTTAGGGCACGTAGAGAGGTAAAAGAGGACGTTCTCTATTCCGACTCCTCATTTTTTGGGCTCTTGTGCAGAGCGGATACAAAGAGTATCTCTTGATCTGGAGGACCTGTCCTGTCCTGCATTACACAGATAACCCATCAATTTGAATTGACATTGTGAATTACTTCATTTCTCCTGTGGTGGCGCTGCAGGGGAATTGATCACTGGCTATGAGATTTTCCTGTAAATTCAGCTGATCATTGAAGGTCACTTGTGATTTACTTATTGTTTAGAGACCCTTCCAAGAAGTAGAGTTGCTCCAATGTAGAAAATCCATTTATTGTCACGCTGTGACTGTACGTGATTAGTGAAAAGGGGTTCTGAACCGTCCCTAGGACTGAGGTCCTAACTTCCCCTGCTCCCAAAGGTACCTCTAAAGGTGAGGAAGTTTGGGCCACCAGCTTTACTGTACTCCTGTTATTCCCTAAGCTGTACCCACCCCCAGTAGGCCTGGGACAGCTTAGGAAACAGAAAGCAACAAACATACAAAAACTCATCAAAAGATAGAGAGGTATATAGGAAAGGATAGGAATGTACCAACCAAAAGTGAATAAGACAATGAGGAAAGCATACACACAAAAACAGCGTGCAACAATCTCCAGTAGCAACAGCAATCTCTAATTCAGCACAGCGTCTCCAAGGAGCTAGGAAGCAAAGCTTTCACTGGCAAGGGAGAGAAGGTCTGACCAGATTTTATAGGGAGAGGAAATGACCAGATCAGGAACAACTGTGAGATGGAGCTGCAAGTTTGTAACCAGCATAGAACAAATTGTTAACCTTTTCAGCACCAAGGGAAACATAATCTATTTAATATGAAACACAAACACAAAGGCTAAATGGAAGATCTGCGATTCACAATACATAATGATCTTTTAACCCCAGATCTCCCATGAGGATGCGACACACTTGTGACATTTATAGGATGTATTTTACGTAATGTCGAAAAAATTTTACATGACATTTACCACTCATTATATTTAATAATTTCCATTACATCTGACAGATAGAGAGCGCCACCATCAATTTGAACTCAGAAATGTGCATCAGTTATACTGTGCATATCGACAGGGCAGCGGGGGCAGAAACTTTCTTCACAGTTACCTGGCAGTTTTCTGAGCTATCTATCAAACTGGAAGACCCGGATGGAAAAATCTACTCTACTGAAAACTTTACAAGGACAAGTGCTTCCAACTTGAGCCGAATGAAGGTTTCAGGAGTGGCCACGGTAATGGTTTAAAGGGAAACTTACAACTATGCGTAAATATGCAGTGCCGTAAAGTGTAGTGCAAAAGATGGGATTCTCCAATCATTGTTTATTTTTTTAACCCTGTCACTTTTATACCACGTTCACACGTTCAGCATTTGGTCAGTATTTTACATTAGTATTTGGAAACCAAAATCAGGAATGGGTGAAAAATACAGAAGTGGCGACATATTTCCATTATATTTTTCCTCTGATTTTGGCTTATAAATACGGATTTCTCGGGCTACAGCATAGACATCATGTTGTCATCCACCTGAGAGGAGCTTTGTACGGTGCTCATTGTCGCCACCTACTAAGTAATTTTACGCAAACTTTTCGACAGGCTTTTTTGTTCGAAATTGGTTATCACTTTTCCAAACTCATTCAGACAAACTAGGTTTCGTCTCATCACTATACACTAAATAGTAGTGTACTGCCCCCCCATAGACAAAAATATTGACCTGTTGGAAAGGTGGAAGTTCTTTTTTGAAAAGAGTAGGATTTTTTTAGCAGAAACTCTACAAAATCCTTCTCAAAAACTGCTTCCAAATCTCTTGGAAAACCATTCCGATTAATTTCTAAGTCACAACACAGTACAAAATAAAAACCACGGACATCTGGCTACGAACGTCTATCACAATGTTTTTGCACCCCATCCACACCGCCATGGCTAAAAGCTTCTAGGAGTGCAGCTTTTTGGGGGTGAGCTCCAAACAATGCGGCAGCACCAGAGAAATTTGCCAAGGAGGTGGACAAATGTGTTTTTTTTTAATTTCCTAGCCATATGCCATAATATTTAATGATGGGAATAACCATATTAATATTATGTGACAGCAAGCAGAGATCCCGAAACCTGAAAGAAAGTGATGCAGAAAGTATAGGAGAAAGCTCTATCCCTCGTAATGGGAAATTCCAATTTTATTTTTCTTTAGCAATGACTTTATAGAGACCTTTGTTATCCTCATATCTTTTTTTTTTCTAGACAGGAACCTGGATTTTCACGCTCTGCAACAAATTTACGGAAGCTCAGGTCTTGGGTATAATAGTGACATCCAAATCCCCTGATGTGAACATACCGCCGATCACAGTGAATGTCCATATGAACAAAGACACCAACAAGTACCCCAACCCCATGATTGTCTACGCTTCTGTAAGCCAGGGCCTACTGCCGGTGAAAGGGGCGAAAGTCACAGCAATTATCACCCCAGAAAAGGGGAACAATACGGTTCTCGAACTCCTGGACAACGGAGCAGGTAGTGGAACTTTCTACAATGCATTATTTAAATTTGTTGCAAACAAAAGCCACATTTTTTATTTTTATTAAAAAGGGGGTTTCAATTAAAAAAAAAAACCCAATCCCACAGTTGAAGTTTGTTTTTTTTTTTTAAATAAATGCATAAAACAGGCTTTACTCACCATCCCTGGGTCCATATCTGAGCCTCTACTGCTGCTCCTGGTGTCTGCGATTTGCTGATGCCTAAAAATAATAATAATTTTATTTCTATAGCGCCGACATATTCCGCAGCACTTTACATTTCAGATGGGATTTGTACAGACAATAGACATTACAGCATAACAATAATCACATAGATCATAACAGATACCAAGAGGAATGAGGGCCCTGCTCGCAAGCTTACAGTCTATGAGGAAAAAAGGGGAGACACGAAAGGTGGGTGGTAACAGTTGCCTTCATTGTTCGAACCAGCCATAATGATAAGTGTGTAACAGTACAGACGCAGAGGGCTAATGGATGCATAAAGCATGTGGAAACATGATGCGGGGAACCTGGTTATGGTAAAATTTTTGGCTGTGCCACACAGGGATAGATTAGGTTAATGTGTTGAGGCGATAAATAAATGCGTTTTCAGGGCACGCTTAAAATTGTGGGGATTGGGGACTAATCGTATTGACCTGGGAAGTGCATTCCAAAGAATTGGCGCAGCACGTGTAAAGTCTTGGAGACGGGAGTGGGAGGTTCTGATTATTGAGGATGCTAACCTCAGGTCATCAGCAGAATGGAGGGCACGGGTAGGGTGGTAGACTGAGACGAGGGAGGAGATGTAAGGTGGTGCTGAGCCATGGAGGGCTTTGTGGGTGAGGGTAATAAGTTTATACTGAATTCTGGAGTGGATGGGTAGCCAGTGTAATGACTGGCACAAGGTAGAGGCATCGGTGTAACGATTGGAGAGGAATATGATTCTGGCTGCAGCATTCAAGACAGATTGGAGAGGGAAGAGTTTGGTAAGAGGGAGACCGATTAGAAGAGAGCTACAATAGTCCAGACGAGAATGTATAAGAGAAACAGTAAGAGTATTTGCAGAGTCAAAAGTAAGAAAAGGTCGAATTCTAGAAACGTTTTTGAGGTGCAGATGACAAGAGCGAGCCAGTGATTGGATGTGGGTGGGCAAATGAAAGCTCAGAGTCAAGTATGACCCCAAGACAGCGGGCATGTTGCTGGGGAGTAATAGTGGAACCACACACAGAAATGGCAATGTCGGGTATAGGTACATTAGTAGAGAGAGGAAACACAAGAAGTTCAGTCTTTGACAGGTTCAGTTTCAGATATAGTGAGGACATGATGTTAGACACAGCGTTTAGACAATCTCTGGTGTTTTCTAAAAAGGCTGGCGTGATGTCAGGAGAAGAAGCGTATAATTGCGTTTCATCAGCATAGAGATGGTACTGGAAACCAAAAAGCCTACTGGAGAAATCAGCATCTCTGATAGGCTAATGCCATCTACTCAGGCAGAGCTGATTGGTTGCAGCGCTGTTGACCTGACGTCAGTGCTGCAGACAGTACCATACACTGTGGACCTGGGGAGGATGAGTAAAGCACAGTTTTTTAAATAAAGTGCACCGAAAGAAAGAGGTTTTCCAAAACTCAGAATGATAGACATCCCAGCCACAGCCTTTAACCACCAAGCATGCAGCTCTACCTGGTAAACAATGAAGAGGATGCTGTGCCCCAGTCCGTAAGCCAATCGAGAGTACTAATAGGAGATGCACCCCCTCCCCCACTATCAAATATTGATGGTCTATACTTTGATATTTTAGCCTCATAAAACCCATATAAAAAGGACATCATAATATGAGAACAGATTGTCTCCAAATAATTGAATTTTACCAGCTCTCAGTCCAATAGGAGCTGTATAAATGCTTTTTAGTACACTCCCCCTAGTGGTGACTGAAGGAAGTCAGAATTCTATAATTTTCTGTATCTATATGGCTGCTTCAAGCGAAGTAGGGGATTAAGCCTCGGTAACAGAAAATAGAGTTTTGTCCTCTATAAAAGACAGATTTTAAATGAGATATTAACCAGAATAATCACTGGCGATAATCTCTTTACATGAAGAACATTTCTATTCACAGGCGCTAATACTGTAAAAGATGACGGCGTCTACTCAAAATATTTCTTCAGTTTCAATGTCAGCGGACGGTACGGTCTGAAAGTGCGTGTCGCTTGTCCTGAGAGTGAGTGCGGACTCACCTATCCTAAGAATCGCATTTTTGCTTTACCCGGTTTAGTTGAAAATGGTAAGAATAGGCCGGCACTTTACTCATAAACCCATATCTATATGTATGTTAGGTTTACTGTTATATATGTATATATATATATATATATATATATATATATATATATAAGAAGCGAACAGAGCTCTCCATATTATCGCAGTGGGGGTCTCACTTTTGCCCAGGGGCCTCTATATATATATACCTTGAGGCGGCCGTGTGAAGATTGGGCTCAGCCATGCGTGAAATCTCAGCTGTACATGAGTAGACGCAGGACGATCTGTTCTCTATCATTACAGGTAAGGTCGTGATGAACCCATCGATGCCTCCAGAGGACCATGTTCTTCCTGCGCTGGGACCACTCACGAGAGCGGCTGCCGGTGGATCGTTCATGGTGTCTGATGTCATCAACTCAAAACCAGATGTTTATCCACCCGGGAAAATTACAGATTTAGAGGCGAAGAGTAAAGCTGACAGCATAGTCTTATCCTGGACAGCACCTGGAGACGATCTGGACCAAGGAACCGGTGCGAGAGTATATACCACACTGGGGAAAAATTAAAAAATATATATTTAGAAAGTTTTCTTCCTAGCTTTCTTAGAATAAAACAATCGCAATGAAAATGATGCCGTGTTTCCAAAATTGATTTTTAAACGGGAGCACGATTCTGCCGGAAAATAGTTCACATTAGTACAGTGCTCTCTGATGAGCATTACGATATTTTGGGGTTTCTACTAGAATTCTTAAAAAAAAATAGGACACCAACACAGACATTCACTTGACTGAAGCCGACTGTCGCTTTGGACACTGTTGAGCCTTCGTCCTGCATTATTCGTCTTTTTCAGACATTCACAAAAATGGGGTCTGTCACTTTAGTTAATTTTACTCCATACAATAATGCTGAAGTCCTGCAATATTTAGTACAACGGCAGGTTCAGGTACCCGAAGAAGAAGTTTGCCATCCCCTTAATCGTACTGACCTGACAAATGATTTTTTGCTGGGTCATTTTTACTGAACCCTCCAAAAAAAAAAAAAAGGCCCAAAAATAAAGGTGTTTTTTTTACCCCATTTTAACCTACATGGATTTTTTTTCCCCGTTCATCAGTACAATATATGGTAAAGCGAATGGCACTATTCAAAACTTTAAAAAAAAACATTCCCTTGTATGACCTTGTCTTTGGAGTGATTACAAAGTTAGATCTCTGGGAAAAAAAAAATAATAAAGTGCAAAAAAATAAAAAAATAAAAATTGTCCCCTTTAGGATGATATTAAAGGTCTGATGTATTCTATTTAATGGCAGTAAAAAATACATTTTTCTTTCTTTTCTGTTTTTTTTTCCCCAGCTCTGAGTTACGACTTGAGAGTGAGCGGCAATATTACACAACTCAGGGATAAGTTTGAGAGTTCTGCCGTTGTGGACATCACCGATCTGAAACCGAGCTCGGCCGGAGCACGGGAAACATTCACGTTTATTCCCAAACTTGATACAGAAGACGCCGCCATCTTTTATTTTGCTCTAATTGCTGTGGATAAAAACATGCAGAAATCAGCACCATCCAATATAGCACAGGCCGCCATCCGGTTACCTACGGCGCCAGGCGCCACGCAGTGCCCTACACAAAAAAGGACAACCTGTACGCCAAATCGTATTCAGGTCTGTAAGCCGGGGGCCACATCTGCCCCGAGACAACCTGGAAAGTGCCCATCTAAGCCCAAACCTATATGCCCCACTGCAGAGGACCAGCCGGTGCCAGGCAAGAACTAGCCCTGAACAGAACATGTTACAGAGATCTGTTACAGAGGTGTCTGCTCTAAATTGACAGGCGCCCCATGTTCCTCCCCTAGTCTAACAAAGCAAAAAAAAAAAAAAATCACTGATATTGTGACCAACTCTGATGAAAAAAAATTTAAATCTACACCTAAGATGAGCATATTTGCACCAACTTCTGCCGTAGATAATAATAAATGTGTCGGACTGAGCGCAGTTTCTCACTATCATTCAAAAGTGACCGGTGGAGTAAAATGTTGCAAGTTGAGGTGAGTTAATCTTCTCCTCCCCCCCCCCCAAAAAAAAAAGTCAGGCAGATGCGCGCGATTCGACTGGAAGATTCGATATGGCCAGAATAAAATCGATCTAAATTTAAAGTGACTGGTTATAATGGAATGGACTTTATTATGCTCCAAAGTTTCTCCAGACCCCCCCAAAAAAAGGAGAGTGAAGAGGTTAAGAAATAATAATGCACATTGTAGTCAAATGTCCTTACGCCACCTCTGCTGCAGCGTACATGGTGCTCCGCCCCGGTTTTGAGTTCTTCCAGAATATTGGCCGGCTATTGTCTCTACTCGGTTACAGAGGGGACAACAGACATTAATGACGTGGGCCACCCTCCAAGTGACCTTGTGTGGCCAATCACTGGCATCAGTGCCAGAAGAATTGATGACGGACGCAGCGGTCCTGTGAGCTGCAGCAGAGCCGGGTGCAAGGACGGGTGACTCTAATGTATTATTTAAACCCCTTTCCCAACACTCAAAACAAGACATGAAATGGAAGCAGGCTATTGTTGCAGGATTTATGCAAATTGAAATATTTCAGATTCATTCAAATTTTGGGGGAAAATTTTAACTACTTTGATTTGTTACAAATAAGTACTAAAAGGACCTAAACAGTACATAACCGGGAGTACGGTAGAAATAAGAGATATTTCATACAAACTGTTTCTACTGACTTTGGAAACAGAAAGATTTTAGGGAATTTTATTTTTTGCTGCCCCCAAGCCACCACTAGAGGGAGCTACCTACTTACATTAAAATTCACTTAAGCCAGAAGGAACAATATACAGAAATATATAAGCAGCTGGCGCCCCCTTGTGGCTGAGCAGAGCAGCCTTTTTTTAATGATCAACCACAATGAAAACAAATGATTGATTGGAATATGAGTAATTACATGGAAAATCAATAAATACTTTTCTCATGATGATCCCTTCCATCTATGATACGTTATACTGTAATTATATTAATAAAATCTATGTAATATATGCTTTTTTTCCATTTAATTTAATCATTTCTACCAGTTTTGGTTGTTTTTCTTCTTACTGGCACTTTTAGCCTGAATACTGCTCTACCACAAATGGCCACCAGGTGGACTCCAATCTGAAGTATGTTAGTATTATGGAGAGATATTACAGTGATCTGTATACTTGTATAAGAGGTGGGATATGTTAGGCAGAAAGCAAGTCATTAATCTGGTGACAGCAGGAAAAATTAGAAAGTAGAAGTATCACAGTGACTTTGGCAAGGGCCAAATTGTAATGAGAAGACGACTGGATTGGAGCATCTCCAACATGTCCGGTCTTGTGGGTCATTATCGGAATACAGCGGTTAGTGCCAATCAAAACTTGTCCAAGAAAAGGATGCTGGTGAACTGATAACGGGGTCACAAGGGCACAAAGGTTTTTTTTTAATGTACATGGGGAGTTAAGACTAGTCTGTTTGGTCCAAACCCACTAAGGTAACCTCTGGCACAAATTGCTAGAAAAGTTACTGCTGGCCATGATACAAAGGTGTAAGCACCGACCGAGCATGACACCGTACTGGGTATGAGACTGTGCAGCGCACACTGGTCAAAGTGTCCATATTAGTCCCAGTCCACCTCTGAAGCCTGTAATAGGCACCTAAGCAAGAAGACTTTCTACAAGATTTTGGAGGCGGCTGTGGGAATTTTTGCCCTTCATCCAGAAGAGCATTAGTGATGTCAGACACTGAGGTTGTGGACAGGCAGGGCCGGCGTTAGGGGCAGGCAGTTCAGGCAGCTGCCTAGGGCCCCACTTTGCCTAAAACCGACCCTGGGGAGAGGCCGGGATCACAACCTCTGGTCTAGTTCATCCCAAAATTGGTTATAACGCTGAGGTCCGGGCTCTGTACTGCCGGTCATGTACTTCCATCAATCTACCCCAACCATGTCTGTATGGACCTCGTGCACTGAGCACACTCATCGGGAACAGAGAAGGGTTTTCATCTTCCCCAAACTGTTCCCACAAAGCTGAAGCTACAATTGTCCACAATGTCTTGTGTTGAAAAGTTAAGATTTCCCCTTACTGGAAGTAAGGGTCCGAGGGCGCCGCCTGATAACAAGCCCATAGCATTATCCTCCTCCAAGTGTTTGTGCTGATGTTATACCAGAGGAGATCTGGACTCTGCAGTTATGGGGTCAGCAGAGCGCTGGTGACTTTTCTGCCCTGTGTTCCTCTACACACTCGGTGACCCCACTCTGTAACGTTATGGGGTCTCCACCTCGGGACTGAGTTTCTGTGGTTCCTTCCGCTTCTCAATAGCATCACTCAGAGGTGATGGGGAAAAATTTAAGAGGAAGAATTGTCTTGAACAGACTTGTTACCCCGGAGGCTCCTATGACAGGATTGCAATAGTATCAGTGAGTTCCGCACCACCGGCCGTTCTGTCACATGGTAATAATGGCTGACAGCACGGCAAAGAGCCAAAGGTTATACATAGGGTGTAATGGGGCTGGATGTTATACACCGGGTGTATAAGGTCGGAGTATAGGGTCGGATGTTATACTCTGTGGGTAATGGAACTGAATGAAAAACTGAATTCAATGATTACAACGTGTCCCAATATTCTTCTCTATATAGTGTAACTCCAAAGCATAGAAAACGTGTGACCAATCAATGCATAATCAGGCCACTAGATGGCAGTAGCATGTCAGGAATGTACAATGTAACACAACTGCTCCAGAAACACATAAATGCAAATATTTTAATAAATGATATTTTCAGGAAAACAAAAAGCATCAGCATTAACTTTTCTATCAATTGCTCCACTTTATGAGCTATATACATTTATAAAACCACTGTATTGCATTTTCAGAAGCTTTGAGGGATCATTGCCCGGGAGGCAGGATAAGGCCCCTCCATTGCTTATTTAGCGATCCTTCATTTCCATACACAATATGCGCATCACATCTGAAAAACATAAATTCCATCGCTTGCTTCCTGCAGGGATGCCAAGAGAAGAGGGGGCCTCTATCCTAAACAACTGGCTGCAAACTTTCCATAGAACTGATAGTGATCGCAGCTCAGCCGTCATTTGGTTCATTTTATATGCTGGCTCGTTGTCAGCGAATGTTGATTTATGGATGTGTCTTTATTAGATGAAAGCCACTGAACTTGCTGGATGAAGCAATCGAAATATTAATAATGGGTCAACAACCAATATAAAACCAGGGGTGCTCTAGTGTTATAGGGTTCAGAATAAGGTTATGTGCAGAGATGTAACGTCAGCGTACTACCGATCACGAGAACGGGAGTCCCATCGCCTACTGTGCATTGGTGGTAAGTAAAAGGTACTTGGCAAAGACAAGATATTAAATCACATTTACTATTTGTTTTTGTCCTTGGAAGGTTCCGGCTCTTTTAGTATAGACGTTCAGCCAGATGTTTGCAATTGACAATCCATTTTCCATTTCATGTCATATTTTCCATGAATCAGCACTTCAGGGGCAGCAGGTATGTCAAGGCACGCATGCCACCATTATCTTAAACATTAGCAGAAAGAAAAAAAAGCTTTCTCAAGAGCTGCTGACATCGTACCCCAGGGCTGGAAATCAGCCCAATCTCCCTTTTAATGCATTTGCAATAAACATTGGAAAACTATCATTTGCATCAGAGACACATGAAGCGCCAGGTTTTCATCTAAAGAAAAACACTTCACTGTTGTTAATTACAAAAGATTTTCAGATTTTGAGAAGAATGAGGACGCAATACATTGTAATTGGAGGCCTACAAATCATGGAGGACTATAGGAAAACTCATAATGGGCTCCACTAAGACAAATGTATCAGTTTAAATATAGTTAAAGGGAATCTGTCAGCAGGTTTTTGCTATTAAATCTGAGTGCAGGCTAATATAGAGCAAGAGAGCCTGATTCCTGCGATGTGTTACTTATTAGGCATTTTCGTTTCAATACAATCAGTGTTTTATCAGCAGGAGATTTTCACTGCCTCCTAGTCCAATCAATCCCTCAGCACTGATTGGCAGGTTGCTGGCAATGTACAGTGTACACAGAAAGCTTCCAATCAGTGATGTGGGTGGATTATATAGGGCTCAGCATTCAGAGCACTGCTATAGCTACAGCGGAGAAAACGGGGATTCTATCAAAACTACACTAAGCAGCTCAGTAAAGTGACCCATCTCTGGAATCAGGCTCTCTGCCTCTACAACATGCTGCTCTCTGATTACATAGCAAAAACCTGCTACGGATTGCCTTTATTCTCCACCACTCTGTCGATAAATGGTATAATTTTGGCTGCCTAGAAATACCACTAGGTGGAGCTATATGCACATAGTCTTATACAGATTCCTCCTTAGTGACAGCTGTAGTGTAACTTCAAGCAAGTGAAGCTATTCAGTAATGACCCCCTCCCACAATGGACCCCATAAAACGCATACACTGCTGTTATGGTGAGTACCCCACTAGAGGACTGGATTTGAGCTTATGGGATTTTATAATTAATACTGGGATTCATTGGGTAGGTGGGGACATTGCCCATATTGAGCTTGTAAGCGCTGTTTTGAAGCTCATCAGGATCACTGCAGCATGCCGTTACCTCGGTCAGCCTCAGTGCAGTCCTTTATAAGCTAGATAGCAGCGGTGGTCGGTCTCTAAGGCAACAAGCTAAACAGTGAAGAGTCTAAACAAAGTGAAAGAAGAGTGTAAATATTTTAAGAACAGCCCTAAATTTCAATAAGCAGTAAATTGCAAAAGTGCTTGTTTTTAAACACGGTACTCAACAATATCTATCAGTGAAGATTCCAATGACTCTTTAAGTTCACTGCCCCTGTATCTATAAGGCCAAGGCAGAGTGGTTTATTGCTGCCACCTTAGACGAATCCCTTGGAAAATTTGTCCACTTGCTACATCCCTGTACATTCCAAAGACAAAAGTCAAAGAGTGTATATTCATACATCCATATGCAGGGCAGCAGGAAAACTAGTAATCTGCTTAAGGCCCCCCACTACCCCAAGGGCCCCCAGCCATTGGAGTGTCGCTAATAGGGGCAGACCATGCGGCCGCTATGGGGCCCGTGAGTCAGTGGGGCCCAGAGCCAGCGCTTTCCCTCCCACTTTCAACTGTATCAGCATCATAGATGCCGATACAGTTGAAAGCAATAATGGATATTTCGTCAGCTGATGCTCCTTCTACCATCATTCCCCCTCTGCCTCTGACCCGGGAGGCGCGATGACGCCACTTCATCACGCACCATGCTGTGCCGGGCAGAGGAACTGCTGAGGTGAGAGGAGACACGTTGCAGAGCAGCGGGAGAATAAGGAAAGGTGAGTATGTATTTATTTTTTAACTCAGTGAATACATGGTGGCCATAATACTGGAGGACTATGGGGCTGCATTATACTCCAGTGAGGATGCATTATACTCCTGTGGGGATGCATTATACTCCTGTGGGGGCTGCATTATATCCCTGTGGAGCTGCATTATACCCTATGGGTGCTGCATTATACCTCTGCGGGGGCTGCATTATACCTCTGTTGAGGACTGTGGGGGGGCGCATTATACAATATGGAGGACTATGGGATGCATTATACTAAATAAGCAAAATGCTGGCTATTCGAGTGATTATGACAAATGGTAATGCTGAAACAAAAATCATTGTTCTTGTCAGCACATTACCCGATGAAAACTGCAGATTTGCTGCTGATAACATGATACTATATGTGGACACATTGATCATACTGTTCCCATCATTGCTCCTCAGTCGGTGTAAAGAGGCAGAGAAAAAAGCGCCGAACAACTTCAATATTGTCAATCTCGCCCGTTTAGCGGCCTGAACTCAGTGCATGTAAATACATCCGAAATGTTTCTGTGTGATGTGCAATATGTCAGCATTTGGGGCCCATTTTAAACTTTTGCCCAGGGCCCCACTTTGTCTAAAACCGGCCCTGTCCATATGAATGATGCCATTGTGCTGCTGTGCGGTTTTAGGGTTCAGTATGAAATACGGATATATGAGAAAGTGTCTGAGAAAGTCATTATGACTCTGCAGTGGAAACAGAGCGGGTTGGAGAATAAATTGCTGACTTAGTAAAACTACAACTCAACCTGCAAAACCAAAACAGCAGGAAATACTGGGAACATGTTAGTGGTTTTCTGAGACTTCTGTTTCCAAAACTGGAAGAATGTCTGCAAAAGAGATCAGAAAACACTGGTTACTACGTGTAATACAGAACTTTCTATAAAAGTTTCCATAAACATGGCGGACCCCGAGGAAACTAATTACATAACTAAGGATCCTGAGGTCTCTGGGTTCACAATACGCCAGGGGAAACAGGTATTTGTGTAGATTTTTATGATATAATGATCCATTGCCATTTGAAGGGACAGTTATTAGATACCAAACGTTCAGGGGCCCCAATGGAAAATAGGGCCCAATTTACCATGTAACATTTAGGAGATGTGGCTGAGGAACCTTTGGATCCTAGAAGAGACCAGCGACTGGGGCATCTGCTACGGGTGCACTCCCTATGGCTATGTGCCTAAATCTATGCTGTGCGCTTGTGCGATCTAGTATTATCAGCTGCTCCGATACAGTGTCTAACTGGCTGTAGAGAGAAATGTAAGGGGAATGTCTGGTGCTGCTCATTTCTGCACTGGAAGATGATGGTGTTGGCATGTATGATTGACAGGTAACAGACACATGCCGATCACAATAGAACAAGTTGCAATATAGTCATCACGGTGGCTCAGTGGTTAGCACTGCATGGTGGCTCAGTGGTTAGCATTGTATGGTGGCTCAGTGGTTAGCACTGTTGCTTTGCAGCGCTGGGGTCCTGTGTTCAGCTACCACCAAGGACAACATCTGCAAGGAGATTTTATGTTCTCCCAGTGTTTGCGTGGGTCTCCTCCACACTCCAAAGACATACTGACAGGGAATCTAGTTTGTGAGTCCCAGTGGGGACAATGATGATGATAATGTCTGTAAAGCGCTGAGGAATTAATGGTACCATATAAATTATTACATGTCACTGAGTCACTGAGGCTGCGCTGACTTCCTGCCTGACCTGCGGTGAACTGACAGCGTGGGAAAATGTACAGTAACTTTCCCACGCTAATCAGTTCATCTCCGGTCAGGTGGGGAGGTTGCGCAGGCAGCTTTTCCTTCATTACTCCGTGGTTTACAGCTGGACCGGTCGCATTAGCACCGCTCCCGGTTGTAAACTATTTAACCCCTTCAGAGGGATTGCAGCGTGGGACTTGACTGTACGGCGGACAGGTATGGGAATTGTTGCCTTTTTATTTTGGATTTTTCTACAGGAGAACGATGGCTTTGATTGGATTAGCTGTGTAATAAAGATGGAAAAAATATGTATTTATTTCATTAAGTCTTTTTTTTTTAATGTGTGTGTTTTTTTAACCTCTTTCAGACTAGTGGATTATTAATGGATAGGTACTTATTGACACCTCTCCATTAATAACCAGGCTTAATGTCACCTTACAATAGCAAGGTGACATTAACCTTTTATTACCCCATATGCCACCCACTACAGGGCAATGGGAAGAGAGCTGGTAAGTGCCGGAATTGGCGCATCTTACAGATGCGCCTTTTCAGGGGTGGCTGGGGGCAGATTTTTTTTTTATCTAGGGGGGCCCAAAAACAATGGTCCCTCTCTTGGCTATTAATATCTGCCCTCACTCACTGGCTTGCGCTCTCTGGCGGAGAAAAATGGGCGGGAGCCCACACCAGTTTTTTCAGTGAATTAATCCTTTAACACCTACAGCTTCAAAATTTTACACACACACTACTAACATTATTAGTGAGGAACATATAAACAAAAAATGGATATGCAGTGGTTTACTGTATGAAACCATGTCTCATATCCTGTCGGGTTCTGCAATGAGTTTACAGATGCCGACAATTGAATTTTCACCTATTCTGCTATCTATATCTCTATGAAATATAAATATATATATACTGCTCAAAAAAATAAAGGGAACACTTAAATAACAAAATGTAACTCCAAGTCAGTCACACTTCTGTAAAATCAACACTGATTGTGATTCAATTTCTCCTGCTGTTGTGCCATTGGAATAAACAACAGGTAGAAATGATAGGAAGGTCACTAACATCCATGTGTCTGCGCAGTGTCTAGTGTTTCCTTTATTTTTTTGGGCAGTGTGTATATATATATATAAAGTATATATATACTGTATGTGTATATATATATATATACCTATACTATGTGTATACATGTATTCTATCTGTTCTATTTTAACCTGTCAGTGTGATTTTACAGTATAGTGCACTGAATTGCCGGCTTTTGTAAAGGACACCGATGCGTATGTCTCGCAAGTCACACGTATGGTCCGTGTGTAATCTGTTCTTTTCTCGCACCCATAGATTTGCATTGGCGAGTCTCTTCCGTAATACAGTACAAATCGCAGCATTCTGCTATTTCCTCCACACATATAATACGGGCGAGAAAAAATCGGATGATGGGAGCTGCCCCATAGATTAACATTAGTCCAAGTGCGATGTGATTTTTTTATCGCATAGCACTCGTCCGTATTTCTCTCTAGTGTGAATCCGGCCATAGAATAATAACTTCTCCCTACTGATGGTATGTGGTATTACAGCTCAGCCTCATTCACTTTAATGGGAATGGGCTGTAATACCACAAACAACCTGTAGAGAGGCGTGGCGCTGTTTTTGAAAAATTGCAGCCATGTTTGTCTAATCCTGGACAATCCCTTTAAAGGGAATCTGTCACCTATTTTTTTGCATATAAGATGCGGCCACCGCCATCAGGGGCTTATCTACAGCATTTTGTAATGCTGTAGATAAGCCCCCGATGTAACCTGAAAGATAAGAAAAATGAGTTATATTATACTCACCCAGGGGCGGTCCGGGTCCGGTTTTGGTCCGATGGGTGTCACGGTCCAGTGCCTCCCATCTTCTAATGGTGACGTCCTCTTCTTTGTTTCCTGTCACGGCTCCAGCGCACTGCTCTACCCTGTTGAGGCAGAGCAGAGTACTGCAGTGTGCAGGCGCCGGGAAAGGTCAGAGAGGCCCGACGCCTGTGCACTGCAGTACTCTGCTCTGCCCTCAACAGAGCAGAGCGGTACGCCGGAGTCGCGACAGGAAGCAAAGAAGAGGACGCCATTGCTAGAAGATGGGAGGCGCCGGACCTGGACCGCGACACCCATCGGACCCGGACTGGACCGCCCCCCCGTGAGTATAATATAACTCGTTTTTCTTCTCTTTCAGGTTACATCGGGGGCTTATCTACAGCATTACAGAATGCTGTAAATAAGCCCCTGATGGCGGTGGCCGCATCTTATATGCGAAAAAATAGGTGACAGATTCCCTTTAAGAGGCTTCACAAATTTTAACATCTCATATCTTACCCATCCGTGGGATTTATTTTATTTTTAGCTGTGAGATTCTGGATGATCTTTACATTGCTTGGGGGGACATTTACTACCTGCCATCACCCTATGCATTTGATATGACCTCTATATCTGGCGCAGACATGCCTCGCCCAGCGCCCGGGGCGGTATATAAATATCATATTGCGCTCTATAATGCTCCAGGCCATCGCGTGACTAAACTCCTATATGGAAATGATTACATCACAGCGAGATGAGATATCACAGGTGCAGAGGCCTGGGGTTGCTTTAGTCAGGGGCTCACACATGGCTGCAGGGAACGATATCAATATATCAGGCCACTTTATATATATATCTGTACTACAGTGCATACAGGCCGCTATATGGCCACATAGTATCCTCATTCTATACAGAGGCACAGTAAAGATTTTATATATGAATTATGTTCTTTTTCACAGTTTTCCCTGCAGCTGTAAGGCTGTGTGCCCACGTTGTGTTTTTTTAAGTGTTTTTGATGCGTTTTTCGGGGTCAAACCACATCAAAAACGCTTAATAGAAGCATCCCATTCATTTTAATGCATTTTGGCCTTTTTGTGCCAATGGATGCGTTTTTTACCGCTTAGCGGTAAAAAACGCAGCATGTTCATTAATTTCCGCTTAGGTCTGCGTTTTTGGCTATTTCCTATAGTCCAAAAGACGCGCGGAAAAAACGGATCAAAAACGTGCAAAAATCGTGGCAAAAAACGCGCGTTTTCTGGGAAGGAACTGAGTTTAAAAACGCTAACGTGGGCACATAGCCTAAAGGTGATTTTTTTTCACATTTTAATTCCTATAGGGGGAGCTTTGCTATTAGGATTTGCTCATACAGTTTGTACTAGAAGTGGTGCAGGATGTATAGGTACATAAGAGCAAGCGGCGACCACAGCCGGCGATGAGAGCGGCTGCAGTGTCGGTGCACAGCCACGATTGAGTTCAGTCTTGAGCGCTGTCAATCAAGATATGGCAAAGTGTATATAGTGCAAATTGAGGGGGCACAACAGTGCACTGATTGCCTGCCTGCGCCAATGGAGCACCAAAGCCCCCTCCTTCTGCTAAATAAACCACCAATATCTATAATACAGGTCTGATTTGTGTGTAGGGGCTTAATCCTTATCGTCACTCCCTGAAGAAACTCGGGCGAAACACTCGTTGGGGTGCATGGCTTTGTTTTGCCAAAGAGCTGCCTTTTTGCAAAATGCAGCATGTCACTTCTTTCAGCGTTTTTGCAGCATTTTTCACCCATTGCACAAAAAAAATACAAGTATCAGTTTTTGCTGCATTTTTGGTGCCAAAAGGTGAAGTTGAATCAGATTATTTTTTATGCAGTTAACTTTATCAGCACGCACAAGAGACAATGTACCCTGACAAAAACGCATCAAAAACTAAGCAACACCTGCTTTTTTGTAAGCAGCTTAAACTTTGCAGAAACAAAAACCTCAGAGCAAAAATGCAAAGTGTGAACGGAGCCTTAAAAGACACGCATGCACATACCCGGAGAGGATTTTAGAGAGGATCTGCTCAAAAGAAACCCCTCATAACTGTGGTGTTTTTCTTTCCCTGGTGTAGGTTTTCTGGGGGGGGGGGGGGGGGGGGGTCATTAACCCCTTAGCGACAGAGCCAGTTTGTAGCTTAATGACCAGGCCAATTTTTACAATTCTGACCACAGTCACTTTATGAGGTTATAACTCTGGAACGCTTTAATGGATCCCGCTGATTCTGAGAATGTTTTTTTGTGACATATTGTACTTCATGTTAGTGGTAAAATTTCTTCGATAAGTCTTGTGTTTATTTATGAAAAAAACGGAAATATGGCAGAAATTTTGAAAATTTTGCAATTTTAAAACTTTAAATTTTTATGCCCTTAAATCAGAGAGATGTGTCACACAAATTTCTTAATAAATAACATTTCCCACATGTCTACTTTACATCAGCACAATTTTGGAAGCAAATTTTTTTTTTGTTAGGAAGTTATAAGGGTTAAAAGTTGACCAGCGATTTCTCATTTTTACAACAAAATTCACAAAACCATTTTTTTTAGGGACCACATCATATTTAAAGTCATTTTGAGGGGTGTACATGACAGAAAAAAAAACAAAAGTGGCACCGTTCTAAAAACTAGACCCCTCAAGATGTGTGGTGAGCTCTTTGAACCCCCAAGCACTTCACAGAAGTTTATAAACGCAGAGCCGTGAAAATAAAGTCTTTTTTATTTCCACAAGTGATTTTTTAGACCCCAATTTCTAGACCCCCAAAGTTGGTAAATAGTGGAAACCCCTCAATTCTTGCTGCAACCCTAACCCCAACCCTAATCCCTAATCATAATTCTAACCCTAATCCTAGTTCGCACCCTAATCCTAGTTCGCCCTAACCCTAATTCTAACCCTACCCTAACCCTAATGGAAAACTGAAAATAAAAGTATTTTCTTTATTTCGTTATGTTGGCCTAACTAAGGGGGTGATAAACGGCGGGGTTATGTACTATTATTTTTATTTTGATCACGATGATAGTTTATCATCGTGATCAAAATAACTGAATGGAATCTGCCAGCCGGAGCCGGCAGATTCCCGGCGGCGCCCACCGGAGGATGCCGGCGGAACGCGGGACCACCGGGAGGGGACCCTGGAGAGGTACCGGGGGAGGATCGGGGACCCTAGTTCTCTCTCCTCTGATGTGCGATCACATCAGAGGAATGAGAAATTTAATGCAAAATCGCGTTTTTGGTTTTTTTGCGGTCGTCGTTATACGGTTACCCCCGGCTGCCGAGACCCCGGAGAAAATCCGACACGGGGGGGGGGGCGCTATTCACTTTCTCCACAGCGCAGTGAATTAGCGGCGCCGTGGTTTATGTACACTTAATTACCGCCGTTAAAAGGCGTATCGGCGGTGGCTAAGGGGTTAAAAAAAAAAACCCTCCCAGTGTCCAAAATGAAGCCTTTCCTGAAAGTTTCCACTTGAAAAACCTCTTCATATTTGACCTAAAAAGATTTCTGTGTGTACAGAACTTGAGCGCCGTCTTTGGGGTGTGTTCACACTGAGTCGAACCTCACAAGTTTTACCTCACAAGTTTTACCTCACAAGTTTTACCTCACAAGTTCTACCCCACAAGTTCTACCCCACAAGTTCTACCCCACAAGTTTTACCTCACAAGTTTTACCCCACAAGTTCTACCCCACAAGTTTTACTTCACAAGTTTTACTTCACAAGTTCTACCCCACAAGTTTTACCCAAGTTCTACCCCACAAGTTTTACCCCACGAGTTTTACCCAAGTTCTACCCCACAAGTTTTACCCCACGAGTTTTACCCAAGTTTTACACTACAAGTTTTACCCCACGAGTTTTGATTTTTTCAGTAGGATTTTTCGAGAAAAAAACCGCCGCAAAAAGATCCAGTGTGAACAAGCCCTGAGCTAAAACACTGCGGACTGGCGTTATCTGCCCCCTGGAATTCTTTGAAGGGACTGTCTGGCGTTTAGTATAAGGCCATATCTATGTTGCGGCCATTTTGGGCAGCTCCTCAGTGGTCACACCTCGTGCTGTCATACATGTCACAGTTCTGCATTTTTCTCACTAAATTTTCAATTGTTGTCTAAAATAAAAAAAAAAGTATATATTTTAGCACAAGCAAAAAAAAAATAATTCTAAACTGTGACGCTTCATCTGTGGAGGAACTACAAGTTCCAGCGGCCCCTGCGCCTTCTCTAACACGATAGTCCGCTAGGTCGGTTACAGGCGCACTGATAAGTCACCAGTCACGTGATTTAGTAAAGCCTCTTCATGCGTTGCATACCAAACCACGCCTACCTTCCAGATCACGGCCAACCCAGTGCAGTTCTCGCGAGATGAAGCACGTCACTTCCGCCCTTCGTTTTTCTTTAGGAAACCCCTTGCCGTCGCTCTGGTCTCTTTTTCACCCAGCAGGCCAAGATGGCGGATATCCAGGTGAGGGCTCCGTGTGGTCGGGACATACAGTCCGCTATTAGCGTTGTGGCTGCGGCGCATAGAGGGCGAGGCCTGGGTAATGAGCGCCCGGGGGAGCTGGGGAAGGTGACAAGAGTGGTGGGTGGGCCCACATGGAGGCCATGACGGTCGGCGGCTGTGTCCTGTACATGTGGCCTCCATGTGTGCTCTGCATCCCCGGGCTCCCGTGCCTCCTCCCCCCGCTCCTGTACACTGGTCGGGCCACAGATAATCCTCCCGGTGCCGGCCTCATGTACCAGTGCTGATGGCTTCTTCCCCGTGCGGCATTAACACCTCAAGAACTGTGCTAATGAAAGCCGCCATTTATTTAGTGGTCTGCCCCTTTAAAACGTCTTAAAGGGATCCCCGGAAAATAAATTTAAAGTGCCCTTCCCTTGTTTGTTAATGGATAAAATTGCGAAGTGCTTGTGTGTAAAAAAAAAAAAAAAATCCCTGTAAATATTTTTTACTGCCCATTGCCTAGGTTACCTGCCTCCTCCGTATTCCCATTAGCAATGGCGGAGCATAAGCTGCTCTGAGTCTTGCTGGAGCGCACTGTTGGCTTCCATTCCCTCCCGTCTTCAGTGTCTACTTGCAGTATCGGGAGTGCTCGCACTTTTGGGCCGCTGGCGCGACAACGCTGCAGGTCTGAGCTGTCTGCAAAGAAGTGCATTGCTCCCGCCAGCCGAGGAGGTGGGGAGCAGGGCGTTGTTACAAGGGCCCTTGCAGGCACCGGGTACAACATTTGGGTAATGGTAGTTTATACCACTTACTGCAACTGTTTGTATAAAACTTTTACGCCAAAGTTCTAGACTTTGTATTTGGCAGAAGATACTGGTGTGTATGGACATTGTGTGTGTGTGTATGGACTGGGGAGAGGGTAAGGGTAGATTTTTGCAGAGAAAACTCACTCCGTAAGGTTGTTATGTCCATTGTTACTGTACATGTTTCTCCTGTCCTCCTAGTTTGCTACAATGTATCATTCTGCAGGAAGAATTAGAGAATTGGATACATTTGTGACAAATGTCTAATAGCAGCGCCGAGTCTGAGGGTTCATCCTCTTCTGTAAATTTCTTAATGCTGCACCAACACTAAATATAGGGTACGTCGGTAGCATGCAGCGTCATGTGCCCATAGGAGGAGCTGGCCGGGGGCGGAGCTTAGCGACAGCCCTGTGCTGCGCCTCCTAACGCTAGCGTGAAACTAGCCTTAGTGCAGATTTTGCGTGGATTTTGCCCAGGGCTGTGGAGTCGGTAAGCCAAACCTGCGACTCCGACTCCTCAATTTCCCTTACACCGACTCCCACACATATTGCTTATATTTAAGTGAAAAATTTATTGTAGTACAATGTGAACCTCAGACATTTAATCATTTTTATGATCCAATAATCAAGATATTTAGATAGAACAGAATATATATTGGTGTACTACCCGGTTTTCATTCTTTTTGGTACAGATACGATATGGATAGACAGATATGGATAAATGGATAGATAGAGCAGATTTCTAATCTGCTTTTGCTATTGAAAACATTATCTATGAGCTCAAAAACCTTTCAGGTCATGCAGTTTTTTAAAAAGATGATCAGCTTTTGCAGCTGAAAAACGTATCCTCAAAAAACACAGGAAAAACGCTGTGTTAATGTAGCCTTAGATCAGGAATAGAACAGCCATTTATAGGACATTTCATAACTTTCCCAAACTCCTATGAAAAAATATTCAGCACATCCTGCATTGAACTACTGTACCCAATTTATTATATATTTTAGGAGTTGGAGTCGGTCCATTTTATACCGACTCCGACTCCACCAAAATGAGCTCCGACTCCACGACTCCGACTCCACAGCCCTGATTTTGCCTGTGTTTTTACACCTGCGGGTTTCTGTAATGGAACAGATTCCGCACAAAGAATTGACATGCTGCGGAAAATAAACCACAGCAAATGTGCGTGGAATTTTTCGCAGCATGTGCACAGCGTTTTTTAGATTCCATTGGTTAAAATGGTACTGTACACAGGATCAGAATCTGCAACGTGTGCACATACTCTTACAGTACCAGCCAAATGAATGAACTTCTGACAACTTATGCACATTACTCTTAGGCTGTGTGCACAAGCTGCGGATTTGTGTAAAGGGCATGTCACACTAAGAGATATCGCTAGCAATATCGCTATAACTAGTGACGTTATAGCGATATTGCTAGCGATATCTCTGTGTCTGATACTTACCTACGACCGGCTCCCCTGCTGGTTATCGCTGATCGAGCGAGAACGTTCAGGACTGTTTCTCGTCGTCTGTTTCCTGTGACGCTTCCTGCTGTGAGGACGAGCGACGCGTGGAGCCGGGCGGGAGGACGCAGGATCGCCTGGTGTGACAGGTAAGTAGCGATCCCCGTCCCCAGCGATGTCGCTGGTGAGATCTGCCTGTGTGGCAGCTCACTAGCGACCACTTAGCGATGTACCAGCGATCCTGACCGCGTCATATCGCTGGTCGGGATCGCTGGTACATCGCTAAGTGTGACAGTACCTGTAATCTGCAGATTTTCTGCGGTTTAGCCTGCGGGTTTCCCCTGCAGTTTGACACCTGCCATGGAGCAGGTGCCAAACCGCAGTGGATTCCGCACAAAGTATTGACATGCTGCGGTTTTGAAACTACAGCAAATCCGCACGGAAAATTCCGCACAGTGTGCACTGCGGATTTCTATTTCCATTGATTATAACGGTACTGTACACCACAGCACCAAAACCGCTGCAGATCCGCAGCGTGTGCACACACCCTTATTTTTGCATTGTGCATTTTAACCTTCAGATTGTGTTGTTGTTTTTTTTTTTTGTTTTTTTTTTTTTCCCTTCAAGCCTTCAACAAAATGTTGAAAGTTTAATGGCTCAGGATAATTCCTCATGCACCAAGTATCTATACCCCTAACATGGAAAATTCACCTGTGACAAGGTTTTACAGAAAATTCTGAAACTGTCCTGTTCGTCTGAAGGGGGTCTGCAGAAATCCATATTAAAAAAAATAAATAAAAATATTTCATCACAAAAATGTCTGCGTGAACAGAGGATGGCAAATGATTGACCGGTCTGGATTTCCTGCCCCCCGAATGTATACAGGGGGTCAGTCTTTGGCTGTCGAAGTGTATGGCTAGCTGCAGTCTGTCTTGTTTCAGGGCAGTTATGACTGGTCCATGTTTTTTCTGCTGCTCATACAATGCCGATGCCTCTAAAGTTTTCTTGGTTTCACACACTGACATATTTCTTGTTTTGCAGACTGAGAGGGCTTATCAGAAGCAGCCGACTATCTTCCAGAACAAGAAGCGTGTGCTTCTTGGGGAGACCGGCAAAGAGAAGCTACCCCGCTATTACAAGAATGTTGGTCTGGGATTCAAGACTCCCAAAGAGGTAACTGTTGTGGCATTCTTATAAATCCAGTGCGGAGCAAATAGCTGTAAATGACAAGGCTGATTCTTTTTCAAAACTTAAATTTTTTTATGCTGTATGTATCTAAGAGAAGTTGTGTACAGCCTGCACTACATCATGTAGAGAAAACCAGTGACATTTGTCCCTTAAAGTATGCACATGTTTCATTTGGTACTTAAAGGGTATGTCCACCTCAGAAAATATATGATCACAATATTGATGACCGGTATTATCAGACCGTCAGGAATCTCACTGTCATGAACCTTGTAATCAGCTGCCTGTCTCGGCGTTACAATATCCAGCAGTCACTATTGGATGTACAGCATGAAGGTAGAGAATGAAGAGACTACAGCGGTCACTTGATATTTATTTGGAGGTGTTGAGAGTTAGACCCTCCCCAATCTGATATCTATGAACCGTCCTTGATATGTGCTATCAGAATTATGATGGGTTATTCTAAGTGGACATTTCCCCATAATCAGCATCTCCCTTTATTTAATAGGAAGTCAATTGATCTTTTACTGCTTTCATTTTCAGGCAATTGAGGGCACATACATTGACAAGAAATGTCCCTTCACTGGCAACGTCTCTATTCGTGGTCGCATTCTGTCCGGTAAGTTTTTTTTTTTTTTTGTTTTTTTTATAACATCCTGGGGCTTGATAGTCCTGCCATAATAGTATTATATTGATCTGTATAATTATTTTTTGTGCGGTCTGTAGACTTTACACTTGCCTCAATTTCTATTTAGGAGTTGTCACCAAGATGAAGATGCAGCGCACAATTGTCATCCGCCGGGATTATTTGCACTACATTCGCAAGTACAACCGTTTCGAAAAACGCCACAAGAACATGTCTGTGCATCTGTCCCCCTGCTTTAGGTGAGATATGTAGTCTGCACTGCAGAATATTAGTTTGTCCACTACTTTTACATTGATGCCCTACTTTTAGATTCATTGGTCTGGAAGTACTCACTTGCCGAGCTGCTCCATCTACTTGTAATGGCTGCCATACATGTTAGTCCAAACAACCTTTGTCACTGCAAGGTAATACTTCACATAACATAGCTGAGCACTGACACCAGATTGAGATTTAGAGTCAAGAAGGCTCTAGATCCTAGTCTGTTGTCAGCGCTGAGCTTTGTAATGGCTGATGCAGGGTACCACACATCTGCCTCTTAATGATTTGAATACTGTGTATTGAACTTGGGAGGTGACAAGCTTCCATTCTATGATACCAAAAAACAAAACGTTAAACCGCACCCTATAAGCATCAAAGTCTTTAAGACAGATTTGTAAAGGCGCACATCAAAACCAGGGAGTCTATCCTGGAACAAGTTCCATAGCAATAGATAAAAAGACAGCACCTTAGACAGTGGTGAAAAAAAAGCCTTACATTTTATTCTACCTCCTGTGACACACAGGAGGCAGAATAAAATGTAAGGCTATTTTTTTTTTTCACCACCGTCTGAGGCGCTGTCTTTTTAGCTAAAGCTTCCATTCTATGTCTGTACTCCCACAAGTGCCAGTGGTGGGAATCAAGCATAGTATATGAATAGTATAGTAGAGGAGGCATAGCAAATTCTGGAGAAATACTAGTGCTAATGGAAAGGTACATTTCACACTTTGCTAAGTGCGGAGCTAGAGAACATCTGGGGTGAACTTATCTGAGTTTCTTACAAAAAAACTGCTCCATCAATTATCCTGCGATCTAATTCGTCCATTGGTGGGTGTCTTAACTCTTGCACCCCCTGTAATCAAAACGTCTAACGTCATTACGGTCTGTTCAGTGTATTTTCGACTCCCATTACTCCTTAAGAATAGTTTATACTTTATTATTATTATTATTATTATTATTATTATTATGCATTAATATAGCACCATTTATTCCATGGCACTTTACATGTGAAAAGGGGAAATATAGACAAGTACAATAAACATGTGTAAGACAAGGGACACACAAGTACATAAGGAGAGGGGGACCCTGCCTGCGAGGGCTCACAGTCTACAGGGATGGGTGAGGATACAGTAGGAGAGGGTAGAGCAGGTCTTGCCGTAGTTCCGTAGACCGAGGATCATAGTAGGCTGTAGGCTTGTCGGAACAGGTGGGTCTTCAGGTTCTTCTTGAAGGTTTCTGTTGATGGTGAGTGTCTGATGTGTTGCGGCAGGGAGTTCGAGTATGGCAGAGTATGACTTCAGCGTCATGTAGTCATGGTAGTCCTTTCACCCACTACATTTAAGCTGCTGTCAAATCCTTGGGTTCTCTTCATACTGAAATTGATTTTTGGCTTCTCTGTTCACGTGTGCTGCGATATTCAAGAAAGAAGAAATAGACTCAAGCGGAAACCGTTATAGTGAATGGGCCCTCCTGCTTCAGTGTGTCTTTGTTCTGCAACAACTCCATTTTCCATTGAATCAAATTGTTTGGATTTAGTGTATTGAAAACATGCGAGGAAGGCCTTGAGGTGACTTGAGAGCCGTAACATGATGTGGCCTCTTTATATGCAATGTGAACTTGACCTTTCAGTCTTGTCTTCTCTTCAGTATACACCATATGGTGGTCTGTTTTTTGGGGAGTTTTTTTTTTTTTTTTTTTTTTTTTTTTGGGACAATGGCTACTTGTCCACAGAATATGCTCTTATGTGATGGACCCCACCTCCGAGACTTTAGCCTTTCTTTTAGACCACTACTTTCCCTATTCAGAGATTTGCTTTATTTGAAGAGCTGTGCAGGTTTATAATCACTGTCAGGATCCTCGTGCACCAGTGGCGAGACTGGGTGTTCATGTGACCAAGCCTGTGATCTCCATTCTTTTGGCCACATTATCACTAGACGCGCACATCTTTGCTCAATGAAAGTGACTTGAGGGAGGACTCGCAAATCTTGTCGTAATGTGGATGGGAGTGTGCATATCGCATACTTGCGGTCCCGTGTCTGCCCAGTCTCTGCACTGGATAATCCTCACAGCGGGCACTGAGGAGTCACATGTCTGCAGTCACGTAGTGATAGGCCTGCACAACCTCTTTAAATGTTCATGGGCTTCAGTAGAAAGCAGGCTCTGTTAAATGTATTACAATATGTGGCTGCTTTGCGTTGCTATAAAGGAGGTTGCGGTGGCTGTTTGACCATCTTCCTTTTGTTGTGTATATCCCAGAAATGCTTATGCTGGGAATACCCCCTTTAATTTGAACGTGGGATGGGTTTTTAAAGAAACAAGAAGTTTGGCACTTGGTGATTCTCTGGAATTTTGCAGCAAGTTTTCTTTCACATGTCTGACTTGATTTGCTGCTAGCCATGGATTATGGGTTTTGTGTGAAAGAATGGTATTCAATCATTCCATTCAGCAGTTAATAAATAAAAAAAATGACCTAAACATTTTAAAAGTTGGGAGAGGAGTGCTCAGAAGACTGCTTTGCGCAGTCTGTATTGGGTCCTCTTGCAGCCAAACCTCAGCTGAACTTCAGTTGTCGTAGGGATCTATACTGATCTTAGTTGGGCTACTAGATCCAAGAGAAGAGCTTGGCATCTGCTAAGTAATACTGATTTTATGTGATTTATGGATTTGATTTATGGTCTGATGTTCTTGGTTATGTGAGAACTTGCTGAATCTAAACTGTTAGGGGGAACTTCTTGGGAAGGTGTCCAGGAGTAATACATTCCTGCTCTACCTTCTGGTGTAGTCAGATAATCTGCATTAGAGTAGGCTACTGAGGGGGCACTAAGCAAATGGTTTGTTATAAAGTATTCTGGCTCCTCTCACTTCTGTATTGGGAGGTGAACGGTGCACATGGCATCCAGTCTTCTATCTGCCAAGACGTGTATGCATGTGAGATGCCCAAGGAGATGGCAGCAGATACCAGTGTTACTGGACAGAGGCCTTGATAAAGGTGCAGGATGGTTCTAAGATTTTAGGGATTGCTACATGCTGGTCTGCCAACAAAAGCATAATCACTTTGCATCACGCCTGAATTTTGTGGAATTTTGTTCATGTTCTGGATTTTCTCAGATCTTCTACTACGCACCTTCTTGAAAAAGCCTTTAGTGCCAACCATGAGTATTTTCTGGTATTGGAATAGGGAAGGTGCATAATACTTGCAGCATGTGACCCGGCAGATATCGGTCTCCAGCCGTGGAAGTGAGCGCATCTGGAATACCCCTTTAACTACAATGGCCAGTATTACCATATGACACCAATACCTAACCTCTTTATTGCTTGGCAGAGTGGTGTCAGTGATTGTCGATGCAGATTGTGATGATGGAAGTAACCTGTCATTTGTTTGGAGCAATGACTTCCAATTTCCATCCTTGAAAATGACGGTGCTTTTGTTCTTGTCTTGCAGGGACGTCCAAATCGGAGATATCGTCACTGTTGGAGAGTGCCGTCCTCTCAGCAAAACTGTTCGTTTCAACGTTCTGAAAGTAACAAAAGCCGCTGGAACCAAAAAACAATTCCAGAAGTTTTAAATGTAAATCAGATGTTCTTTCAGGTCAAATAAATCTTTATAAAAACATCAAATTTGAGTTTTTACTTTTTTTAATTTGAAAAAATGCACTTCTATCTGTACCTTGTAAATTTTAGGTCTTTGCAAAAATTTGCAACCAAATATCCAGGTGAAGAAATCTGAGCAGTAGGAAACAAGGTCTGTGAAAAATGCACAAGGGCTTACTATTTCTGAGAATAAGATTTGTCGTTTGCATTACACAACATGATTACAATGATGCTGCATTGAAAGTGATGCCATCGCTGGTCGCTCTGGTGCAGTATAGTGAGACATGTGAGGGTCAGCAGGACCACCATGAGTGCAGTTAGTTCCCACACTGCACTTGGCCCATATGTGCATCCAGATTCCATCTTGATGCCCAGACACATACCTCTGCAAATCTGTTAGTCAATATGGAATAAAAACTGCAAATAAGTTTCAACGTATTTGCTGTTTCTAGATGCAATGTGAAAACTGCACGGCTAGTTTTCTTATAACCAGAGTGTGAACCTAACTGTAAGCCACTAAAGCCCCCGTTACACACTGCGATATCGCTAGCAATATCGCTGTAAAGTCACCGATTTTGTGACGCTGCAGCGATATTGCTAGCGATATTGCTGCATGTGATACTTACCTCTGACTGGCTCCCCCGCTGATTATCGCTGATCGCGCGAGAAGCTCCTGGACCATTCCTCTTCGGTCACTTCCTGCGGCGCTTCCTGCTGTGACGACGAGCGACGCGTGGAGCCGGGCGGGAGGACGGAGGATCGCCGCGTCTGACAGGTAAGTAGCGATCCCCGTCCCCAGCGATGTCGCTAGTGAGATCTGCCTGTGTGGCAGCTCACTAGCAACTACCTAGCGATGCACCAGCGATCCTGACCACGTTAGATCGCTGGTCGGGATCGCTGGTGAGTCGCTAGGTGTAACGGTACCCTAACTGTTCAGAGTTGAATGTAGAGACTTGTGTCCAGATCTGTCCCATCCAGCATCTATGGGATGCGCTGGAAATCAAGTCCAATTTACCAACTTAAAGGTGTTATCTAGGACCACTTAAAAAAAAAAAAAAAAAAATATATATATATATATATATATATATATATATATATATATATATATATATATATATATATATATATATATATATATATATTAGTCCTGAACAACCCCTTTAAAGCATATGGACGCATTAGAGATGGGTTTATTTTTTTCACCCTCAAACTTAGTTTTACATGTGCATGTAGGTTTTGCAAAGTCAAGTTACAGACTCTCCCAGAAAGAAGCTTGCTGACAGATTCTCGGGTAAGTGCAACCAGCAATAAGACAGTGAAACAGGTTTAATAAGAGAAATTTTAGCCCAAAATAGATGCATTTAAAGAGAATCTGTCACCGGGTTTTTGCTTCCCCCTTCTGAGAGCAGTATAATGTAGAGACAGACCCTGATTCCAGTGATGTATCGATTACTGGACCCCTTGCTGGAGTTTTGATAAAATCCCTCTTTCCAGGTCACCACCTGACAGCACGCTGGAGGACGTCCTTATCCACAGTGGGACAGGAAACCACGAGAGTTCAAAAGGACCCTCCCCTCACCACCCTTCAGTGTTTTTTCCTGTCCCATTGCGGATAGGAACGACGAGAGATCCGACCGTTCTGAGCAGATGGTGAGGATCGGGGGGCCCAGCCTTTCCCTTCCCGCCTCAAGAATTCTGCAGGCTGGCACCCACCTGAGGGTCCCTCAGCAGACCCAGTGTAGCGCTGCTCCTGGGGGATGGAATCTCTTCCCTTGAGGGGGCTCTCGACTCCAGGCGTCACCTCAGATGTCCCTCAGCCAGGCCGCCTCTACAGAGCCACATCCTGTAAGCGGTCCCGGCACCAGAGGACGAGGGGACATCTCCGCAGCCAGCGCGGCAGAAGACCCACAGCCAGGTGGGGAGCCAACGTGGGGTGGATCGTGCCTCTCCAGGCGGCGTCACAGGACTTCCGGTCACGGGGTCCACGACGTCAGCTTCCGGGGGGAGGGCGGATTGCGACCCGAGCGGCCGCGTCACTTCCGGGGGCGGGCCCGGGCGACGGTAGTACTTCCGGGTAGCGGTTCTGTCACAGGATTTTAACTGAACCGCGCGCCCGGTGTGAAAAAGCCGACAGGCGACGTCCCCTCCAAGAGGATTCAGAGCAGGTCGGACATCGCCCGGATTAGCGGTGGAGAGCAGCCCCATACAGCCACTCCTGCAGAGATGGAGGATCAGGCAAAATCTGAGATGGGACCAGATGGCCAGGGTCACGTGAGTACCTCACCAAAGGTTACTGCAGGACCCTAGGTAGGCAGATCCCATAGGACACATATTCTATGTATTCCAGGGGACCCCTGCACAGAAGGAGTCTAAGAAGGAAAGTGCCCAATCTGTGCCATAAAACTAAAAGGCAGAAGCCCTTATGTGATGCATGCACCAGACGCATAGTGGGGGATGAGCAAGCCACTATGATGTCTAACATGAGATCCATTATAAGGGAGGAGGTACAGGCTTCAGTATCAGGCCTAAGATGCCCCCAGACTCCGCAGCCGATTCCCCAGGTATCCGGTAAAAGGCCAAGAGAGTCAGACTCCTCATCGGAAGGTGACCCGTCCGAATCAGGGCTAGACGAGGAGGGGATGAGAGAACCCGCAGAAAAGGTTAAGAGATACCTCTTCATCAGGGGATACAGACGAACTGTTAGGTGCTGTAAGACACACTATGCAGGACGAGGAACCCCCAGAGACTCTATCAGTACAGGACGAGATGTTTGGGGGACTGCGGTTGAAAACCTCGATGGTCTTCCCAGTAAATACGCATATACGAGCAATGATACTGGAGGAATGGGAAGAGGCAGAGAAGAGACTTACTGTCCCTAGAGACTTTAAACTGCGACTGCCATTTGACCCAGAGGAGGTCAAGGTCTGGGAGGAAATCCCAAAAATAGATATCCCGGTTGCAAAGGTGTCTAAAAAGACTGTAATTCCCTTTGAGGACTCCTCCAATTTGAAGGAGCCCATGGACCGGAAGGCAGACTGCCTCTTAAAGAGAGCCTGGGAAAGTTCAGCCGTGGTCATACGGGCAAATATAGCAGCAACGTCGGTAGCACGATCAATGCACCTCTGGATAGATGACTTAGAGGAGCACCTTACAGATAGAACCCCAAAGGAGACTATCCTAAAATCCCTTCCCTTGTTAAAGTTAGCCACTGGGTTTCTAGCTGACGCTTCAGCGGAAACAGTCAGATTTACGTCCAGGAATCAGTCCCTGACCAACGCGGCCAGGAGAGCCATCTGGCTTAAAGAGCTGGTCGGGGGACGTTCAGTCCAAGAATAAGCTCTGCTCAATCCCCTTTTCGGGAGGCAAAGTCTTCGGGCCGGTGCTCGATGATATTTTGGAGAAAGCCTCTGATGAGAAAAAAGGGTTCCCGGAAGAGAAACGCAAAAAATATCAGCCCTTTCGTAGACACCGTTTTAACCAGAGGTCTGACTACAGAGGGAAGGGGAAAACTGGAAGATGGAGCTACCCCGAAGGGGGAGAGAGCAGGAGTAGAAATAACGACTCCATCTTCTCCGGGTCAAACTCCCGTAGGAAATGACGCCACCAGAGTAGGGGGATGATTGCTGGGGTTCCTAGAGGGATGGCAGAAAATTTCCAGCAGCCCCTGGGTGCTACAGGTGATCTCGCAGGGGTACAGGATAGAGTTCGACTCCCTCCGAGCCGTTTTCTGATAACCAACTCTCACCTCCACTCTGCCTCCCCCATGTGGCTTGATATTCAGGACCTCCTAACAACGGCCGCAGTTATCCCAGTACCCGTGCGAGAGGAAGGCAGAGGGCACTACTCAAGCCTTTTCTCAATAAGAAAGCCGTCAGGAGAGTCCAGAACTATAATCAATCTCAAACCCCTAAACAGGTGGCTAAGATACAAAAGATTCAAAATGGAATCAATAAAATCCACGATTCCTCTCCTAGGCAAGGGGGCGGTAATGTGTACTTTAGATTTAAAGAGTGCATATTACCATGTTCCCATCCACCCAGACCCTCAGAGATATCTCAGGTTTGCAGTCAGGAAAGAGGGAAGAATCTATCATTTCCAGTTCCGCTGCCTCCCCTTCAGGCTAGCTTCAGCTCCAAGGGTATTTATGAAGCTGATGGTAGAGGTAGTTGCCTACCTAAGAATCAGAAATATTACGGTGGTCCCTTACCTAGACGATTTCCTCATCTTAGCAGATTCAGTGGCCCGGCTCAGACTCGACTGTCAGTCTTTGATTTCCACGCTGCAGAGCTTGGGTTGGATTATAAGCTGGCAAAAATCAGATCTAGTACCCAAGTCAAAAATAAAGTTCCTGGGAGTAATGCTGGACTCAGAGAACAGAATGTCTTACCTTCCGGAGGTAAAACAGACCAGCACGAGGGAAAGGATTCGCCAGTTTGCAAGACAACGGGTCTCTATCAGAGAGGCCATGAAGATTCTGGGCCTAATGACATCCTGTATTCCCTGTGTCAGGTGGAGCCAGTTCCACTCTCGGGATCTACAACGGGCAGTTCTGTCTTCCTGGGACAGAAGGCAGAGCTCGTTAGACAAGAAGATCCGATTGTCTCACCGAGTCAGGAATTCCCTGAGGTGGTGGACCATTCCGAAGAATCTACGCACCGGTGTCTCATGGATCCAGGTCCCAGAGGTCATAGTCACCACAGACGCAAGTCAGCAAGGTTGGGGCGGACACGTCCAGGGAAGATACTACCAGGGACGATGGGGTCGAGAGGACAGCAAGGAGTCCTCCAACTTCAGAGAGCTTCATGCGGTATGGAAGTTACTATCGTCCGCCCAGTCACTAGTGAGGAACAGGCACGTCAAGGTACTATCGGACAATACCACGACAGTGGCTTTCCTGCATCACCAAGGCGGCCCAAGACACCCAGGACTGCAGCACCTAGCCGAGCAGATCTTCAGATGGGCAGAAAGAAACACCCTCTCGATCTCAGCAGTGCACCTAGAGGGCGAAAAGAACCGGGTGGCAGACTTTCTCAGCAGAAGAGTCGTCGCAACGGAACGGGAGCTGAACAGCGAGGTATTCAACAACCTATGCAACCGGTGGGGAACGCCGGAGATAGACCTGTTTGCAGTCAAGCAGAACACAAAGGTCAAGATCTTCTACTCTCTGAACCCTCTGGGGAACCCAGCAGGAATCGACGCTCTATCGCAATCATGGAGCAGGGGCCTGTTATACGCCTTCCCACCTCTCGCTCTCATACCGCGAACTCTCAGGAAGATCAGCGAAGACAGAGTCATACTAATAGTACCATTCTGGCCGAAGAGAAGTTGGTTCTCCTTGCTGGGGAAGATGGCAGAGGAAGAACTCATTCTTCTACCAGAAAGAAGGGACCTCCTCCACCAGGGTCCGGTTTGGCACCAGAAGCACTCCAATTGTCGGCCTGGATCCTGAGCGGCAGGTCTTAAAATCAAAGGGCCTCTCAGACGACGTCATCTCTACCCTGCAGGCGAGTAGGAAACCGGTAACCGCTACAATATATAACAAGATCTGGAAAAGATTCTGCAGCTTCTGTGGAGAGACGACAGTTGAGACTGACCACCCCAATATCCCAAAAATCCTGGACTTTTTGCAGGCAGGGTTCAAAAAGGGTCTTAGACCCAGTACGCTAAGAGTACAGATCGCAGCCCTTAGTGTGTTCTATGACTGCGCCCTGTCAGCACACCCTAGGGTAGCCCGGTTCTCCAGGGCAGTTCAGAGGCTGAGGCCCTTAATAAGGAAGTCGGTTCCCCCCTGGGATCTTAACCTAGTCCTCAATGCACTATGTAAAAACCCATTCCAGCTAGTGGCAGACATAGGGGTTGGTAACCTCTTGATCAGAACGGCATTTCTGGTAGAGATCACGTCAGCAAAGAGGCTAGGAGAACTTCAGGCCCTGTCTATCCAGGACCCTTATCTACAAGTGTTTAACGATAGATTAATCTTAAGACTTGACCCGGCTTTCCTTCCAAAGGTCGTCTCAGATTAAAACATGAATCAGGAGGTAGTGCTCCCTTCATTCTGTCAGTTCCCTAAGAATAGGAAAGAGAGCGCCTACCATAACCTAGATGTCAGGGAGTCAGTACTCAGTTACCTAGACGCAACCAGGCCTTGGAGGAAAGATAATAATCTCTTCATTCAATATAGTGGTCCGAATAAAGGGAGAAAGGCGTCTAAGTCCACAATTGCAAGATGGATTAAATCCACAATTAGTCTAGCCTATAGGACACAGGGACAGAATCCCCCCGAGAACCTTAAAGCCCACTCAACTAGGGCCATGGCCACGTCATGGGCAGAGAGGGGGGGAGCCTCGGCAGAGCCGCGTCCTGGTCCAGTCTCAGTACCTTCTCTAAACATTATAAATTAGATGTGGTATCCGCACAATTAGCATTCGGCAGAAAGGTACTCCATGCGGTAGTCCCACCCTAGGACCAGTCTCCTTTGGTACTACTCCAGCGTGCTGTCAGGTGGTGACCTGGAAAACGGTAATTAGACCTACCGGTAATTTCTACCTACCTACCGGTAGTTTCCAGGAAGCCATCCTGACAGCACTATTAGTTCCCTCCCTAGAATACTCATCCGTACTATTGTGATGTAACATGTGTATGTGGAAATTTTGTTAAATAAAAATCTTCTTGCATCCATCCAGATGTGTTACTTTGAGAAAACACTGAAGGGTGGTGAGGGGAGGGTCCTTTTGAACTCTCGTGGTTTCCTGTCCCACTGTGGATAAGAAGAACGTCCTCCAGCGTGCTGTCAGGATGGCTTCCTGGAAACACAATTACCGGTAGGTCTAATTACCGTTTTTCTCTGCTGTAGATGTAGCAGTTCTCTTAATGCTGAGCTCTGTGTAGCCCCGCCCACACCACTGATTGGCAGATTTTTGTGTGCATAGACAGACTGCTGCCAATCACTGGTGAGGGCAGGATTATACAGAGCTCATGAATATGGAGGACTACATGGCAGCAGGTTTACTAACCCTCTAGTCATAAATCAGTAGATTATCAAAACTGCAGCAAGCAGCCCAGTAAGTGACACATTGCTGGAATCGGTATCTGCACCTACATTATGTGGCTTTCAGAATAGGTGTTACCATAGGGGATCTGCAGAGGTCTTGAAGTCCTTGCCTCATTGTGTGTTCTAACCGTTTAGTGACACAAGGTGGGTGGGGGCTAATAAGTGTTATAACAGTGGTTATGTTATGGCTGGTAGGTACATAACTAGTTGCCCACAATTCTCGTACCTGATCTGTCCTGCAGCCCTTTAGTGGACGTAGCCGTAATTTGTTTCCAGTACTGTAATTACTGCATTAGAGCATCGGTCCAAGGGCAAAAAAAAAGTATTAAGGCCGATATCTGATCTGTGATCATAAAAAAGAAAAAGTGTAATTGATTGTGAGATGTTTGTAAGTTCCAGTTCCCTAAAAATCGAGAGTCACCGTTTTGCATTCTAGAATGGAAGAGACCGCTGCTGCTTCGCCTTCTATACTTAGTGTGAAGTGCTGTAATTTTTCACTGCTCCCATAGCTCTACATTGAAGGGAGCCTTATTCACTTATGGCCATCTGTAATAATCTACTCCTTTCTGGAGTGCTACATTGGGGTCAGGACCCGCCTCCATTGTGCTAATATTTGGGGTCTCCAGAGAGGGACACTTGGTGAACCATAGGTTACGTATCTATACTTGCCCTGCACATTGCACCTTTCCTTTGGCAGTGAATGTATGTCTGACTGGATGGTTGGGGGCGCAGGTTGTGCACCCCTGCTCTTTTCCATATTGGAAAACAAGACTGCTGCATGCGAAGTGCAGTCTAGCTCTATACTGTGTGAGAAGACTGGAGGATGTCATGGCACCAAGAATTGTATATGTATGTGATATAAATATTTATATTTAATCTCCATACCCAATTTAAGATCTATGTTTGCCGTCAGCTAATCGCAACAGTCTCGTCTCCATCCTCCAGCATTAAACCTCTGATTATTGCTTGACAAAGCTGCAAAACTTCTTGAGAGAGCTGATGGACTCCTTCTTAGGCTATGTTCCCGCCATGGGATTTTGGTGAGTTTTTTTTATGCTGCATATATTTATTTATTTTTTTTTTTTTAATTCAAGTAACCTATTTTACTTAATGGGTGCAGAAAATTTGCAACGTTGAAAAAAAAAAAAAAAATCAAATCGATAAAAGCTCATTGTGGGAATGTAGCCTAAAAGAGTGCCAACCCCATACTCAAACCATTTATATAGGGGGACACAGCCCCTATAAAAATCAAACATTTACAGGTTTTAACTTTTGTTTTATGTGTAGTTTTATTAAAAACATAAATGGGAGGGCTTTGGTAGTCCCTGTGCTTGTGCTGAGTGTGGCACAAGCAGCGCTTCTTGGAAATGTGTCACTCAGCCTGCACGTACTGACGGGGCGAGAGCGTCACACTCTGCAGGTGTGCTCTGATCCCCCTGTCCTGTCTCTACTGGCCACCTGCTGCACACCGGATCGCACAGCTGTAGGCGGCTGATGTTGACAGAGCGGGAGATGCACTCGTGCTCTTGCACTGTGTTCACGTGGCTCCTGCAGTGTCATCTCCCTCTCCTAACGGCATCTGCCACCCATTACTTTGTGATCCTGAGCAAGCGGCCACTGCAACAGGAAAGGGGGGATCAAAGGACGTCCACATACACGGACAGTGTGAACGCTCGGCTCCTTCAGTTTCTGGTTTAAGGACCCCCAAAATAAGTATTAAAGTGGTATTATGATCTGGGATACTTACAATATATATATTTTTTTTTTCATTAAAATATAAGCTCTATCCTTCAATTTCTGTACGTGCAGGGCTGAGGCTCATCATAAGGAGAGGTGCAGGCGATGGTATTTGATGGGGCACTTGACCACCCTAAAGGAGCACCAAAACCCCCCCCTCATATACATATAAAATTAATTTTACATAAAACAAAATAATTAACATCTGCACAAGTATGATTTGTACAGGGGCTAATTCTGTTACGGATGTTCAAATAGCTGGGGGGTTTTCCCCTGTTTAGGTGGTGACGGACTCCCCTTTAAGGCTCAATTCAGACATCAGTGAAACACAATTCGGACTATGGACTGCGATGTCCTGACCGGCTGTGGGTCTCTGACCCATGCACAACAATCTCAATTGATCTGTATTGAGATCTAGCATAGAATTTACATTTATTTAACATTCTTGTTGACTATGTTTCTCGGTGAGGGGGGTATTGCACCTCGTGTCTGTATGGTTGTAGGTACATGAGCTGTTGTGTGGGGGTCTGTGGACCCTCCAGCTCTAATCAATTAGCAGATACTGCTGTATACAGCAGGAGGACAGAAAGCGTTCCTTATAGGAAGAGTTTCCTCGCCTCTGCTGGACAAGTGACGAGACATCGCTCTGAGTTATGTCCTTTTATTACATGGACTGAACCCTGAACATTTTCTCCAGAAGTGATTGTTATACATGGAATGTAATGGACTGGAATATCGCTCAAAGAGTACGAGTCGAAGGGCAAGCTGGTACACGATCATGGAAAGATGGATCCGAGAGAGACAGGAGACCGCCTGCAGACATGAACGCACTGAGCGGAGGGGGAAGAATTTCCAAAAACGTTGATTTGTCTGATACATTATATTGAGATATGTTTTTGGGTAAATGTGAGAAAATTACCGGAGAAGCCTCTGTGCTGCAGAACGTTCTGCCAGACGGGATTTGTGCAATGGTTGGAAACTCTTGTCTTTGGGCTTGGTGTACACAAGGCATCTGCATAAGTCATGGTGCAAAGATATTGTGCTTTTTTTGGTAAAAAAAAAGTTTTGCTGGATTCTGAAAAGAATTAAAAATGCAACCCTAATAAGAACACATAATTACACTGCCAGTCATTAATGACTTTGACTGACAAGTTACTATTTTAGGTAAATGGAAAAAAAATGGGGCTTTTTGGCATCATCCTTTCATGATGATTTTTTTTTCTGCATTTTTTTTTTTTACAGGTGAGTCCTAGCCAAGTGTTTCCCAAACTTCAGTCATTTTCTTTTTAATTTATGCAGCACCATGCGGCCATTAATAAGGTGCATCATTACATGCATGGGGCCATTAATAAGTGTAATACCCTTCTGTGCTGCCTGTGAATGGCTTTACACACATTTGCACGAATTGTTTTATTAATCTCCATTGGTTCCCAAACCCAAAATTTAGCAACTTTCTAAGTATTCCTAATTAAAACTCTAATCTTACTTGAGATGGTTCCTTCTGCTCTTCCCTTCTTTCAGTGTTATAGACAGAAGCAGCGGAGAGGGAGGAAAGATTTTAAGCTATAAGGGAAGGCAGCTCTCTCAAGCTTTAGATAGGGAGGAAAGCACATGATCCATCATGGGAAATTAGTCCAGGAATGAAGCTGTGCTGATACATGAGAGCTAGTGACAAGATGCAAAAATTAAGAAACTTTCCAAATAGTTTTCACTTAAAAATAAAATTCTACCATTTTGATGCTGATGTGTTTGCAAGTCCTTCAGTTATCTAGCTGGGCTGCTCCTAGTTGTGACAGTTCCCTCTGCTGTAATCCTCCCTCCTGTCAGTGTTAGAGTGTTAGAGATAGTAGCAGAGAAATGAGAGAGGAAAGCATTGAAGGAGGACAGCTCTCTCAGGCTGTAAATAGGGAGGAAAGCATATGATCCCTCAAGAGAAATGAGTCAAAAAAATTAAGCTGTTCTAATACATGAAAACTAGTAATGAGATGGAAAAATGAAGTAACCTTCTAAATAGTCGTCTGTTGTGAGTTCATTTTTCCCTTCACCAGTGAGGTCTGATGAACTCCCTCTTCTGGCGAAGGAAGGTAGTGAGGCTGATTACCAAACAGCTGAGCAGGTAGATGATGACTGGGTCACAGGAACTGATGACTGGATATAAGGCAGCTGACGCCCTCCTGCCTTGCTGGTGATTTCCTGCTGGATTCTTGGAGACCAGTCTGATTTCTGCTTCTCAAAGCTAAGTTTTGCTCTGCCTTTTGTACACTTTAGTTCTGGTTTTGTTTGCCTTGTTTTTTGGAGTTCAGCCATCCCCGGCCGGGGGTGAGCTGAATTCCATTTTTGTCTCTGATCTGTTGATCTCTGGCTCTGTCTTCAGAATATACCTGAGTGCTGATAGTCTTTTTGAAGCCTAGCGACTTCAGGGACTGTTTTTCCTATCAGTCTGTTGGTTCATTTTTGGATAGGGTTTTTGCGGATTGCAGACAGCAGCTTTTCTATCCTGTCCTATTTAGTTAGCTTGGGCCCCATCATTTGCTCAACCTATCTTTCTATCTGTGTTAGTGTTTTTCATCTTGCTTCACAGTCATTATACAGTCATATGTTAAAGTTTGGGCACCCCTATTAATGTTAACCTTTTTTCTTTATAACAATTTTGGTTTTTGCAACAGCTATTTCAGTTTCATATATCTAATAACTGATGGACTCAGTTATATTTCTGGATTCAAATGAGGTTTATTGTACTAACAGAAAATGTGCAATCTGCATTTTAACAAAATTTGACCGGTGCAAAAGTATGGGCACCTCAACATAAAAGTGACATTAATATTTTGTAGATCCTCATTTTGCAAAAATAACAGCCTCTAGTCGCTTCCTGTAGCTATTAATGAGTTCCTGGATCCTGGATGAAGGTATTTGTGACCATTCCTGTTTACAAAACAATTCCAGTTCAGTTAAGTTTGATGGTCGCCGAGCATGGACAGCCCGCTTCAAATCATCCCACAGATGTTCAATGATATTCAGGTCTGGGGACTGGGATGGCCATTCCAGAACATTGTAATTGTTCCTCTGCATGAATGCCTGAGTAGATTTGGAGCGGTGTTTTGGATCATTGTCTTGCTGAAATATCCATCCCCTGCATAACTTCAACTTCGTCACTGATTCTTGCACATTGTCAAGAATCTGATGATACTGAGTTGAATCCATGCGACCCTCAACTTTAACAAGATTCCCGGTGCCGGCATTGGCCACACAGCCCCAAAGCATGATGGAACCTCCACCAAATTTTACTGTGGGTAGCAAGTGTTTTTCTTGGAATGCTGTGTTTTTTAGCCTCCATGCATAATGCCTTTTTGTATGACCAATCAACTCAATCTTTGTTTCATCAGTCCACAGGACCTTCTTCCAAAATGTAACTGGCTTGTCCAAATGTGCTTTTGCATACCTCAGGCGACTCTGTTTGTGGCGTGCTTGCAGAAACGGCTTCTTTCGCATCACTCTCCCATACAGCTTCTCCTTGTGCAAAGTGCGCTGTATTGTTGACCGATGCACAGTGACACCATCTGCACAAGATGATGCTGCAGGTCTTTGGAGGTGGTCTGTGGATTGTCCTTGACTGTTCTCACCATTCTTCTTCTCTGCCTTTCTGGTATTTTTCTTTGCCTGCCACTTCTGGGCTTAACAAGAACTGTACCTGTGTTCTTCCATTTCCTTACTATGTTCCTCACAGTGGAAACTGACAGGTTAAATCTGAGACAACTTTTTGTATCCTTCCCCTGAAAAGCTATGTTGAATAATCTTTGTTTTCAGATCATTTGAGAGTTGTTTTGAGGAGCCCATGATGCCACTCTTCATAGGAGAATCAAATAGGAGAACTACTTGCAAGTGGCCACCTTAAATACCTTTTCTCATGATTTGATACACCTGGCTATGAAGTTCAAAGCTCAATGAGGTTACAAAACCAATTTAGTGCTTCAGGAAGTCAGTAAAAAGTAGTTAGGAGTGTTGAAATCAAGAAAATGATAAGGGTGCCCATACTTTTGCACCGGTCAAATTTTGTTTAAATGCAGATTGCACATTTTCTGTTAGTGCAATAAACCTCATTTGAATCCAGAAATATAACTGAGTACATCAGTTATTAGATATATGAAACTGAAATAGCTGTTGCAAAAACCAAAATTGTTATAAAGAAAAAAGGTTAACATTAATAGGGGTGCCCAAACTTTAACATATGACTGTATGTTGGGGGCTGCCTATTGCTTTGGGGTCTGCTCTGGGGCAGTTTAGATTTCCCCTTTCTGTCTTTAGGCTAATTTAGTTCTCCGGCTGTGATCGAGGGGTCTAGGGCACTGTAGGAACCCCCTACGGCTACTGCTAGTTGTTGTGGATAGGTTCAGGGGTCTGCAATCCGATAGCTGCCAACTTCTCTGGTTTTCTGGACTTAGCTATTATTTTTGTTTTTTTCCTCCTTCGGTGACTCATCCATAACAGTCGTCATTAAAAAAAACTTCCTACCATTTTGATACTGGTCTGTGTTTGCAAGTCTTTCAGCTATCGAACTCTTCTGCTCCTAGTTGTGACAGATCCTTCTGCTCTAATATTCTTATGTCTTAGTATTAGAGATATCAGCATGGAATATAGGGAGGAAAGCTCTCTCAAGCTGTAGATAGGGTGGGAAAGCTTATGATCCATCATAGGAAATCAGTCCAGAAATGAAGCTGTGCTGATTCATGAGAGCTGGTGACAAGAGTAATAGCCAGGACACACAGGCCTCACATCCAGCATGTATTACAGATGGGACACATCCACAAAAGAAAATTCCCAAATTAGGAGCAGACTGCAAACTACATAGCAAAGGTCCTGAGAATGAATGAATCTTACAGACAACTGAAACCAAAGGTAATAACTAACACATGTAAATATCATTCTTTTCAGGTCAAAGGTGTCCATTGCCTTTCATTCCTTATATTCCATGTGACAGCGCATATTCGGGTCTGCACCTTTTCCATGTTTTCTCATTAGGGATAAGTGCAATCAAGATGTAGTGCAAAACGATCTTTGCTAGACGGTGCCATGAAATAAATGATAGCTTTCTGGGGCGAGCTGATACTTTAAATTTAGAACACCAATCCATCAGTGAGACAGTAATATAACTCTATAAAGGCTGATTACGGTCATGTGGAAAGTACGTAAGCCGTAAACTTCCCCTATTCAGCAGAATGCAGGCAAGATCTCCAAACATCAAACCAAGCAGCCAAATAAGACAATAAACAATGAGGGAAATGGTGAAGGGAACCACATGTGTCGAAGGCGCTTTTCTAAAAACGCGCTCCATGTACTCTCTGAAACCAGGGGGCCCTCGGCATTTACACAGGGAATCCATACGGCATCTCCCTGTCAGTACAATGACTTCCAAATGTTTCGCCTCTGCTTTTTCACTACCTGTTCTGACCCCAGTGAACCTAAATAAATCACGGATGTTCCCCCATTCAACCCCAAACCTCACAATTACATTGTGTTCTTACAGCGCCTAATTGTATTTCCTCTTTGTATACATCGCTCGGGGGGAGATTCTAAGACAATTATATGGTGGTATGTTACCTAAAGTATTAGAGATTTGCATAAAATACAATTGCCTAGTATGTATTTCTTAAAAGGGTTATCTAACACTTCAAAAAAAATTTGAGTTTTCCAGAAACCGCGCCACTTTTCTTCATAGGCTGTCTGGTACTGCAATTCTGTCTCATTTTCGTCGTTTCAATTTTTACTTCCGCAAGTCTTCACTAGATACATTGATCCTGATAATTTTCTTTGTACCCCTGCTTTAGAAAGATTGCTCCATCAGGGATTAAAGGGAATCTGTCAGTAGAATCAACCCTCCTAAACTATGTGGCCATGGAAGTCAGAGTTGATTGATATTTGCAATCCAATGTTTTATTCCAGAGTAATCCAAATTTTTCTTAATATGTAAATGAGCTGCTAAGATCTATGGGAGGGACATAGATCTCCCTGAGAATCTGCCACCAGAGCTGCTTATAAATGAAAGGAGGCATTACCAGTGTGAGACATGTAGTGACTGACAATCTGCTCTCCTTATCTACATGTTTCACACTGTTAACCTTTTATATAAAATAATCCCTGAAGGCAGATTCTCGGGGAGATCTATGTCCGGCCCAGAGATCATAAGAGCTCTCTGGAATAATGCATCAGATCCCAGATATCAAGGTATCATTTTATTCAGCTTCCTATGACCTACATGCCCATACAGACGACTTAGCAGGGTGGATCCTATTCACAGATTCCCTTTAAGGACATTTCTGAGCATGCATGTTATTTAATAGGGAAAAGGAAAATGATCACTGCTTTACTGGCAGAAGCGTATTTTACATAAGAACTAAGGATTGTATATATATTGAAATCCAACATGCCCCATCCTTAACTTCAACCAGAGGCGTAGCTAGGGGTTCAGCTCAGGTGGGGGGGCAAAACTTCTGTTTGGGCACCTATCCAATAACCATGAATACAGTTATAGTGTCACGGGTTTACCGCAACAGAAAGGAGCCAATAAACCACAGTGTCTGATTTCTCTTACTCCTGCACTGATTAGAAGAACTTCACCTTTATATTAAACGATGCAGGTTTCTTTTAGCAGTGCAGAGGTTAATCTGCTCAGTTGAGAGCTCTCGGATGCTTTCCTGCATTAAGGCTCTTCTGTTCACTGTTAGCCATTTCTCTCTCCTATATATTCTGGGCCCTGACAAGCACTTATTGTCACAGCTTCATGCTGCATGGTTAGGAGTTGGTGGTTGTTGTTTGAGAATGCATTTGGTGGATTTATCTGAGACTGTTGTGAGGTTTTGGGTGTGCGATAATTCTCCTACTTTGGTTTTACCCCATCCTCCACTCCCCGGTGCACACCTCAGTTGTTTGTGTGAGTATATTTGCATGGTTGGTATGCTCCTTTATCCTTGTTTGTATTACCTTGTTAGTCTGGGTGGTGTACTATGGTACATTACTACTCCCCTCTTCCCTGGGTGGGAGAAGGGTACAAACCAGGGCTGTGGAGTCGGTAAGCCACAGTTGCGACTCCGACTCCTGGATTTTATCAGACTCCGACTCTGGCTCCGACTCCTTCATAAATGGCCAATTCATAACAACAAATTTACTGTTGTAAAATATTAAACATCGTGCTTATTCAGTTTCTCACCATCATATAAGTAATCAGACCACTTAGAGCAAAAACTACATTTATTAGAATATAGCAAATAACTTTTATAAACTTTTCTAAACTGTAAGTAAATATGCAATAAACACTTTTATGCAGTTAATAAGAAGAAATCTATAAATTTGTCCTCAGAAAAAGTATTGCCTCTGTCAGATCCTCCTTCATGGATGCCCTCAAATCTGATCTAATTATTTTGAGAGCAGAGAACAACCTCTCTACACTAACTTGTGTTGGTGGCAAAGCAGTAACCACTCGGGCAACATCTGACAATGTCAGGATACAGAGGAATCGCTTGTTGCACTGTTATTTTTGATGAACGGTCAAATTTCTCAATTTCTTTTAGTGCACATGAAAAATTCTGCTGAAATGTACTGGCTGTGTTCCTTGATGGGGATGACTCTTCTTCTATGCGGGAACGCTTTGCACGGTCCTTGTGATCCAAATATTTTTCGAAATTAAATTCTTCATCAGTTGATGATGAGGGTGAAGATGTGGCAGGACGACCAAATTCTTCTTGTTCCTCCTGACTGTTCTGCAACCCTTTCATCCTTACTGCTATTTCAAACAGAGCTTCTTTTCCTTTACTTAGCTGTTGATCATCTAGAAGAATCCGATGCATTGGGTCTACATAAACAGCTGCCAAAAGAATGTTATTTTGTAATAGTAGCTCCTCTCTCTGTTTCATTGATGTAGCAATGCCACTTGCAATTAACCCTCCTCTTTGGGACAGGCGAAACATCAGGTTCTTCCACTCCTTTAAGAAAATACCTGGAGTTAAGCCCTCTGCTTGTAATTTTTTAGTCACTGTAAATGGGTGCTCCAGCAATTTTTCCAGCTCAGTCACCTGATTCCACTGACTTTCATTTAGCGTCAGTTGAGGGTTAGCCATGTCTACAAGAAAGGTTTTCAGATCAACCAAGCGCTGAATCATTAAGTACTGCCCCATCGTGTGGCTTGATCAATAATTGCCCCTTTTCCAGCACGTCTCTTCAAAATTGAGTCAACTTTAGGGGTTCTGGCAACAGTAGCCAATTTTCTCACCTTGCCAATCAGTGCAGCAGCATGTCCTTCTTGCAGACTGTCTCTTATAGCCAGCTGTAGCGTATGCACAACACAGCGCATGTGATGAATGAAAGAACATATTGACACAGTTTCAACAAGATCATCTAAACTATCATGTTGCTGTTCATCTGAAGCAACTTCAGTTTGCTCCTCAGTTACAATACTGTGTTCCTCTATTTCAAACATTTCTGTGTCTGTGGACCCAGAATGTTCTTCTAGCTGCTGGTCACCATCATTACTCTCATTCATTAGCTTAATAGTACTTATCATATTTGACGCATTGTCAGTGACGACAGAAAGAACTTGCTCTTTTTTAAGTTCATAGTCTTGCAGAACCTTTTCCACCAAGACCTGGAGAAACTCACTGGTGTGATGAGCTTTGGTGTCTTTTACTGCCAATGTCTTGGTAACTATTTCATTTTTGTCACAAACAAATCGGACATTGATGGCAAAATAGTTCACTCTGTGACGTGTGCAGGCATCCATTTTAAGAAACAGAAAGCGTCCCTTGAGAGTTTTTTTAAGTTCTTCCTTTTGTTTAAAAGCTTCTTCGATTACTAATTTTCTAATACTCTCTCTCTCCAGAGAAACACCAAGCTTGCGGACCATTTACCCATTCAGACACATAAAAGCTGGTCGTGAAAATAATGAAATAGGCACACTATCCTTTACAACAAGCTCTATGATCTGTTTTTTAAATGTATCTACTGTCATTGTCACAGTAACTTTGTCACTGACAAAATATCTTGCAACTGATGGCTGCAAAGTTCTCTGCTCCTTTGTTTGGCTGGAAGAGCTGGGCACTGGTTCATTGGTTTGGATGCAGTCTTTCTCATCCACTGCTTTCAGTACTTCTGGATGAAAGCGTTGTAAATGTCTCTTTAGATTAGAAGCTCTGGTAGGAGCATTTTTATCTTTGCCTGAATATGCACTCATCTTGGCTTCACAGCATTTGTTTTCGTCTGGATCATTTGTCATACACTGACAGACATAATGTTTTCTATCTTGAGTGATGGTGAAATGTTCAAATACAGCTGATTTAATGTGATGCTTCTTTGACATTCTCAGGTTTTTAATTCTGCATTCACAATCCAAATGACAATTGTTTTTCCTAAAAACAATTGTACAAAATTATTGCCAGGTCGTACAACTGATATAGTGGTCAGTAATACTGTTATTATTCCTCATGTACTCACAGTTAACTGATGCAAAGTTTGTTGAAAGGATAATACTTCTTACAGTCTTCATCTTCTGAGTAGCAGGCAGCTGTGCGATGCTTGGAAGACGCACACCTAGTATGATCTAGTCTAGAGGAGGAGCTTTACTACTAAGAATTTGCAACACATTTTCACTTTCAGTTTCATACATTGTAAGTAGGGGGGTTGGGGCAGCATGAGGTTAACCAAGTATAAGATTAGCTAAGGGCAGTGGAGAACAGTGACACACAAGAAGTAAGAAATGTCTCTATCTCCAGCAGAACTGCTTATCACTGTTGTTCATAGTTTGATCGAACATATATATTTGAGTAACATTTATAAAATTCATATGAAAGTTCAATTATGAAATATTAATACATTTTTTTTAAAGCTGGAGTCGGTACATTTCTACCGACTCCAACCAAAACTATCTCCGACTCCACGAATCCGACTCCACAGCCCTGGTACAAACTAGGGCTGTGTGCCCACGATGCATTTTTTAAGCATTTCCGCCGCGTCTTTGCTGCAGCGGAAACTCTTAAAAAAACGCTAATAAAACGCATCCCCATGCAATCCTATGGGATTCCACAGTTACTGTGCCCATGCTGCGGATTTTACCGCTGCAGAATCGAATAGTGGTAAAATCCGCAGCATGTCCATTATTTCTGCAGAATCGCGGCGATTCTGCCGCCATAGGATTGCATTGAAACACTCACTTTACGCATGTGACTATGTCCACCATGCGTAAAGTGAGCGCTTCATGTGCGGATGGTACCCAGGGTCTGGGGGAGTGGAGACTCTCCTCCAGGCCCTGGGTACCATATTCCTGTAAAAAATTTAATTAAAATAAAAAATAGGGATATATTTACCCTCTGTCGGCCCCCGGAATCCTTCCCGCCTCTCAGCTGGCAGCGTGGCTGAGAGGTGGGAGGTCTCCGGGGGCCGACAGAGGGTAAATATATCCCTTTTTTTTTTTTACATTCTATCTTTTACTATTGCTTGACAAGTGTGAGCAACCTGTCAATTACTTTTCCAAGTGATGGTTCAAATCGCTTGGAAAAGCGCAAGCATTTTGCAAGCTAAAAACGCTTGTGTTTTGCGTGAAAACGCATGCGAATTCCGCATGTGTTTTACCCGCTGTGGGGAGTTAAGGCCCCATCTCACTAAGCGATCTCGGTAGCGAGATCGCTGCTGAGTCACAACTTTTGTGACGTAACAGCGATCTCACCAGCGAGATCGCTGAATGTGACAGCGATCAGCGAGCGGCCCCCCTGCCGGTATCTCTGATCGCTGGAAGAAACCTCTGGACATTTCTTTGGTCGCTGGTCTCCCACTGGCCAGCACGCATTGCTGTGTGTGACAGGCGGGAGACCAGCGATCAGGTGTAAAAAATTATAATAACTATATATTTTTTTTTTTTTTCTCACCTTCCGATGTCCCGCGCAGTCTTCCGGCCTCTCTCCACGCTCCGGTCCCAGTGATCCTTTGCACGAATGACGTCGAGACTTTGTTATCCCTCGTGACCGTGACATCTCGCGGTCATTCATGCAAAGGATCACTGGGACCGGAGCGTGGAGAGAGGCAGGATGGCTGAACGGGATGTCGGAAGGTGAGAATAACTATATTTTTTATTTTGATTCTATTTTTTACAGCGATGGCCAGCGATGCCGGGCGCTCAGCATCGCTGTGCTGATCGCTGGTGAAGCTGTCTGTGTGACAGCTAACCAGCGATGACATAGCGACTTACCAGCGATCCTGACACCTTGATATCGGTGTCGGGATCGCTGGTAAGTCGCTTAGTGTGACGGGGCCTTTATGGAAATGCTGCAGACATTTCCGCCGCATTTCTGCAACGTGGGCACTTAGCTTTAGTGAGGTTTCAAGAGCTAAGGCAAGGTAAGTGACCCCTGCGTCTTCACCATGAGAAATAATCTAGGGAACAGGGCGAGCTAAGGCGCCCCTACCAGTAGGGACAGGGAAGGAGCCCCTGGACCCGTGTCACCCAACAGCAGTAACATTAGCTCTGGCCAAAACCGTTTTTTGATTCATTATGGATCCTATCACTGCTTTGACAGGGCAACTGCAGCAACTCAGCCTGGAGGTGGCAGATCTACGCACTGTCATTTTGCAGCACCCTAACACATCAGGCTTAAGGACCATGACTTCCATTAAAACCCTTGGTGGAGCCCAAGATCGCTTTGCCTGACAGGTTCTCAGGGGGGCCTGATAAGTTTGTTGTTTTCAGGGAGCTCTGTAAGCTATAGATCAGGTTACATCCTTGTTCCTTACGAACCAAGAAGCAACGGGTGGTGATAATAATCCCTCTCCTAGGGGACCCCAAGCATGGGCAATCTCTCTCCCGTATGACTTCCAGTAGCTCTGGACAATGGAGGAACTTTTCTGGTGCTGGATCATATATACGATGATCCCGACCACGTCTCCGTGACTGAGTCCACACTGCGTCAGCTTCAGCAGGGAGACTGGCCGGCGGAAGAGTATTGCTCTGAGTTTCGGAGGTGGTCTGTAGCCAGTTCTGTCAAGGGCTATCAGAAAGAATGCAGGATGCCTTAGCCTTGTATAAGACTCTAGATTCCCTTGAGGTGGCCATGTCGCTTGCTATCCGGGTGGTCGCCGTCTTTGCCAGAGACATAAAAAGACAACCCAATGTGCGGAAGGTCTGGGGCCAAGGGAAACCTGGTCTGAGTCATCTGAGGAACCCATGCAGTTGCGTGGGGCGACACATTCTAAGAATAAAACTGTAGTTTGTCGTAAAGGGGGTGTGTTTTTACTGTAAGTTAATCAAACACTTTTTGGTAGTGGGCCAAACCTCTAATGGATATGACCAGGAAAGGGACAGACTTTTCCAATTAGTCAGGTCCAGCCAGGGAGGCATTTGATACCTTGAAGGAGTATTTTGCATCTGCGCCGATTATCATACAGCCTGACGTCACTCCGCCATTTACTGTAGAAGTTGACGAGTCTGAAGTGGGCGGTGGGGGCTGTATTGTCACAGGGTGTATCTCCCACATTAACCCCTAAATTGTATAATGGGCACCACATTTCATAAGGTCCCCCACAGTAGTCCCTGTAATGCATGAAGCCCCCCACACACACTGTTTCAGGGTCCTTCATTGTTTACGATGGCCCCATAAGTTTTGATTGAAATAAAAAAAATGATATATTCACACAAAACAAGATAAAGACGACTCCACCGGCGAGGCTCGGGTGGACCAACATGCTGTCAAGAGTCCTGGCGTTGTGTGATGTGCACCAGAGTCTCGGCCATTCTGTAGACCACAGGCTTAAAGCAACCTGCGGTCCCCCAACCCGGCACAACTGCACCCTCTGCCCCCCAATAACTAAGCTACTGCCTTCAACACCTGGCATCAGGATAGCTGGGATATCCCTATACACCTTTGCTGATCTGTCAGTCCAGTTGGTGTGACCAACTTTCATGATAACTTCACTGACAGTCGAATGTGACCGTAGGCCTAGCTTTCATGCTAGTTGTCTTTTATTTCACCCAAATCCCCTCCCGCTCCCCTCTCTGTTTTATGCTTCTGTATGCCCCATACTCTTAAAAGGAATTGTCCACCCTTTTAATGTTTTCAAAAACCACCCAGCATGCATTGGAAGGGGACCAGTAGGGTGAGGATGCTTTATTTTGTTATTTTAGTGCATGTTGGGTGACCCTTTTAATATCGTTGTTTGTTTCCATTGGATTACATTCTTGCTATTCCTTAATCTCCCATTAAAAAGTTGAAACAAATCTAATATTTAAAAACTGTGCCTACTTGTTCATGGTTTCCATATCGTAATATAGTTTTGTTGGCCTTATCTTTCTTGTTTACACGTGTTGTGGATGTGATTGTGCGGCACTTACTATTATATAAGTATTACAGGTTCTTTTTGCACAGCTCTCCTGTTCTCAGCATGGCTGCTGATGGAGGAGCATGTGACCAGACCCGCCCATCTGCCTCCTCCAATAAGAAAACACTGCACATGGGAGATGTTTTTCTATTGGAGGAGGCTGATGGGCCGGTCTGGTCACATGCTCCTCCATCAGCAGCCATGCTGAGAACAGGAAAGCTGTGCAATCTATGAGAAAGGAGAAGAACCTTTAATAATGAGATATTAGTAAGTGCCACACAATCACGTCCCCAACACATTTGTCAAAATAAAGTGGGCGACTCCTCTAAGCCCTAGATATTTTAGTCCCCTGATCTGATCCCTTCTTTCCGCTATCTGACTATACTGTAAAGTGTGATCCAGTGTTACTTGCAGCACTTGCTTTCTGACTTTTCAGCAGTCTGCCGAATGAATCAGAACTTGTAATGATAAAAAGTGTTATACTTTCCATAATCAAACTCTGAGGAAGGACTGGAGTCAGCACAAGAAAAGGAACCTCATGTAGGGGCTATCCTCCGCCCAGAGAAGGCCAGCGCTGTCTCGAGTGGCTTCCAACCAACAAACACTGAATCCAATGTGTAAGCCAGGTGCTGTCATGGCGGTGTACCGGCTGCGCTGGAAGATCACTGCACGGTGCAGCAAACAATCTGCTCCTTATGCTGATATAAGGCGATGCACTGTTCAGGGCTGCTTGTATTGTGTTACCGCACTCCGCTCTCCGAGGACCGAGTGTCAGACAGATGGTTTCTGAAACGCTGACTTGTGGCAGACACAAGAGAACACATTGCAGCTCTTTTAATCCACAGTACGGAATAGTCAGAGCCGGGGCAGAGAGAACTTTTTATTACTTAGTCAAGTTAACTGCAAAGTTTTCAATTAAAAAAAAGTTACAAGTTTACAAATAGTTTTATTAAAATATCTTCTGCTATTTTGTGTATACAGCTCATTTGCAAATCTATCTGTCTCCTCTAACCCCCTTTACTTGCTGTCTGACAAACGGTAGCAAAGGATGATGAAGCCTAGTAATATGACTGTAGGATCAGACTACAAATAAACTTGGTGTAGTCTGATCCTACAGTCATATTACTAGGTTTCATCATCCTTTTCTACTGTTTGTCAGACAGCAAGTAAAGGGGGTTAGAGGAGGAGATTGTCACACGGCTGCACCACACTCCTCTACATTGTCTGGAGCCTCCCCAAAATAGATGGGCTCTCCAAGTGTTTGTGCAGGCAGGACCTTTTTTAGTTAGTTTCCAGTGCCAACTTTTTGGGCTACTTATGCTATATTAATTTGCTAAATTTGGGGGGGATGCAAAAGATGGAAATTCAGTGTGATCATGTCTAGGAGTGATGTTGGGCAGATTGAAAAGTAAGGCTATGTTCACACGTTGCGTATTGGATGCGTTTTTTTCTGCATGCAAAACCTGCTCTCTTGCCAGAAAGAAATTTGCTTCAAAAAAGCAGGTTTTGCTTAGTCTTTGGTGCATTTTTGTCATGGTACATTTGTTGTGCAGTCTGATAAAGTTTAGTGCATAAAAAAAAATTGATTCTACTTTATCAGGTTTTCGCATCAAAAATACAAAAAAAACTGATACCTGCGGTTTTCAGCGGTTTTTTTACACCATCCATTGCTTTCAATGGGTGAAAAACGCTAGAAAATAACACTGAAAATAGGGACTTGTTGCATTTTGCAAAAAAAAAACCAAAGTATTGCACAAAATACTGAGGACAAAAAAACAAGCTGTGTGCATGAGATTTCTGAAATATCAGACATTGCTGGTACTGTAAAATGCAGCTGAATATTTGCATTAAAAAAAATTAAAAATAAATGCTTAAACGCAACATGTGAACATAGCCTTATTCAGCTTTTTTGTTAAGCTCCTTATGGAGCTAATCTAGAGGTTGTACAGCCATGGGGACATTTTTTATTTTCTTTAATGCAATAATTTTTGGCAGAATATAATTTCTGCAATTAAGTTTCATTAAAAATGTTGCACTGTTTTGCTTTTTCAGGCTCTGTGACTCTCTGCACATTCAACTTTGATGTGGTCTGTGGTCACAAATCAGCAGAGAGGAGCTCAGAAAATACAGGTATCAGCAGAGATGAGCTCAGAAAAGCAAAAATATCAACAAAGGAGCTCAGGAAAGTACAGGTATCAGCAGAGAGGCGCTCAGGAAAGTACAGGTATCAGCAGAGAGGCGCTCAGGAAAGTACAGGTATCAGCAGAGAGGCGCTCAGAAAAGCAGAAATATCAACAAAGAGGAGCTCAGGAAAGTACAGGTATCAGCAGAGAGGCGCTCAGGAAAGTACAGGTATCAGCAGAGAGGCGCTCAGGAAAGTACAGGTATCAGCAGAGAGGCGCTCAGGAAAGTACAGGTATCAGCAGAGAGGCGCTCAGGAAAGTACAGGTAGCAGCAGAGAGGCGCTCAGGAAAGTACAGGTAGCAGCAGAGAGGCGCTCAGGAAAGTACAGGTAGCAGCAGAGAGGCGCTCAGGAAAGTACAGGTATCAGCAGAGAGGAGCTCAGGAAAGTACAGGTAGCAGCAGAGAGGCGCTCAGGAAAGTCCAGGTTCATCGACATTGAAAAAAAAGAATAAGTCAATAGTATGAATTGATTTAATAGTTTGACAAAGATACAAGTGAGCAATGAACTAGACAAAACAAATACAAACTCTCCCAGTCATCTCTATATATGTCCCAAGGCTACGAATAAAGACTCAGTTTAGTTCTAGGATTCGGTATCGGATGTTCCAAGCCATCATGAACATGGGGAAAGGGTGATCCTTATGGGCCGACATTTCTTCAGGTTCTGTTTTCTGCTAATAGAGTTGGGATCAAGGCGTTTCCTCCATTCATGCGTTATGCACAGGATGGTGGCAAGCAATATGTCTGCAGTGACCGCTCTCCCTTGTGCAAGAAGTGTGTGGATACCTAATAGCAAGAAAGCCAAAGAAGATGAAGGGTTAATCGGTGATCCCAACACGTGTGAGATGAAGAAGGAAAATGACTTCCAGAACGAGAATATCCACAATATATGAAGGAATATCCCCAATTTTGGTAACATGTAGCTAAGCTTTTCTGAGATGTAGCAACACCGAAGAATCGTTTCCATTATCAATCAATTATGGAACCAACTTCAACGGTCTAAGACAATAGCCTTATGACAGCCAAAAAGCTGCCGAGCCGCCATCTACAAAGTACCCTAATAGAATGGAGTTGATTTAAAGGGGTTTTTCTTGGTTTCGTAAAATGCTTGTTCCCCAGTTATGGTCTTTAATTTTAAAAAAAAATTCCTTTCTCACCATCCCCAGGTCCAGCACTGAGTCTCCACTGCTGCACCTAAAGTCTGTTATTGCCTGCAATACAATACAATAACCGACAAGGGAGACTCAGTGCGGGAGACTCAGCGCCGGACCCAAGGAGGGTGCAGAGCTCGTAACCATGAGCTCCCAGTCACACAAAGATATGGAAAGTGCATAACAAGGCAGACCTGCTGTTCAGGGGTCTAAGAAAGCTGTATGACATCTAATAGGGATGCTGGAATGGCTGCACATTAATGGATTAAAAAAAAAACAACTCACCAGCCGCAATATTCATCTTTCATCAGCGTTGGTCCTGTCGTTCTCCAGAAGTTTGTGGCCTTCCATGTCGCTCCAGTGTTTGTTGGGAGAGTCACTTTTCAGTGCAAGTCTATGAGAGCCTCGTTCTGTGTCTCACATACTGGTATCGGGAGCTTGTGGCTGTTACTGTCAGTCAGATGTTCCTCAAAATGGAAACCGGAGGGGCGCTGGGAAGAGCTGAAGACGGTGGTAAGGGTAATATTAGGTGCAGGGATCTCCAGAGCTGCAATTTAAAAAAAAAAAACCAGGAGTGGCGCTGTAAGGCTATGTGCACAAGTTGCGGATTCTGTTGCGTTTTCGCAGCGGTTTTGGCCCTGCGGAAACGCAGCAGTTCCGCTGACAAGGTACAGTACAATGAAAGCCTATCGGTTTTCAAAAACACTGTGCTGACGGTGCAGTTTTTTTCCGCGCGGTTTTGCTGCGGTTTACAAACCGCAGCATGTCAATTGTTTGGGCGGTTTCCGCAGCGGTTTCCGCAGCGGTTTCACACCTTTACCATAGTAGAGGTGTGAAACCGCAGGATAATCCGCAGATAAACCGCAGGTCACTTGACCTGCGGTTTTACCTGCGGATCCGCGTGGAAAAAACTGCAGGTGAATCTGCAGCGTGTGCACATAGCCTAAGGGAGCAGAGGTCTCACATGGAAAAGCTACAGACTGACCAGACTGACCCATGGCACCTACACTTACACAGAATTGCCACAAGATGTCACCAAAGCTGATAGCGCTGAGCAGTTTATCATGTAAATAGAGCGATAGGTAGATGAGAGAAAGATAGATAACAGATAGATAATAGACTAATAGATAGATACATACATGCATAAAAAATAAGAAGCAACAGCACAAGAAAAGGTAGGGTGCAAAGCCTACCAGGCACATACCAGTCCTTATGAATAGAAAATCATGAGAAAGATCTGCACTTGAGACCGAAACGTCGCCACATAGGCTATTAAAAAGCACTTTTTTTAAAAATTTCATATGGTGCGCTGCCTCCATCTTTTTGGATTTTCTAGATCAATAGATAGATTCATAAATAACAGATGATAGATAACAGATAGAGTGGGGAAAATAATTATTTAATCCCTTGCTGATTTTGTAAGTTTGCAGGTCTATGAACCTGTCTCTGACATCCTTAGAAAGCTCTTTGGTCTTGCCCATGTTGTAGAGGTTAGAGTCTGACTGATTAATTGAGTCTGTGGACGGGGTCTTTTATAAAGGTAACTATGTAAAGCGGGAGTCACACACAGCAATCTCGCTAGCGATATCGCTGCTGAGTCACAACTTTTGTGACGTAACAGCGATCTCACCAGCGAGATCGCTGTGTGTGACAGCGATCAGTGAGCGGCCCCCCTGCCGGTATCGCTGATCGCTGGAAGAAACCTCTGGACATTTTTTTGGTCGCTGGTCTCCCGCTGGCCAGCACGCATCGCTGTGTGTGACAGGCAGGAGACCAGCGATCAGCTGTAAAAAATAGAATTAAAATAAAAAATATTGTTATTCTCACCTTCCGGCGTCCCGCGCAGCATTCCCGCTTCTCTCCACGCTCCGGTCCCAGTGATCCTTTGCAAGAATGACCGCGAGACTTCGCAATCCCGCGAGAACGGACGTCATCGCGGTCATTCTCGCAAAGGATCACTGGGACCGGAGCGTGGAGAGAAGCGGGAATGCTGCGCGGGACGCCGGAAGGTGAGAATAACAATATTTTTTATTTTAATTCTATTTTTTACAGGGATGGCAAGCAATGCCGGGTGCTCGGCATCGCTGTGCTGATCGCTGGTGAAGCTGTCTGTGTGACAACTCACCAGCGATCACATAGCGACTTCCCAGCGATCCTGACACCTTGATATCGGTGTCGGTATCGCTGGTAAGTCGCGTAGTGTGACTCCAGCTTAAGACAGCTGTCTTTAATGCAGGTAGCGAGTTGATTAGGAGCCAGAACTCTTAATGGTTGGTAGGGGATCAAATACTTATTTCTCACTGCAAAATGTGAATAAATTTACATAATTTATACAATGTGATTTTCTGGATTTTATTTTTGATATTCTATCTCTCAATGTTAAAATTAACCTGCCCTTAAAATTATAGACCGTTCATGTCTTTGTCAGTGGGCAAACGTACAAAATCAGCAAGGGATCAAATACTTATTTCTCTTGACTATTAACATGAGTCCCATGTAAATTGCTAAATTGCCAATGGGTGATATCAAAACAATTTGTTCACCCACAGCGTAAGCACATCAGCTCCAATAGTCAGTTGCAAAACCAGAGAAAAGAAGGAGCCAAACGATGATTACAAAAAAATCAATAATTTTTATTTTTAAATAACTTATGAAAAGTGCACAAAGTCATATTAAAGTGCCAATGTCAAGCAGATGAACACACACCCGAAGAACACCTCATCCACCCAAGATGGAAATATTATCCTCATATATATTCCAGACATAATGCATAAAAAGTGAGAGCCCAAAAGTATGGTGTCACCCCACAAAAGTTTAATAGCCATGTGGCTCAAATCGCTCCAAAAGCATTCCCTGAGCACAGCTCAAAACAGTAAAGGGAGACCTAAGCGTCTTTGGGTACAGAGGATCTAAACACAAGAGAGGGCAATCACCAATAAAAGAGGAGGGTAATTAATGGTTCAAGATCTTACCAGAGGAGGGGAACATCTGGCAGTCACCCCCGACACTCGTTTCGCGGCGTTAAACGGCCGCTTTATCAAAGAGATGGTAACCAAATCGCCACAGGACCTTTAAGTACCCTATGACCGCGGTCATGTGACCGGGAACAACCAATCAGCGCGGCTTCATCGGCGCATGCGCTCTGTGTTAAATGACAATATTTTTAACATCCATCTAACTTATGCGTTTGTCCCCAAGATTGTGGACTTCCTGGACGTGCGTCTGGGGGTTGATTCCAGCCGGCACGTGCGTCTGGAGGTTGATTCCAGCCGGCACATCCAGACGGACGTCTTCAGGAAGCCCACATCTGTCAACGCATTATTACATGCTACATCCGCCCATGATTCTGCCACCATTAGGGCCATCCCGGTCGGACAATTTCTTAGGATGCGGCGTATCTGCTCCACTGATACCAAATTTGAGGAACAAGCCACAGATTAACCTTTTGTGGGGGGGCGCCATACTTTTGGGCTCTCACTTTTTATGCATTATGTCTGGAACATATATATGAGGATAATATTTCCATCTTGGGTGGATGAGGTGTTCTTCGGGTGTGTGTTCATCTGCTTGACATTGGCACTTTAATATGACTTTGTGCACTTTTCATACGTTATTTAAAAATAAAAATTATTGATTTTTTGTAATCATCGTTTGGCTCCTTTTTTCTCTGGTTTTGTTATTTCTCTGACTGTAGATAGATAACAGATAGACTTCTTATCCTATGATATCTATGACTTCACTGCAGGCCTATATATATATATATATCCCTTCTCACATACACAGCACATTGGAATTAATAGTACTTTAAAATAAATAAGTATAACAATAATTCAATTCATTAATATAACATGATGTAAGATGTCACTTAAGACAATAGCAATGATCTGTTTGTTTGATTTATGAACCTTTTCAAGTTGCATGAAAAATAACATGTCGGGTAATTTATGATGTCATGTGACCATAATCCAATAAAGTAGCATCACAATGTAGAAATCTCTGGTCTCCTGGGTCTATAAATCCCTCTTGTGGCAGACATGAGTATTGCACCCATGTCTCGTGATGTGTCAGGACATGGGGGGGGGGATGTGCAGTTTAATCCTTTCCAGGTTCCAGCAATATTTTTGGGTCCCAAAGGACCATCAAGACAACCACACATTCTTAGAACTGACTGACATTTTATCTGAGCCTTAATATTTTTCTTCTGCCCCACGTGTTTGAAAGTAAACATTGCCGTCTTGATCTACATAACCCCAGACACGGGACACATCATGTCTAGCTGCAGTTTAGCAGTGATATATTATATCTGCGCACGATGACTTTTTTTTTTTTTTAAAGTTTGTATGGCTGGATTTAGACAGTCATAAGCAAAAATAGCGTAAGTGATTGATTTTGATTTATTTGACTGTCACCAAGTAATTGGAACAGGAACAGGCACCAGGAAATGAGTGTAGTCAGGTTCTCTCCCCCTGCTATCAATCAGGGGTATTAGTAGTTTTTGCAAAAAAAAAAAAGTTTACAGAACTGGAAACCTGACAGATTCCATTATAGGACAGACGCAAAAACAAATCCAGCATAGTTATCATCATCGTCCCATTAGGAACAGAAGCCATAATAATAATATGAATAGAACTGAATAAAAGTAATCTAATAAAAGGATTTGGCTTCGCCAGGGTCATCTCCGGTCCCATAGACGGCGTAGTATCAGTGGGACCCACTTCGCTTTCCATTATTCCAACCTCTTAAATGCCACTGTCACTATTGACAGCAGAATATCAGAGGTTAAACTGCTGTAGTTGAATCCACCTCTGATCTTAGGAATTATACTCAGGTACTAGCTGTGTAACACAGCCAGCACCTGCACTGTATGTAGCGGGCATTGCTCCTGAGCCCATTTTATATTCCCAGTGCGCACAAATGCCACACATAAATTAAGGATTGGGAGAGAGGATACAGAACATGGACTTGTAATGAATTTAGGAGAAAAGCTGACATGGAATACTAATGAACTAGAGGACAGTAGACAGGGACTGGTAATGAGTTGAGGTGGCAAGAGAGGCACAGAAGGGGGGCTGAGGAAACAGAGTGATTTGTAATGAATTGGAGTACAGTCCTTTATTACAAAGTGTCCTCTTTCTCATAGTGCCATTCCTTAGTATGTACTGCCCTCTCTTTTTACGTATAGCACCATCCCGCTATTGCATAGTGTCCTTTCTTGTTATGTATAGTGTTGTCCCTTAGTATAGTGTCTTTTCATCATGTATAGTGATGTTCCTTATTACATATATTATATAGTGTTCTCTTTGGTTATGTGTAAGGTCAGTGCTTAATATAGTGTCCTCTCTTATTATAAAAACACAACAAAAAAGGCACAAATGCTTACCTGCCCAGGCCTCCAATCAGGATGTAGTGGACCCATATAGTAAAGATGGCGTCAACACGGGTGCAAGAATACCGATTTGGGACCATTTGGTCTTGTAAAATGTGGTGTCTGTTCACATGGGATGCATTTTGATAGTGCTGGGCAGCCCGCCTGATCTAATAGAAGGGCGTAACTAAATAGGCTGTTAACCTGGATGTTGTCCATTGCCATAATGTGAACAGCGCCGCATACAAGTCTTCAATTGTGCATTAATATACCAAGCAACCACCCCCTCCATGGATTGGTAGGCTGTGAGTGGTTGTCTCATCGGTATTCTTGTACCTGTGTTGCTGTGTTTTTGAATTTTTGGAGGATTTTTAAGTCCTCTTTTTTGTGCTATTGCTGTCCTCTCTTATTGTGTTTAGTGCCAAACCTGATACAAGGTCTTCTGTTTTTGTGCATACTATCCTTCCTTAATATATCCTTAATATATTGGGTCCTCTCTTGTTATGTATAATGTCATCCGTTATTATATAGTGTTCTCTCTTTTTATGTATATTGACATCCCTTAGTATACAGTGCCATCTTCTGTTATGTATAATGACATTCCTTATTACATAACATCCTCTCTTACTATGTCTAGTGCCAGCCCCTTATTCTATAGGGTCATTTCCTTTTATGTATGCTGCCGTTCCTTTTTATATAGTGCCCTCTATTGTTTTATTCAATACTTACCCTTAATGCACTGCATTCTCTTATTATATATAACACCATTCCTTAGTGTATAGTGTCCTCTTTTATTATGTGTAATGATGTTCCTTATTCCTATCTTGCTACATCTAGCGCCATCCTAATGTTATGTATAGCACCATCCTTTATTACATAGTGTCCTCTTTTTTATGTAAAGCGAGATAAAAAGAGAACAGACTTGCTTCAAGGTGCAGAACCTTCAGTATATTTGAAAACAAAAAGTTTCCTGAGGTCGGCCCTCATCTTATGATGTTGCGCTGAGGGCACAACACCAGAGCTGACATATAAATCAACTGACCATCATGTTTCATCCATTTATGGTCCAAGGATATAGCAATGGGTATTATAGATATATACCTGGTGCGAGAGAATCTCTGAGAGCAACGCAATAGGACCAAGGTGTGGTTGCGCTGGATGAACGCAATGGCTCTAAATAAAGTGGGGAAATATTAGGATCTTGTAATCTAAGATGCAAAGCAACAGAATTGTCTGAACCTTGACATACGTCTCGCACACCGCTTTCTCAAGGGGAGCAAGAAATCAGTATACAAAACAAGCGTTGAGGTGCAGCAATTTCTTATAGGGTTTGGGTAATTATTATATTAATGATATTCGTTGTTTTATATAGTATCATGTATAGAAGTGTATATCTGCATCTATATTGTAAATTGATGGATTGCCTATGTATTATTACTATTTATTATTATTTTTTGTACTACTCAGTATGATTTGTTTATAATTGATTACGGTATATGATCTGGTACTTTATAATACCCTTACTATTATTGATCCGCCTATATATTTCTTGTATTTTTCTGGCATACATATATTTGAATGTGATATAATGGGGTTTTTTTATAGTTCTAATAGACTAATATATTTTAGACTATGCTGAAGTGTGGTACATCATTTGTTGGATTTACACCTCTATATGCAGTAGATAAAACAGGATTAACCATTCAGGATAGGTGATGTCACAGCTCACCTCCTCCCCCTTCTGTACAATGACTGATAACATCTCTACATACAGTAGATAACACAGGATCCACCATTCCCAATAGGTGATATCATAACTCACCTCCTCCCCGTTCTGTACAGTGACTGATAACATCTCTATATACAGTAGATAACACAGGATCCACCATTCTCAATAGGTGATGTCAAAGCTCACCTCCTTCCTCTGTACTATGACTGATAACACCTCTATATACCGTAGATAAGACAGGATCCACCATTCCCAATAGGTGATATCACAGCTAACCTCCTCCCCCTTCTGTACAGTGACTGATAACATCTCTGTATACAGTAGATCAGTGTTCCCCAACTCCAGTCCTCACGGCCCACCAACAGATCATGTTTTCAGGATTTCCTTAGTATTGCTCTGGTGATAATTGCTTCACCTGTGCAATACAAAGGAAATCCTGAAAACATGATCTGTTGGTGGACCTTGAGGACTGGAGTTGGGGAACCCTGCAGTAGATAACACAGGATCCACCATTCACAATAAGTGATGTCACAGCTCACCTCCTTCCTCTGTACAATGACTGATAACACCTCTGTATATAGCAGATAACACAGGATTCACCATTCACAATAGGTGATATCACAGCTCACCTCCTCCTCCTGTACAATGACTGATAACACTTCTACATACAGTAGGTGACAAAAGATCTACCATTCACAATAGGTGATATCACAGCTCACCTTCTCCTGTACAATGATTGGTAACACCTCTATACATAGCAGATAACACAGGATCCATTATTTACTATAAGTGATGTTACAGCTCACCTACTCCCTCTCCCTTCACAATGACATTTGCCTTGAAAACGTGGCCAATAAATTCTTCAATACAATTGAGCGGACTATGAGTCAGTCTACTGCTGCTGATTTCCGTGTTCCCAACAAGAAATAAGAGTCTTATCTGATCCCGTGGTCTATGTGTCATGTTTATTTAATGTAATGATCGTGCTCTGAAAGATAAAAAGTGTTCAAAAATTTAAAAAAAAAAAACATTTAACAAAAGAAACAGGCTAAATGTTTCCATATTGTCCAACCACCATATTCGTCCCTGTTCATAGAAGTCTATTACATGTCCCTCTTTCCTGAAATAATGGAAGTCACTTCAGCTTTTTGCACACATACACTATCGAATGGACCTGGTTGATCAGTGGTTTTCTCTATTTATATTGCATTTTCAGTATGAATCCTAAAAAATAACTCAGCAAACCAACTATACTGAACCATTAATGGACACGTGCACATACCCGGCTCTCCTCAGTCCTGTAACTACAGGCCAAATGCCCTCACTTTCTACCAAAAAGTTCCATATGGGAATAATCTTTGCAGAGGAAATCCACAGTTATGAAATGTTTCAAAGCAGCAGGAACTGACGTCGTCAACCTGGATCCTATATATATTAAATCCATCTTCCTTCCAGGTATAGTCCCTGTTTTTAACTTTTTTTTTTTTTTTTTAAATGTTTCACCCCAATTAAACTTGTGAAAAAAAAAGTAATTAAAAGTCTGAGTTTTCTAAAAGGAACTTTTTGCAGAATTCTTGTGAAATTGTCCAATCTTGATCTGTCCCTGTAGTCCAAAGGGATTGGTTTTGTACAGATCTGTAAAAGTCTGTGCAAGCAGATGGTGCGAATTACGGAGCTCTTCTACTAGATACGTTGGTTCTAAGGGTATGTAATATTAGAGTGTCACAGTATAGGGCCTGTACATGTTCTTCGAGAGGTTTTCCTAAAATTCGGATAGGGGATAATGTGCTGATTGCTGGGGGTCCAATCTCAGTGATCCCGAGGAGAGGGCTTTGAAAGCCGAAGAACGATCTGCAAAGCTTCTTGAATGAAACTCGGCTACAATTCCTTTTATTGTCTACAGGACTTTCTGCCCTCAGCTATTTCCAACAGTCCTAATCATGATGAATGGAGCGGAGATCACCGGGGGGTCCCAGCAGTCAGAACCCCATTGATCAGCACATTACTCGCTATCTCATGAATTGAGGTGGACACTTCTGTATGTTCTCGATAACTAGCATTATGTTCTTCGGTAACCTCTTTGGGTTGGTTCATTGATGCTAAATAGTGGCGACCCTGGGGGGCAAGACAAGCACAAAAGGGTTTTATCGGATAAAATGGTATGTAATGAGAAAGTGGAAACTGCTCACCTTGGGAGGTTGCGTGAACCCCAACAAGCTTTGGAAAAGAGATGTTCCAGCTGCTGCATCACCAAAGGTTGGAGGGTAATCAAATAGTGGAAAAAGTGGGTGACACTCTGATACCACCGCATATTCGATCCCTATTTTGGATACAAAACCAGCAGTGCAGATCACCCATTTTTTTTTTCACCAATTGTGGAGTCAGACTCTTTATTCGTGACCCGATAGGGCTGAACGCAGGACCGGGCTGACCCCTTGTGTATTAGAGAAATGCTAAGGAATAGGAGGTATCTGATCGGGCTACCCATACATATTGGACAAACCTCAGCAGAAATTGCCAATTTGGGCCAAAAAAAGTGAAAATTTTCCACTTCCTTTACCGAAATAACATATACAGTGGGGCAAAAAAGTATTTAGTCAGTCAGCAATAGTGCAAGTTCCACCACTTAAAAAGATGAGAGGCGTCTGTAATTTACATCATAGGTAGACCTCAACTATGGGAGACAAACTGAGAAAAAAAAATCCAGAAAATCACATTGTCTGTTTTTTTTTTCATTTTATTTGCATATTATGGTGGAAAATAAGTATTTGGTCAGAAACAAGCAATCAAGATTTCTGGCTCTCACAGACCTGTAACTTCTTCTTTAAGAGTCTCCTCTTTCCTCCACTCATTACCTGTAATAATGGCACCTGTTTAAACTTGTTATCAGTATAAAAAGACACCTGTGCACACCCTCAAACAGTCTGACTCCAAACTCCACTATGGAGAAGACCAAAGAGCTGTCAAAGGACACCAGAAACAAAATTGTAGCCCTGCACCAGGCTGGGAAGACTGAATCTGCAATAGCCAACCAGCTTGGAGTGAAGAAATCAACTGTGGGAGCAATAATTAGAAAATGGAAGACATACAAGACCACTGATAATCTCCCTCGATCTGGTGCTCCACGCAAAATCCCACCCCGTGGGGTCAGAATGATCACAAGAACGGTGAGCAAAAATCCCAGAACCACGCGGGGGGACCTAGTGAATGAACTGCAGAGAGCTGGGACCAATGTAACAAGGCCTACCATAAGTAACACACTACGCCACCATGGACTCAGATCCTGCAGTGCCAGACGTGTCCCACTGCTTAAGCCTGTACATGTCCGGGCCCATCTGAAGTTTGCTAGAGAGCATTTGGATGATCCAGAGGAGTTTTGGGAGAATGTCCTATGGTCTGACGAAACCAAACTGGAACTGTTTGGTAGAAACACAACTTGTCGTGTTTGGAGGAAAAAGAATACTGAGTTGCATCCATCAAACACCATACCTACTGTAAAGCATGGTGGTGGAAACATCATGCTTTGGGGCTGTTTCTCTGCAAAGGGGCCAGGATGACTGATCCGGGTACATGAAAGAATGAATGGGGCCATGTATCGTGAGATTTTGAGTGCAAACCTCCTTCCATCAGCAAGGGCATTGATGATGAAACGTGGCTGGGTCTTTCAACATGACAATGATCCAAAGCACACCGCCAGGGCAACGAAGGAGTGGCTTCGTAAGAAGCATTTCAAGGTCCTGGAGTGGCCTAGCCAGTCTCCAGATCTCAACCCTATAGAAAGCCTTTGGAGGGAGTTGAAAGTCCGTGTTGCCAAGCGAAAAGCCAAAAACATCACTGCTCTAGAGGAGATCTGCATGGAGGAATGGGCCAACATACCAACAACAGTGTGTGGCAACCTTGTGAAGACTTACAGAAAACGTTTGACCTCTGTCATTGCCAACAAAGGATATATCACAAAGTATTGAGATGAAATTTTCTTTCTGACCAAATACTTATTTTCCACCATAATATGCAAATAAAATGAAAAAAAAACAGACAATGTGATTTTCTGGATTTTTTTTTCTCAGTTTGTCTCCCATAGGTGAGGTCTACCTATGATGTAAATTACAGACGCCTCTCATCTTTTTAAGTGGTGGAACTTGCACTATTGCTGACTGACTAAATACTTTTTTGCCCCACTGTACATGGCGCGATGAGTCTATTATTAAGAGCTTTTTCCACTTTTGATCTAATGCTTTACATTTTTTAAACCACTTCCTTGATGAGTTTAGTCTGGCATGTTGATGGTCAGATCGTTGGTATGGATGAGGGGCGGAGGTGCTGGTGGCAGGCCATGACCTGTCCACTTTTCTGACTACGTTACTGGAGACAGGATTACAAGTGACAGAGGCGTTGACCTAATATGAGAAGGGAAACAGACCGGGGTCATCAAATATCACAAGGGCTGATGTAAGGTTCTTGTTGTAAAGCCGTATAATGTCAATCATCTGAAGCGCAGACTTTGAGAAGTTATAATGATTATTTTTACTAAAACACGTTACATTGAGAGGGCGGCCATAAATATTTTGTCGGGTACCTTCGGCACTCTCATATCGATGGTGACCACAAAGGGGGCTGATGAGATTTCAACCCAACTTATCCGATTATTCTTCCCAAGGTAAGCAGATACATGTTCAACTACCAATTGTCACGACTGCAGACCCAGACGCGGCCCAGCAGGCGCCTCCATTGCCGATGGCGAGGGGCGGGCATCCCCCGGGGATGCAATATGGGCCCTCTATACCACAGAGGGGGACCCGGGCCTACCCGAACTAGGGAAGGGCAGCGACCGGGATACTGTGGTAGCTGAGCATGTGGACAAGGACACGAAAGACTTGATGACACCGCACAACTTCAGGTATAAATAAAGTAAAGTTTACTTAAAGTAAAGTCACAGTACATAGACAAAACCAGGACACACGAGGTCATCAGGACACACAAGGTCATCAGGGTCACCCACAGGACATCAAAGTCACCGGCAGACATCAGATGGGAGTCGTTTGGTTCCGGACATCCAATACGACTTACAGGCACCACTGCAGTCATCCAGCTCCAGGCAGCGGTCATCAGGTTCCAGACTGCGGTCGTCAGGCTCCGGGCATCAGACCTAGGAAGGAACTCAAGCGTGATGGTACTAACACCGCAGGATTGCTGGGCCTGCATGGAGCTAGCACCGCATGGTAGTCAGAGCACAGCATAGTAGATGCTCAGCAGGAACACCGGTTACAAGAGTCTCAGAGTCACTGGGTGCGGGGCTCCAAACACAGAGGGATTCCAAGAACATAACACAGCAGACAGTTCAGACATAATCAGGTAAGGAATAGGTACAGGATCAAGGATTCAAGCCTGGATTTGGCGTCACGCCGACAATCAAATACAAACAGAACGGCGTGACACCAATAAGTTGTTCCATGGTTTCAAGATTTCCTGTTGCCTCTAGAGTAAATGGATCGTATGCAGATTTAGGAAATCAGGTGCCAAATCTATATCAAGTCCAACCCGTGTACTCCCTGATCATGTCTTCAGATTAGTTGGACGGTGCTACTCTACATCCTATATCCGAAGTTTCCAGTGGTTGCAAAACCATAAAGCTAGACTATGACATTGAGATCCCAGTGTTGGATTGTGCCAAGATTCCAAGAGATCGGATGGGAATCTTTATTCGAAGCCTTCCGGTCCCTTCATCAGTTTGTGTTTTCTCCTGATGAAGAAGTCTATGATTTCGAAACGTGTGACTTTGAACCCTATTGCTCTCTTTCGTTCCCCAGTTTTTTCTGCACAGTATTACGCAGTGACATCTCATCTAATACAGTGTCACCTTGCCAATGTTATTCCCAACATTCCATCACTGGTTACAATTTGCCCACGACTCACTTGCCATAGACTTCAATACAAGTCGCATCCGATTTGGATGTTTTTTTTTTCCCCCTGGCAAAATTGCAATTCTAAAAGAATTGCGTGACGGCACAAATGTTTTGGGTCTCGTGACTTTATCTGGGATCTTCTGTCGCATACAACATGTTGTCGTTTAGCCTCCAGACTAGTTGCAGGCTGTCAGGGCATGCTGGGAGTTATGGTTTTGCCACCACTGGAGGCTGAAGACCACCGGTGGACGGTATAGAGTCAATGTTGAAGGACAGAAGCTGTGTTCTCCTTCTTGGCTCATATTGCACCGAGATACTTCCTGTCCTGAATTTATCTGGTTGTAATGCTGGCAAATCAGTGGTCCAAAAAAAAAAAAAAAAAAGAGATTACAGTATGTGAAGAACAGGAGGAGCTTCCTCCAGTGACACACACATATACTCTCACAGTCCCATATACTATACAGCAGCTGCTGATGTCATCAGGAATCACTGTGCTGAAATCTAACACCACCAGGCAGGATTCTCCTGCAGTCACAGACAATCTGCACAGAACACAGAAGGAGCTGCAGTTGTTCTGCTGGCCCAAAGAGCTCTGCAACTTGTCCCTAACTTGGAGCCCCAGGCGCAGGACCAGGTGCAATGTGCCACTGATGGGTGCCAGTCCCTGGATCTTGCAAGCCATGCCAAGGTGTGGATGTGCCTGCAAACACCTGAATCTCCCACTTGGCTTCTGATTTCGACTAGATCTCAGCTGTGTGGACAAATGCAGACAAATGCATTTAGGAGCTCAAAGGACAAGGAGTGGATACATCTCTCCCATAGCAAAAACGTAAGTGACCGGTGGGAGGGCATGGGTGCAGTGATTGGGATGCCAGGCAGTGCTTGTTCATAGAACAGACTGCACACCCCTCTACGCTGCCGCAGTCATTGGCTGCTACGTAGAGTGCAAGCCTTTGGGTGTCAGTCCGCGTAGAGAACATTTACACCCCTTCGGTAGCTTTGACTCGCTTGTTAAAGTGCTAAATGTCTTGTTCGACTCTGAATTGCAAGCCTTGGAGGCTAGAACAGTTCCTTGTATCGCTGCCATCATCTTCTTTATGAGAAGTTTGGTCATTGTTTGCTTTATTGTTAAATATGTAGCACCAACATATTCCACAGCACTGTATAGAAATCTCCCTCCCCAGCGGAGCTTCCAAAAAACCCACCTCTTTGAGAAGACCACCCCTTATCTACACTCATTTTCAGTCCCACCATAATTACCCGTATTCTTTGAGAAGACCACCCCTTATCTGGACTCATTTTCAGTCCCGCCATAAGTACCCATCTTCTTTCAGAAGACCACCCCTTATCTAGACTCATTTTTAGCCCCACCATAAGTACCCATCTTCTTTGAGAAGACCACCCCTTATCTAGACTCATTTTTAGCCCCACCATAAGTACCCATCTTTGAGAAGACCACCCCTTATCTACACTCATTTTCAGTCCCACCATAATTACCCGTATTCTTTGAGAAGACCACCCCTTATCTAGACTCATTTTCAGTCCCACCATAATTACCCATCTTCTTTGAGAAGACCACCCCTTATCTAGACTCATTTTCAGTCCCACCATAATTACCCATCTTCTTTGAGAAGACCACCCCTTATCTAGACTCATTTTCAGTCCCGTCGTAAGTACCCATCTTCTTTCAGAAGACCACCCCTTATCTAGACTCATTTTTAGCCCCACCATAAGTACCCATCTTCTTTGAGAAGACCACCCCTTATCTAGACTCATTTTTAGCCCCACCATAAGTACCCATCTTCTTTGAGAAGACCACCCCTTATCTACACTCATTTTCAGTCCCACCATAATTACCCGTATTCTTTGAGAAGACCACCCCTTATCTAGACTCATTTTCAGTCCCACCATAATTACCCATCTTCTTTGAGAAGACCACCCCTTATCTAGACTCATTTTCAGTCCCACCATAATTACCCATCTTCTTTCAGAAGACCACCCCTTATCTAGACTCATTTTCAGCCCCACCATAATTAACCATCTTCTTTGAGAAGAACACCCCTTATCTAGACTCATTTTCAGTCCCGCCATAATTACCCATCTTCTTTCAGAAGATCACCCCCTCACAAAGACCGATTTTTAATGGGTGCTTGTCTCCAAGTCATGTTTCGAGGTTTTTTTCAGGTTATTAGTCATGTTTGCTATGTCTAGTGCTTCCCCTGGAACTGGGCCAGCCTGCAATCTTTTCGAGAACCCTCCTACCGGATCAGGTTGTCCCAGCCGGGGCTGGAAGCGCAGCCGCACTGAATCGTAAAGCGTTGTTCGACTCTTATGAATTGCTATGACGGCTCAATGAACCGTGGCTGTCCATTCTGACGGCTCGTGTCGAGAAGGCGATGGAGTAAATACATCACGTGCGGCAACTTGTCACTTTGCGCCGGCTTCTTAAATAGAACAAATATCTTATATAGATGACAGGAGATGAATGTGTTTGTATAGCGGCCTGGGCACATAGTGTAAGAAACTGTCAGCTACATGACAGAGTCAATACATCCCCCCTCGCCCCCTGAGGGCTGCGCTGGAGTGGAAAGTACGTATGAAAATAGAGGGGTATGAAACCATTCTGGGGCCAAAAATGGAATCCACGACCCGGGACAGAGCACCGCGTAAAAGCTATTTCCAGGGGATGTCACTGACAGCCATTCTTAGCCGGTCTATTTGTGACAGGAATGACACTAGCTGGAGGTCTAGCGGGCTGAGAGCCCCCATGTGTTAGCAGTTTGGGAGACGCCATCCTTCACATATTTGTATGAACTTGTTGTGAGAGGAACTCGGGCTGCAGTCACTGAGGGCTTCTCAGATCCTAAATGTATAACCAGGAGTCACATTACACAGGCTCGCCACATGCACGGGGGATACTGGCGGCCTACTGATAAACAGCGGGCAGATTTTTGGGATGTTCGCAAGATTTTCGTGTCGGTATAAATAAGGGCCTGTGCGCACTTTGCGTCAGAGTGAGGGTTTTTTTACTGACGTAACCAAATGTTACACGGATTGCAACATGCCATTTTTTCTATATATTTTTGCCCTATTTTTTAGGATTTTATTGCATTTTCCCATTTTTTTAGGGCAAAAAAAATGGACAAAATTGCACTCCAAAATCTATTTTTTGCAGAATTTTTAAAGGGTCTATGCCTCAATGGTTTGGTTTTTAGCGGTAATATAAAGATATGTCCACACTATGCCTTTAGTCCGCTGGCGTAAGCCGCTTCAGGGAAACGCAAGTGGTCTTTCCTGAAACTGCTCCGCCATCGGCGCGTTTTCTTCCCAATGAATGAGCATGTCACTTTTTTAACCGCTTGACGGTTTCTGATCCCGTCCGATTTTTTCATGCGAGTGCTATCCATGATTTTCCCAGATATCTCTTGTACTTGTATTCTATGGTGCCACTCGCATGCCCGTGACTATTCATGGACCGAGAGGTCCAAGCAAATTTGCAGAGAGATGTCCTATTTTGAGCCGAGGGTCGGATCAAAATCGGCAATGCAGGTCAATGGGTCCTTTTAAAAAATAGGACTGCACTTGGATGACAGTCCGATTGTCATGCACTGTCAGAATGGAGACGGTGGAGTCTTTTTTATTTTCATTTCTCCATGTACGAGAAAATCGTATTAAACGCTGAACAAACTCTGATCAGAATTATTGGTCCGTTTTTCTTGTACATGGAAAAATGAATTTGAATGATGCCTAAAGCTGTGACATAAGACAGAACAAACATGTGCACAGCAATGCCGTTTTTACATTGCTGTTCACAACGTTCATTTATTGCGACGCATTTCCAGACGAAATCCACATGAAAAAGACATTGTGCCCACGTACCCTAAGTGGAAATGTAACAGTACTGGTTCTCATAGTTCACTATTAGTTTTCTGAGTAGTTTTATGGAGAGGATCTGCTCCAAAATCCTCCTCAAAAACTCTTTGGAAACTCACCGTATTAATTTCCATAGGAAATCTAGTTTACAGTTCATATGAGAAGTTTTCTGACCTTCTTTTTTCTGAAGAGGTTTTAAAAAAAATGCCTGGTGGAGAAAAAAATGTGCGGGTCACTTCTTTGAACCGCATAGTGATGGAATTCACTCCAAACTAGACACTGTCCAATTAAAAAGGCTGCAAAAAAAATATTCCAAAAACAATTCAATAACTCTTCAGGAAAAGAAAAATTAATCCAAAATCTCTCCAAAAGAGAAGCGTTTCCTGAATCAACTTCTGCTTGAAAAATTCATGGTTTTTGAGCCCCTCAAAGACTCGTTATATACAGCCATGATGCAACAACCGCATACACGGGTCCGTATACAGCTGGAATATTGGAGACCCCTTCCTGTGACTCCAAGGAACCAATGCATGTGTTATGGACCCCGATGTGCAGACGTACATGGGTCAGGAAACGTGCCTGCCTAGCCAGTCTACCATGGAGTGTTGCTAGTGGAAATGTTCTGTTCGGGTAGCGGCAGCAGTGTCGGACTGGGGTGCCAAAGGCCCACCAATAACCAACTCCAGGCCCCAACTTTTCAGCTACATGCAAAAGAACTGGATAGATTGTTAAATGAGTAAGATTTTCCTTTGTCTGTAGAAAGTACATTGTGCCAAGTACTGCTCAGTCTTGCAGAGCGGCCCACCGGAGGATTCTCCTGTACTCCTGTGGGCCAGTCCTAGCCTGAGCGGCAGTGATCCGATGTGGGTGTTGGAATCTGTTTGGCAGCGGGATATAGATCACAGGGTGTCAATAAGTGATCTGTGGTTTGTAGTGTTGCTGAAAAGGAAGTTATCTGCACTTCTATTTCCACTGGGAAAGGTTGAGTGATATCCTGCAATAGAAAGATCATGTGTCATAAAGGTGATCTGCCTTGTGGTTAGTATTCTGGGCATTTCTTTAATGTTTCTGTTCCTAAAAATCACCTCTTTCAGATGAAACACATTCCAGATTCCTGTTTGTGCTGCTCTCTGGATGCTCCTTGGCGTGTGCAATGATGCAGGCACTGATACAAAGCTGTAAATAACCTTTTCACGTCAGGCAATTAAAATTGTGGATCTTCAAGTTTTTACCCCAACACCTTTGTTCTTTTTTTTCTGTGATTTATTGCTCTTCAGTTTGGTTAAAACCAATAATAATGAACGTTGTGGATAAAGCGCCAACATATTCTGCGGCGTTGTACAATCATGAGCTCCAAATATCAATATATTCGATAAAAAGGCAATGGAATTAAAGGGGTATTTCCATTTCATAAAGCTATGCTGACACGCTATAGTCAAATAGTCAATGAAGGTACGACCTCTGGTATCCCCAATCCTGAGAATGAAGGGAATGCAGCTCTGGTGCAGATCGGTGTCTTCTATTCTCCGTACCCTGACGATTCAATCACCTGCCTGCAGCTGGCACCCTTTACTTGAATGGGGCTGAACAGGAGTTGGGTTGGCAGAGTGCAGAAGAAAAACAGTCACAATAAAAGACTTCTTTAAGGAACGATCGTTGATGAGTTTCTATACTTTAAAAAAACTTTTGACGTGTCAGAAGTCTTGTGGTAAGACGTCAACCAAAGGGCCGAGCGCTTCTCTAATCGGAAAAGATCCTACGGCCCCAAATCATAAAGACCTGCATTTTTCACACTGGTCTTGTTGAGTGAGCAGGGTGGAGTGCGAGGCACCAGATTCATTAAGAGGAGCATCTGACAAGTGGCGAGTGCCCCTATGCACCACGCCAGAAAGCTGACTTAACGGGCAATTTGATGAGTGGGAGTTGCCATGTTCCGTCATGTCCCCATCTGGCCCCAGCTTCACCCATGTTGTCGGAGCTGAGAGAAAGTGGCGTGAACCTGCCAAAAGTTGCAAATCTTTTGCGCATCCTTGCGACTTTTATAAAGTTTTAAAACAGTTTTCCGGCATAAAACCTTTGGTAAACCGAAGAATATGAGTCCATCTTCAGCTACATCCATCTAAATTAGAAGACCAATACTCAGCTGAACACTTCTGCCCCTTTGTTTCAGTGATCAATGGGGGGTCTCAGAACTTGGACCCCACTAATAAAAAACTTCTGACATGTCAAAAGTTTTATAAAAGTGCAGATACTATTAAAGAGACATTGGGACCCCACATCCTCTCTATTCCGAGAGTGGAAAGGGACTGACATGACCTTGTATTTTATTTGTTTTACCTGTATTTAGTTGATTTTCATGATCTTTTGTATTTTGTATCGCATTGATATTGTATACACGACCTTATATTTCATGATCAACCTCACATTTGAATGGGTTGCCGGAGAAGATGGAGACTATACAATACCTTGCTGGGAAAAATGGATGATCAACAAGGGTTAAGGAAGCCAGAGCTGGTGCAGTCAGCTGATCGTCAGGGTGACTTCATTTTAAATTGATCATCTTGGTGGGATAATTCCCTTAAGGCCATGTTCACACATTCAGTATTTGGTCAGTATTTTACATCAGTATTTAGAAGCCGAAACCAGGAGTGGAACACTCAGAGGAAAAGTATAATAGAAACACGTCACCACTTCTGCATTTCTCACCCACTCCTGGTTTTGGCTTCCAAATACTGATGTAACATACTGACCAAATACTGAACAAGTTCTAAGGGTTGGGGTATCTATTCAGAACCCACATTCTATAGAAACTTCATTGCCTGATTAGTCCATTACCAAAAGAGTCAATGAAGTTTGCATATTTTTGCAGTTTGTCCTGGTTGCAGATTTCCCATGTTCTTCAACCAGCTGCATCAGTTCCTGTGCACATTAGGGCTCAGGTTGTAATTTCCATGTCTCTCGGCTTCTCCAAGATGGAAGTTGCTGGCATTTGCTAATGAACGTCCCCCATCACCTTCATAGCCGTAGGACGGCTGCAGGTTACACCTGTGCAGACTCTTTTAGAATAGGTCATAAAGCGTAGATCAGCGATGAGGCTGCTGTCTTTTGTAATTCACATTCACTACCATAAGTCCCGGACATTACTGATTAATACTGGTCCCAGTGACGTTGCTGCGCCAATAGCGGCTAATCTTGAGAAGAGATGTATTTGGCAGCACATATCAGAGCAAGATGACAGCTCCGAATTTAGTGGCGTGCACAGCAGGCAGCTGTCTTGGGTACCGAGCAAGTGGGAACAACCGCAGAAGTGCAAAAAAAAAAAAAAAGTTGCATTCCCCTAAATGTCACAAAAGTTGTGCCAAGAAATGCCAGTGTACATTTGTGCAGAAACTTTTGCAACCTTTTTAAAAATGTGATGGTGCAGGAAGAGCCCAGCCGGGTACATCATCTGACTCGACTCGTCTTTGAAGCATCGGAACGTTTTGGTGCCCATTGTCCTGACAGCATCAGTCTAATGACAGGTTCCCTTTAAAAAAAAAAAAAAAAAAAAAAAAAAGCACAAATTAAAAGTAGAATAAGATGCAAATGAAAGATGGACAAAAAAAACCCCCAAAAACTAGACAAAAAAAACATCATAATAAATGGGACCAAGTGTTGCTTTATTCAGGACTCTGACCCCATTACTAAAGAGAAGGAACATTCCTGCAGATACACACCGTAAGTCAGGACCACACATCATGTGGATACTAAACATCAGGCATATAGTGCAAACACTCTGCACCTTTCATAATTCTCATTTCTCTATGAACAATGTTTTCCTTGATCTGCCTTCCCTAACACGAGGTTCCCTCCTTTTTGCATTTATTTTCCGTCCTGTGCACGCAGAGAGAATACATATATATTGTTATTCCGTTTTTTATAAGGGGAGATGACTATATCCTATATATTGTGTAATTCACAATAACATAAAAGCCGTGCAGTGATTGGCAAATGTTTCAATTGTTGAAGTGTAGTTCCCTCTTGCAACCTGTGAGAGGCACTGCAGTCATTGCTATTTAAAGAGGATCTGTCTGGTTTAGTAATGATTGGGCATATTTACTTAGAACTCTGCACTGTCTAATGTTCGTCTGTTATTAATCCTGGAAAGGAATAACTAAAGCTGGGATCTGCCTTTCCCTCATTGACCGGGCATGTCCTTACACGCTCTGACACTTTGCAATAAGTGATGACTGTAAAATGGCAAAAATAGAGAAAGCTATTTGCTTTGAAAAACCCAGTACATCCTTAAGTTATTTAGACAGCTTATTGATTTCAAGGGCAGCTATGCAATGCTCCATCTTACCCAAGTATACTCCTTAAAGGGGTTGTCCAGCATCACTTCCACATGAGAGCTAAGTGGCGCCAATAAAGTTGTGACCCCGATCGGCAGGACTGATGAATGATACCTGCCAATTGTGAACGTGTCTCAGCAAGTATGTGGGGTCTTAATGTCACCGTCAGTGCTAAACTCCACCGCTGACCCCTTTAAATGAGGTCCAATTATATAGACACCCTGTTGTGTCGCTATCATCAGAAGGAACCTGCTAATGGTAGTTCACTTAAAGAGGTTTTACAGGACTTTAAAATAACAGATCGGACCCCCTTTCCTAGTCAGTTCCAGCTGTTATGTCCTGGATCATTCTGTGCGGGCCAATAAAGGAGAACTGAATCCAAAATAGCTTCAAATGCTTCATGTCAGAGATTGCTGCCCTGCAGGCGGATGGGTTGGGTCGCATAGGCCTCGGCGACACCTGTCTAAGTTTTGGAAGTTTTATTGTGACATGCCAAAGACTTAAGTACAGGTCTGCGTGGTTGCTCGTACATTATTAAATGCTCATCCACATATAGAAGAAACATCTCTGCCGGCTTACATAGGACTGACGCTTCTTATCTTTATAGCGGATGGAGATCTTTTCTTAGTGATACAGATAAATCCCCTGCAGACAGCTTAATGTAAAAGTTCTGGTTGTCTTCAGCCTCCACTTGAAGGAAGCAGACCTCAATAGTATACAGTTATGTCCTATGCTCCTTTTAAGGGAACCCATCATCACATTTTTAATCATTTTTTTGCATACTGAAGTAGTGGCATGACTGCGTTGTCCATTATTCTGCAAGAAAAATTATACCTTTTTTATAGCAATCCGATGTGCCAATCATGAGAAATCTAGGATAGAAACAATATGCAAATGAGGCTGAAAGTCTACTCGGGGCGTGTTCATGCACCTAGAAGAAGCCATTCAAGTGCATTGATACTCCTCCACTGCACTTCCACCCTGATTTGCATATAGCTTCTACACTAGATTTCTCATGACAGGTACATAAAAAATGCATCTTTTTTTTTTATTGTATACAAGTGTCTAAACAGCCTTTGTAAGAACATTCTTAAAAGTTTCTTGTTTTTTTGTCTGCTGTATCTGTTAGGAAAAGCTCCCAATATATATATATATATATATATATATATATCTTCCCAGCCCTCCACCTTCAAAACCAACTTCTCCACCATTACAGAAGATCGACTCTCCACTCTACTCTCAAGATCACATCTCACCACCTGTGCACTCGACCCGATCCCATCCCACTTCATCCCAAACCTCACCACAGTCTTCATCCCAACCCTAACCCATCTCTTCAACCTATCACTAACAACTGGTGTTTTCCCCTCAAGCTTTAAACATGCCTCCATCACACCTATCCTCAAAAAGCCCTCTCTTGACCCATCCTCTGCATCTAGCTATCGCCCTATATCACTTCTCCCATACGCCTCCAAGCTACTGGAACAACACGTCTACCTTGAACTGTCCTCCCATCTCTCTTCTTGCTCCCTCTTCGACCGCTTACAATCTGGCTTCCGGTCACACCACTCCACTGAAACTGCCCTTACTAAGGTCACCAATGACCTCTTAACTGCCAAGAGCAAGCGACACTACTCTGTCCTCCTCCTCCTGGACCTGTCGGCTGCCTTTGACACAGTGGACCATTCCCTATTATTACAGACCCTCTCATCCCTCGGCATCACAGACTTGGCCCTCTCCTGGATCTCATCATACCTAACAGACCGGACATTCAGCGTCTCCCACTCACACACCACCTCCTCACCTCGCCCCCTATCTGTCGGAGTCCCACAAGGTTCAGTCCTAGGGCCCCTGCTGTTCTCTATTTACACCTTTGGCCTGGGACAGCTTATAGAATCTCATGGCTTTCAGTATCATCTCTACGCTGATGACACACAGATCTACATCTCTGGACCAGATATCACCTCCCTACTAACCAGAATCCCTCAATGTCTGTCCACTATTTCATCCTTCTTCTCCACTAGGTATCTGAAACTCAACATGGACAAAACAGAATTCATCATCTTTCCCCCATCTCACGTGACCCCCCCTACGAACCTATCAATTACAGTAAATGACTGCCCACTCTCCCCAGTCCCACAAGCTCGCTGCCTCGGAGTAATCCTTGATGCTGATCTCTCCTTCAAACCACATATCCAAACCCTTTCCACTTCCTGCCGACTTCAACTCAAAAATATTTCACGCATCCGTTCATTCCTCACCCAAGAATCTGCAAAAACCCTAGTCCATGCCCTCATCATCTCTCGCCTTGACTACTGCAACCTCATGCTCTGCGGCCTCCCCTCAAACACTCTCGCACCCCTCCAATCTATTCTAAACTCTGCTGCCCGACTAATCCACCTGTCCCCCCGCTATTCCCCAGCTTCTCCCCTCTGTCAATCCCTTCACTGGCTCCCAATTGCCCAGAGACTCCATTACAAAACCCTAACCATGACATACAAAGCCATCCACAACTTGTCTCCTCCATACATCTGTGACCTCGTCTCCCGGTACTTTCCTGCACGCAACCTCCGATCCTCACAAGATCTCCTTCTCTACTCCCCTCTTATCTCCTCTTCCCACAATCGCATACAAGATTTCTCTCGCGCATCACCCCTACTCTGGAACTCTCTACCACAACATATCAGACTCTCACCTACCATCGAAACCTTCAAAAAGAGCCTGAAGACCCACCTCTTCCGACAAGCCTATAACCTGCAGTAACCACCGATCGACCAAACCGCTGCACGACCAGCTCTACCCTCGCCTACTGTATTATCACCCATCCCTTGAAGATTGTGAGCCCTCGCGGGCAGGGTCCTCTCTCCTCCTGTACCAGTTATGACTTGTATTGTTTAAGATTATTGTACTTGTTTTTATGTATACCCCCCTCACATGTAAAGCGCCATGGAATAAATGGCGCTATAACAATAAATAATAATAATAATAATATATATATATATATATATATATTTATATATATATTGTAGGGTGGCAGCTGGACAGGTCTTGCACAGGAGGTAATTATCGCTCAGGTGGTTTGCCTCGGTTATGTAGAACCCGAAGAAGCAGGCACCAGCATGTATGGTGCTGAGAGGTGTTTTTTAATGGGTCTGGATTTTTGGGTCCAGGTTTTAGGAACGGCCAAAGAGCTGGGTGGGACTTGCCGTTCCCTTACCTCCAGTTCCAGGGCCTGGTACATGCTGTAAAAGGCAGTTCACCTGTCTCATTTCGTGCTGGGAGTCGAGGTGGAAACACCTCTGGTGTACCGATCAGGTGTGCAAGTGACTGCCAAGGTCCTGCGAAGCCCATTTCCATTTATATGGACTGTTTTGTTTATTTTGTGTTATGTCGGACAGGTTTATGGACTAAAACAAATCTAGCTCGTCTATGACCAAGAGACTTTCGTGCCTACCGCTGCCAAAGAGTGGAATCCCTATATATATAATTTGTTATTCAGGGGCTTTAATGATATATAGCAGTGGCATCCATCCCCCATAAAGTAATTTGATATCCATTTAAAGGATATATCCTGGAAATCTCATTAAAAGCTCATGATGTATACATGTGATGGTTGGATTCCATGCTGTCACCCATAGACTACCATGTTAAAATATGGGTGAATATGTTTTTACTGAACTGTTGGGATGAACACTTAAGTTTTCCTCACTTATAGATCCTCTTTTTATCCTGGCATACACACTAAACATATGTAAGAAAAAAAAAAAAAGGTGAAATGAATGGGGCCTTATAAATTGAATATAATAATAAAACAGTATACAATGAGCTCCGCCTAGTGGGGGCGAATGAAATTGTATCATTGAAAGAGAACCTGTCACCAGTAAATTCTTGCACTACCTGTCATATAACAATTGAAAATAATGTTTTGCTAGAACTCTGTATTTTGCCATTTCTCCTAGAAATTTATGAATACATTGACAACTGTTACTAGTTGGGGGCGTATATTTCTACACACTCTCGTAGGGTGCTATGTAGGAAGGTACGGACTGGGACTGAAATTCAACTCTGGCATTTAAAATCACACAGGCCCATGCTATTCACGCCCCCATGCACCAGATGAAATATATTACTAATATTACCATGGATGGAGGAAAGCAAGATTTACTACAAGACTAATACTATTAATGATTCCCTTGGCCTGCTGGGATAAGTGATAGATCTTTGGTGACTTTGTGCTCCGTCACAACTCTTAACAGTATGGGTGTCTTGAGAACATCAATTCTGTTAACAATGTAGCAGCCAAAGCAGCCCATGACCAGACAGGCCCTTCTGGCATTTGCCAGAATTGCCAAATGGCCAGTCCGGCCCTGTATGTAGGGATGGGGAAAGGTAACATTCATTTGTCAATTTATTCAGAAATCCCAAGGAGGAGTAAAAGAGTGAGAGCACAACAGAGAACCCTAAGGGTATGTTCACACGTGGTGTTTTTGCTGCATGTTTTACACAGCTTATTTGGTATATATGGGTGGGCGAAAATGCAAATAAAAATCCCATGTATTGTACACAGCATTTTTTCTGTCACCACAAAAAATGGTGCAAATACAGAACGTGTGAACACTCCTTAAGAATAAATGCCTTAGAATTATTAGGACTTAGCAGTATTTATTAATACAGACATCTGAGGATCGGTGATAAGTCTTTTTCCATTTTTCTTTGCTGGGATACAGAGCTTTGCAGCGGAAAAATTAAGCTCCGGCTACTGTCAAAATATATTAAAATTTCATTAGAACAGAATGTTAGACCGAAAAACCAAAAATATGCTAAAATGTTGACATTTTGCTAAAACAATGAAAGCAATAAGACACGACAGAAACAATCCTGAGAATTTAAAGGGATTACATGGACAACCCATTCTGAATTCCTATGTTTCCTCCCTGTAAAATATTAACACCTACTCTCCCGGGGATTGTGTGATATTGTTATGTCATGCAATCCCTGAGGCCAATCAGCACTGGCTTCCTTTTCTCCACCTTCGGACAAATCAAGACAGCTCGAGGAAGCCAGAGCTGCAGTTGACTTCCCACATCCTCCAGATGTCAATTACTCCAGGAAAGTGATTTGTCCAAAGGTGGAGAGTGTGAAGCCAGTGCTGATTGGCCTCAGGGATCGCATGGCATAAAAATATCTCAATCCCCGGGAGAGGTAGTGCTGACACCGCTTGGACTGGAAGTGAATTTTTTAAGTGTTATTATTGTATTGGGGGGGAACATAGAGATTCAGAATGGGTGTTACAAAAATAAAAACAGGGTTAGCCATCCTCTATAGACTAAGAGATAACCTGCTGATTGCAAGGACCCCCAGCAATCCTGAGATTGGGGCTTTAGCACAGCTGCTGCTCCAGTCTATGAGACTGCTGACTACTGCTACTCCCATAGACAATGAACGGAGTGGGAGGCCACGCATGCGCAGCTTTGCTCCATTCAGGACGAGGCTGCAGAACCCTGTTCTTGGACTTCTAAATCCCCGATATTGGTGGTCACAGTATAACTTATATTTTGGGGGGGTGGGGGGTGGAATGAGTCTTTAATTATAACCAAAATAGCCCAGAGAGGATATCTTAGCATTGCTATGACCTTGAAGTTATTTTTCCTGATTTTCATGGTCATTATCTCTGATAATTTGGGAAATCTGATCTTCCACAATGTGTGTGAATGTCATTAGAACCACTTCTCCTCCTGAGGCTTCTGGTCCTATAATTAATAATATCCCTTATTTTGTCTTCTGGTGGTAGTTTATACAAGGCTGTATTTCCTGTATTGGTTTAGCACATGGGCGCACTCCACTTCGCGGTATGTTATGCACTGTGTGGCGGTTCAACATTAGTTCTGCATTCCCACTAAGTGCAGGACAAATGCTCTTAGGTATATCTGGTAATGCACTCTGATCCGCCATTGATACAACCCTGTCTGAGAACAGCCGATCTGTCTGACTGTAAATCAGTCGCACCTTTGATCTCGCTCATCTTCTGACCAGTCGCTGGCGTGTTTACGTCATACACTCCATATTTTATATGTTCATGGCCTTTGTGTATTACCGTCAGTCTTACTTGCTTGGAATGTTTTTTTTCCAGTATGCCGAGTTTTACGTTCATTGTCGCATATGTTTCCTTTCAGTTGCAGCCACTTCTATATACAATGATGATACAGTTCTGACTCACGGTTACAATATATTGTACCATAATAAATTAGGAGGGTCCTATTAATATAGAGGTCCTGCACGGCACTGAAGAGGCCCAATATGGCCATGGTTCAGAATCGTGCTACAATATAACAACTTTTGTAAACTTATTACTTTAGTGTAACTAAAATGAAAAAAAAAATAGCCAGTGTGGTAACACTGTGAAAAAAAAATCTACTGTTTTGTGTATACAGCACCTGCAGATATATATTACCCTTTCTACCTGCTCTCTGTTTTCTTGCGTACCTGCAGAAAGTAGAAGGTTGGGCGGATGGACATATACATTAGACTGAAATCGCCCGCCGATTTAGACTGGACTGTCTAATCACGTAATGTGTATGACATGTTTGGGCGATGTTTAATCAACCTATGGCGGGAACGGACATATTGAATTTCTACATGCCCGATCGTTTGTTCCCAGGATGCCCTTAGACATGTCAGCAATTTTCTCACCGCTTTCTGTTCAGGATACATTCAAGTTCAGAATGTCACGGGGCAGTAGGGGGAAAACAGGAGACGTGGAACCCGGGCTCCTGAACTGCCCCTCAGGCTAAGGGGGTGCCCTGACTTTCCTTAACTTGGGGGTACACTTGATGGTAGTGAGGCCCAAGTCCCCGACCTGTCCCTGTCTCCTGTTTAACCCTGAGCTAAACTGGCAACCCCCTCCCCAGGAGGTGAGACAGGGAATAAAGTGAACTGAACCAATAACACGAAAGGGAAGATAAAACAGACACCACAGGGTTAAAGCAACTAAAAAACAAAACTTAGCTTTATCTGCTGCCAATGCTCCAAGCAGCAGAGAAAGGCACCCGATCAGCATCCAGCAGCAACACCACTGCTCCAGATAAGCTGAACCCCTTCTGCACCAGGTAGGTCCAGTCTTCACCAAGGTTGTTTAGACCAGTATTACCAACAGTGAGTGCAGCACCTGATGACCCTATATAGGAAGGAGGGAGTGGTCACACCTGCTGATTGATTAAACATGTAGTAACACCAGCGGCCACCGGGGGGAAAAACCCAGCAGCAGACTCACTAAACTTGTAGTAACACCAGCGGCCACCGGGGGCAAAACCCATATTAACCCCCGAGGGCCAGAAAGGGAAAAAGTTTATAAAAGATTCCAGAATCTGACAGATCCAAAAATGGATCGTGACACAGAGTATGTGTATAAGTTGATTGAGAGGAACAGTTATTGGCCATATGTATATTAAAAGTGTATTGCCAGCGTTAAAAGGTTATTCTTGTCTTCTATCATCAGGAGCGCACCGCTCCTCTGCCTCCCAGCTTGTTAGAGGGCCGTGCACTCCTGATGATTGACAGTTCGGGCTTGCAGCATTGCTGAGTGTTAGGCGTCGGATTTCCAGCGTTGCACAGCGGGAATCCCGAGCCTTGCCTCCGACGGTCTCCCATTCCTCCCCAGCCGCAGAGGAGCTTGCTCAGCAAACTCGTCGGTCCAGGCGCTCTGTCCAGACCAGCTCCGTGGGTTTGCTTGCTGCTGCCACCCCTGGTTCAGCTTTGGCAATGCATGCTGCTCAGCAGCAAGATCCTCCAGGGACTAAGTCCTCATGTCGGACCACTGAGCATGCCTGTGGAGTGATCTCCCATTGGAGATCAAAGGTCATGTGCTCAGGTCCTGCTCGTGTTCGGATTGGCCCATCCGAGAAGCAAGGAGGATCACGGACGCCTGCGGCTATAAAAGGTTCGCATGGCCGCTCGGCCATGCGCTAAGATAGACTCAAATAGTTTGGTGTGTATGATGATGGATGCATGTATCTGGTGTCTGACTCATTATGAAACCCCTACCCTTTGATACGTCTGTTGTTTGGGTTTAGAGACTGAGTCAGCGCCTGCTAGTGGCTAGCCTGTAGGCCACAGTGCATACCGGCCGTCTGCACACTTGCACACGCCATTTATTTGATCCCTGTTGGTATCGCAGTCGCGGTGCCGGGCGCTAGCGGTCTAGAGGGACTTCAGTCCTGCTGTCTAAGGGCTGAGTTCTGTGACGTTACGCTAGCGCTTACTCTGCCGAGCTCTGTGAGCGAAAACAGGCTACGGCATCTATTATTTGCGGTAGTGCGGCTCTAAGTCATAAGAGTTCGCCTCGGTACACCTTGGGTGAGGTTAACCCCGTGTGTGCCGTTATTGCACCGCCATATCGCGTCCGCCATTACCGAGCAGCAGTTAACACCTCTGCACGGTGGACCTCGGGCTGCGAACGCACCTAAACACTATCTTATTATTTGGTGTGTTCCGCCAGCCCTTAACACTGAGCTACCGGCCCGAATTTTGGACTCTCCTATGTTACTAGCAGAGGGGGATTTGTCTCTGCAGTCTCAGAGGAGCGCAGGGGCACAGAAGCGATCCAGATATAACATTCTGGCCAGGTTCACAGAAGTGCTTACCAGCTCTAAAGAAAAGAGCTTGCAAGTGCTGTGCTCCTTGTCAAGGAAACCGGCCACCTCTGATTGATTGCAAAGGTGGCCGGTAACTCTGGAAGGCAATGAGCAGTAAACTGTAAAATTACAACATCAACTGTATTTGAGAAAAGATGTGTAGATTACAAAAATATTTATTTTTAAAGGTATCTTCTACCTGGAGAATGAACGTGTTCTCAATTGGTGGTGACCCAAATAGATATCCAGATATACCTACTTTATTTATTTTACTCACGTATATAGCGCCATTAATTCCACAATACTTTACAGACATCATCACTGTCCCCATTGGGACTCACAATCCAAATTCCCTATTGGTATGTGGGAAGAAACCCAGGCAAACATGGGGAGAACATACAAACTCCTTGCAGATGTGGGATTTGGACCCTGGACACCAGCGCTAAAAAGTAACAGAAGTAATCACTGAGCCATCCTACTGCCTGTATAAGAATGTATGTGCAAATCAAGTAAATAATAGTAATGGACATCTCCATAGTAGAAGTTACTATACGCTCCCTGGGTAAGCATTCCTATCGGTCAGCCCAACGGAAAAAAGTGAATAATGCATGCACAAAGTGCACGTCTAGAGTTAATTAACACCCATAATAATAATAATAATAATAATAATTTTTATTTATATAGCGCCAACATATTCCGCAGCACTTTACAATTAAGCGGGGACATGTACAGACAATAAATTCAATACAAGTTAAGACAATTCAAACAATGACATTAGGAGTGAGGTCCCTGCTCGCAAGCTTACAATCTACAAGGAAATGGGGGGACACAGTAGGTGAGAAATGCTTGTTAATTCAGGTCTGGCAATTATAATAGGGATTTTCATATAAAGCTGCATGATCCGGTCATCAGCCCGTGTGTTTAAGTGCAATAGACAAGTATCAAGTGCAGTTATCATGTGCATGAAGGGTGTGGAGACAGATGAATAGTAGGGTGCAGATTCAGAATAATATTTGGAAGGAGGGAACAGGGCAAAGTTAGTTTGCTGAGTAGTTGATGTGATAGGCTTCTTTGAAGAGATGGGTTTTCAAAGCGCGCTTGAATAGGTCAGGGCTAGGTATCAGTCTGATCGTCTGGGGAAGTGCATTCCAGAGAGCTGGAGCAGCACGAGAGAAGTCTTGGAGACGGAGGTGCGAGGTTCGGATTACGGGGGATGTTAGTCTTAGGTCATTTGTAGAACGGAGGGCACGTGTAGGGCGATAGACAGAGATGAGAGAGGAGATATAAGGCGGTGCAGAACAGTGGAGAGCTTTGTGGGTGAGAGAGATGAGTTTATACTGGACCCTGTAGCGAATAGGTAGCCAGTGTAATGACTGGCACAAGATGGAGGCATCGGTGAAGCGGCTGGACAGAAATATGACCCTGGCTGCCGCATTCAAGATGGATTGGAGAGGAGAAAGTTTGGTAAGAGGGAGACCGATCAGAAGAGAGTTGCAGTAGTCCAGACGAGAATGAATAAGAGCGACAGTAAGAGTCTTAGCAGTTTCAAAGGTGAGAAAAGGTCGGATTCTGGAGATGTTTTTAAGATGCAGGTGACAAGAGCGACTGAGTGATCGGATGTACGGAGTAAAGGAAAGTTCAGTGTCGAATATGACCCCAAGACAGCGGGCATGCTGCTTGGGAGTTATGGTTGAACCCTCCAGGGTTATTTCGATGTTAGGTAGAGTGAGGTTAGTAGAGGGGAGAAACACAAGAAGTTCAGTTTTAGAGAGATTTAGTTTCAGATAGAGGGAGGACATGATGCTAGAGACAGCAGACAGACAATCCTTGGTATTTTGAATTAGGGTAGGGGTGATGTCAGGGGAAGAAGTGTATAATTGGGTGTCATCGGCATAGAGATGATACTGGAACCCAAATCTGCTGATTGTTTGTCCAATAGGGGCAGTGTATAAAGAGAAGAGGAGGGGGCCTAGGACTGAGCCCTGCGGGACCCCGATAGTAAGGGGACGAGAAGAGGAAGAGGAGCCGGAAAAAGATACAGTGAAGGAGCGGTCAGAGAGGTAGGAGGAGAACCAGGAGAGGGCTGTGTCCTTGAGGCCTATAGAGCGGAGCATAGTGAGGAGGAGCTGGTGATCCACAGTGTCAAATGCGGCAGAGAGATCCAGGAGAATCAGCAGGGAGCAATGACCTTTCGATTTAGCTGTTATTAAATCATTAGAGACTTTAGTGAGGGCAGTTTCAGTAGAGTGTAAAGAGCGGAAACCAGATTGTAAGGGGTCGAGAAGAGAGTTATCCGAGAGATAGCGGATTAGACGGGAGTGGACCAGGCGTTCCAGGAGTTTAGAGATGAAGGGAAGGTTAGAGACAGGTCTGTAGTTAGCAGTGCAGTTCTGGTCCAGGGATGGCTTTTTAAGTAAAGGGGTTATGATGGCATAAATCATTAGTTAGCTAGTACATATGCTCTATATAGAAAATATAGGGTTTTTATTATGTATACCCCTTTTCACATGTAAAGCGCCATTGAATAAATGGCGCTAAAATAATAAATAATAATAATATAGTCCAGCTCACCGTGCTTTGCATCCTTGACCTATCCGAAGCACGGAAACACCGCGTCAAGGTGCAAAAAATGCAAAACGAAGAGAGATCCAGCTCTACCAACAGTTATTGTTTTATTCTCAAAAATGCTTGAATTCAGCAATACGGCTTAAAGCACACGCGTCAACGCGTTTCAGGTGTCTGCGCACCCTTAATCATGGTTGTAGGCTGCATTGCCGACTCTGTACGGCCTGCAAGCATTTTTGTGAATAAAACAATCCCTGTTCGTGGAGCTGGATCTTTCTTAACTTCACATTTAGACAGTCACAATAACAATCTATATACTTGTGTTAGTTCTGAACCAGTACTTCCCATTGGTGTGCATCCAACAGTTTTCGCCATAATTGGACTCCAGGTAGAGTAATGAAAATTGTGCCTTTGCATTTTGCAAAGCTCTAGCGAGGATTTCCTTCATCTGGACCAAAGGTTTCATTCATTTCCCTACCCCTGGACCGAAATACCCTGTCTAAACCAAATTGGCTTGTTGGTGCCTCCATGTTCTTTAGACCCTCCATCTACGACGCATGTCCCAGTTGCCCTCTCCTGAAGTGCCGATGGCTCCTTAGTACAGAGGGACTCCTTGTGCATCCGCACAGACCTGTAACCCACGGCTCAGCCTGTAGAAGACAGATACTCATCTTCACCGGTACCGGTTCTTGGTCTCCCACCAAATACACCCTGAGCTTTCTAGGGTACGTAATGTGTTCCATCTGAGTTCCGCAAATTGGAGTGTCTCCCTGTGTTTGGCACCACAATCCTTCAGCTACATGAAAGTTTGTGGCTGGAACATGCAGCTCATCTGCCAGGTCTTTTTTTTATTGGACATTCCTGATGGGGACCCATAGTTTTTTCATCAGCGTGTGCATTTCATTAAATACCAGCAATGGAGACAGCGAGAGAGAGGAGCTATACATCGAGCACAATATATGTAAGCAGCAGAAGGCCGAGAGTGATTAAATCATTATGTGCATGTGTTTCATTAGCTTTCGAGATCAGAGACTGACACTGGGAAATGTTCCATTGCTTCTAGAAATAACATCAACGAAGAATATGCACTTAGCTGTAATAAAATTTGGTGACTTCTAAGGAGCCCCCGAGGTCTTCCTGGAGCTTGGATATATATGGAGGGCTCATACAGACATGTGTGGCTTTGACTTCTTATTTGCGCCAACAATAAATTACAGTGGAATTGTTTATCTCTCATTCTTTACCCATGTTCAGAGAGAGAAAGGCTTAATCAGGGTTTTGTGGACTTGCGAAACCCAAAAACAGCAATTTACGCAATCTCAGTTTTATTCTGGACTGCCATAGTAGTGAATGCATAAGTCCACTCGTAATCAGCCGGCCGTCTAGGCATCAGGAACAGTAGATTGGGGGACCCCAGGAGTGGGACCTGCCTGCATCTATTAGATATTTATGGTATATTCTATGGCTGTGTGATGAAATAATGTCCTCCCTTGAGGATGGGCCACGAGTCGTAATTAATCAATAACCACAATACACAGCACATTTATACAGGACAATGAATGGGGCAATCAGTGGTCACGTCACTGGTGGTCCATGACACCATCACTTTCATTCCAAAAAAGAGCGAGAAGTAGAGATCAGGGTTGAGTATATCTTCTTTGACTGTTTTACCACCATGACTCCATTTAACAACTGAGTGGAGAACCCCTCTAAGCGCTATAGGGTCAGTTAAACAAAAAAATGAATGATTGACTATTTATCTGCTGCAATACTAACCTTCAGGGACAGTGATAGTGGGATGCATTCAGAAAACCCTGCCTAAAACTCTAAAAGCTTTTTCTGCCCCTCGTATGACAGAATGAGTTTTCCCTGTGAACTTAAAAAACTTTGCTTCTAGAAGATAACTTGCTCCATATGTATATACGCCACTATTTTTATGTAGTGTTGCATGACCCCATTGAAATACAATTATAAGGATAATACAGTCAAGAGCATGAGGTCTTCTAATATCTTTTGGAGATATTGGTATTTTACTGCATAAAGTCCATAGACTGCAATGTATCCACAAAACAGATAAAAGTTAAATAATAAATAATGATAAATAATAATGAAAAAATAAAGTTAGATAATAGATAAAACTTTGGACACATCATACGAAGAGAGCAATCACTGGAGAAGGACATCATGGTCGGAAGAATAGAAGGAACAAGGAGAGGAGGAAGACTGGCAACCCGATGGCTTGATGCAATCAATATAATGGTGGAGAAGACCCTAGTGGACCTATCTAGGCTGCACAAGATCGATCGTCCTACAGTTCCGTTCATCCATTAAGTCACCGTGGCTCAATGTCAAGCAGAAAGCATTTAAAAAAAAAACCGAAATAAAATTAAAAAATAGATAAAAGTTGTACACATTGGGCATGGGCAGCACTGTGGCTCAATGGTTAGCACTGTATAGTGGCTCAGTGGTTAGCACTGTTGCTTTGAAGCGCTGAGGTCCTGGGATCAAATCCCATCAAGGACAAAATCTACAAGGACTTTGTATGTTCTTCCCTTGTTTGCGTGGGTGTTCTCTGGTTTTCTCACACATTCCAAGACATACTGATAGGGCATTTAGACTGTGAGCCCCGATGGGGACAGCAACAATAACGTATGTAAAGCGCTGTGGAAGCAAAGCATAATAAATAAGTACAAGCCCCCATAAATGAACATTGGCTCTATAATGAAGACCCTTTAAAAAATACATATTACAGATGAAAAATAAGTGTATGCTGAAGACAGTCCATCTTCAAGAGAGGAAGATTTAGAGGACCAGCACGTATCTCACCAGTCATTTTCTTGGTAGGATATGTAGGAATATCTATGTTTCCTTGCCTGGTGGGATGGATCCAGAGCCAATAAAACAAGGAAAACAATAATCTGATTTTTGGGGGGTTACCTATATCAAGTTCTTTCTTGCGACTATTGTACATTAAAGCTACAAAGCCCGTTTTGCTGGCGGGAACTAGAAATTCTGCAATCCAGGATCAGTTCTGGTTGCTAATATACACAACACTTTGATGGCTAAGATGCAAAGCGCGTCCTATTCTATCCATTTGATTCCGCACTGCCATCCCATATATCCCTGTGTGTGCGCTATATCTGGTGGCTAGTGCACATCACACATCATCCATCAGTCCAAGCCCCGGACCATGCACTTGATCCATCTCTTGCTTTGGCCTCCCCTCTTATCTAGCTTGCGATGTTGAACCCTGATGGTCTAAGGATCTTACAAAGAAAATGATTTGCTCACTGAGCCGGTGCAATGTGCCAAGTGCCTGTGTTCACACCATTAACAAAACTGGATGGTGGGAGACGTGTGCGCGGTGTTACAACAGCTGCTGTAGATGCCCCCTTAGTGGTGACTAAACAACAAGATGATGCGATATAACCCTCAGGAGACCATGGAAAACCTTACCCAGCAGATCCCCAGGGGTTTCTCTGCTGGACTTGAACAAATATCATTAACATGTTGGTTCATATTGAACTGACATCATTATTGGTCATACATACCAGAGACCATCATCTAAAGGGAGCAGCAAATGGGGAAACACTTAACATGGTCATACATTTTAGATTACTGATGGCCGAACCTATGTGACTCGATCCTCCCCATACATGTGCGCACTTAGCCAAACATTCCTATGTTCTCAATAGAGAGAGGGGAACAAGCTGCTGCCAGACACCTCTAATGGTGGTCTATCCTCTGTAAAAATAAAAAATAAATAAAGGATGAGGTATATTGAAATCCAACAGCCCCACCTTTCTTTTCTTAACATTGGCCGCACATTAAATGGTTAACCTGTCCTACTACAATGGTCTAACTTTACAGACTTTAAGGGTATGTGCACACGTTGCGGATTGCTGTGCGGAATTTTCTGCGCGGAATCTGCATCTCTTGGCCGAATCCGCAGGTCAAAATCCACCCGTTTTTTATGCAGATTTCCTGCGGATTTTGGGCGGATTTCACCTGCCTTTTAACACCTGCGGATTCCTATAATGGAATGGGTGTAAAAACACTGCGGAATCCGCACAAAGAATTGACATGCTGCAGGGAAAAAGCGCTGTGTTTCCGCGCAGATTTTTCCGCAGTATGTGCACAGCGGGTTTTTTTTCCCCATAGAATAACATTGTACTGTAAATCACTTGCGGATCTGCAGTGGATCTGCAGGGGCAAATCCGCTGCGAATCCGCAGCAAATCCACAATGTGTGCACATACCCTAAAGGAAACCTATCAGACCCATGCCACCCAAACCACAGGCAGCGTGATTCAGTCACTGGCTTGATGTTTGAGGCTAGTTTCACACTAGCATTTATTCCCTGCAGCGCACAGCGCCGCTAAGCCCCGCCCCCTGCCGGCTCCCTGCCCGCCCCATCCGGTATCGCCGCCTACTATCGCACATGGACGCATGCGATCTGCGCACCCTATCGTTAGCATAGGGTGCGCAGATCGTGCGCTGGCCGTGCGCACTTTTGAAGGTGCGCCGGTGTGCGCCGAATGCAGCATGTTGCATTTTGGCGCTCTCAGCGCACCTTCAAAAGTGCGCAGCGCACGCTAAAATCCTACTAGCGCACGGCCAGCGCATGATCTACGCACCCCATGCTAAAGATAGGGTGCGCAGATCGCATGCGTCCATGTGCGATAGTAGGCGGCGATACCGGATGGGGCGGGCAGGGAGCCGGCAGGGGGCGGGGCTTAGCGGCGCCATGCGCTGCAGGGAATAAACGCTAGTGTGAAACTAGCCTTACAATGCAAATTGCATACATTATTAGATACATCTTTTAGAGCTGACCAGGCTGGTGTATTTTCTCTGATACTATAAAGCCTGGTACCATCCACATTAGATTAATAGGAATTTGTCATCTGATTCATGCTGCCCCAAATGGATCGGAGAGGGGAGAAGCTGCTGCGTACCTTCCTCTGACTCCTCATCTGACTGTAGTATTACCTATTACTTATTACCTGTCTGACTTTTCAAAGTACATTAATTCTGAAACACCGAAGCATCCCAAAGTAAACATCAAGTGACCAATCAGAGGAGTTTCCTAAATGTCTATTTATATGTGATGAAAATGGGAATGGACTATTATGTACTCGGTATAGTGATGCCCCCATTCTCCGTAAGGGCTCGTTCAGACATCCGATTTTTTTCACGTACGAGAAAAAAGGACCGATTTTTCGATCAGACTCTGTTGAGAGTGTGATCCAAGTGTCATCTGTTTTTCTCGTACGTTGAGAAATAAAAAAAAAAAGTTTCCCCACTTTCTCCTTTCTGACAGTCCGTGAAAAAAAACGGACCGCTCTCAGATGTCATCCGATTTTTTCACGGACCCATTGACTCACATAGATGATTTTCATCTGACCCTCTGGTCACAATTGAACATGTCTCTGCGATGAAAAATCACGGCCATGTGAATGGCCCCCTAGACTGTGAAAATTGGACGTCTGGATGAGCCTTTAAGGGTATATTTTTTTGGGGGAAAAAGGATCAGGCATGTTGGATTTCAAAACATGTAATCATATATCTCCATGGGAGGTAAGCAGCTGTCAGGGGGATCACTCTCCCATTAAAAACATCGGCCTAATGAGGGGGTCAAGAGACATTAGATTTGCAGTGTGATATTTTCCTAGCAAATCCACAGGGAAATCCATAGATTAAATTTGCACCGAATTCTGCAGATTTTGGTATGCACTGTGGCATAATATGTGGATTAAAAAAAAATAACTAATATGAATCATTGGTTTAAAACCCGAACTTGCGGATTCCATTGTGGATTTTTCCTTCCCCACTAGAATTGACATCCTGCAGGCTTTATATCTCCCAACGCACGTTGATTTCTGCATGGAAAAACTGCAGCGTATGGGTAAGATTGGTAAAAAAAAACTACTATGATCTTCTGCGGAATGCTGGATTGTTAGAGGAAGACTAGAAGATTATTATTATTATAGGCCAGATCTATGTTACAGATTATTGGAACATTGTCATGTATGAGCGGGACGTTGCATATAGTCACATACTGTATATTATAGTGTTATTATTTTTTAGACTTTCTGTAAACGAACTGTAACTTATTCATTAATGAAGTTTCTTAAGTTTGGTAAAAACTGCAATAAAATCCTGTGAAATGTCCCAAACAGCAATACTCCAGTGGAGAATAGCAATAACATCTGTTTGTTTGCTTCATTTTCTATATAAAAACATCTGTTTGTCCAGCTGCTGCTTGGAGATTATACCCATTATACTCATTTTACTGCGGTTCATAAAAAATTCTGCTGGAAATTGTGTTTTTTACTTTTGATTGTGACCATTCATTGAAGCTAATAATGGGGGACAAAACATGTAAAGGGATATACAGGAGATATACCAGGAGTCAGCAGGCAGTGTCTGGCGTCATGTGTAGAACGCCTTTTGCCTTGATCTGGCACGTATTATTACAGTATGGTTATGGCGCCACTTTGTCCTGTTACCCTCCAGCTGTATAGCAGTTTTGGCCTTTACATCCTTTATGTACAGAGCTATTCTTTAGTTATTGTATGTGTGTATTATTTGAGCACTTTGGCACTATGTGGCTTTGCTACTTAGGCAGTATTTTTATTTTTATTCTGTACGCCATTGGGGGTGTCAATAGAAGGTCCTGTGTGGTGAACTGTCCAATTGTAAGGACAGTCCTGATTATGCTTCAATGATAATGAACACGTGAACCCCACCAATACCAAATATTAGTTCTCTCCTCCTATTTTCCATAGTAAAACTGGTTCATTCCCTGGATTCGTAGAGTACCAGCAGTCAGCTTCCCCAACAGGGTTGGCATCTTGAATTTTTATTTTTTTCTGGACAGGTTCTCAAAAAATCATGGACAGACAACTTTTTACGAACTTGTTAGACAGCCATAAGAAATCATTAAAATTGTACAGTGCCGTATAAAAGTTTGGGCACGCCTGGTCAAAATTACTGTTATTTTGAACAGTTAAGCAAGTTGAAGATGAAATGCTTTGATTACTCTTTTGCACACTCTTGGCATTCCCTTGATGAGCTTCAAGTGGTAGTCACCGGAAATGGTCTTCCAACAGTCTTGAAGGAGTTCCCAGAGATGCTTAGCACTTGTTGGCCCTTTTGCCTTCACTCTGCAGTCCAGCTCACCCCAAACCATCTCGATTGGGTTCAGGTCTGGTGACTGTGGAGGCCAGGTCATCTGGCATAGCACCCCATCACTCTCCTTCTTGGTCAAATAGCCCTTACACAGCCGGGAGGTGTGTTTGAGGTCATTGTCCTGTTGAAAAATAAATGATGGTCCAACTAAACGCAAACCGGATGGAATAGCATGCCGCTTCAAGATGCTGTGGTAGCCATGCTGGTTCAGTATGCCTTCAATTTTGAATAAATCCCCAACAGTGTCACCAGCAAAGCAACCCCACACCATCACACCTCCTCCTCCATGCTTCACGGTGGGGACCAGGCATGTAGAGTCCATCCGTTCACCTTTTCTGCGTCGCACAAAGACACGGTGGTTGGAACCAAAGATCTCAAATTTGGACTCATCAGACCAAAGCACAGATTTCCACTGGTCTAATGTCCATTCCTTGTGTTCTTTAGCCCAAACAAGTCTCTTCTGCTTGTTGCCTGTCCTTAGCAGTGGTTTCCTAGCAGCTATTTTACCATGAAGGCCTGCTGCACAAAGTCTCCTCTTAACAGTTGTTGTAGAGATGTGTCTGCTGCTAGAACTCTGTGTGGCATTGATCTGGTCTCTAATCTGAGCTGCTGTTAACCTGCGATTTCTGAGGCTGGTGACTCGGATGAACTTATCCTCCGCAGCAGAGGTGACTCTTGGTCTTCCTTTCCTGGGGCGGTCCTCATGTGAGCCAGTTTCTTTGTAGCGCTTGATGGTTTTTGCCACTGCACTTGGGGACACTTTCAAAGTTATTCCAATTTTCCAGACTGACTGACCTTCATTTCTTAAAGTAATGATGGCCACTCGTTTTTCTTTACTTAGCTGCTTTTTTCTTGCCATAATACAAATTCTAACAGTCTATTCAGTAGACTTCTGCACAACACAACTGATGGTCCCAACTCCATTTATAAGGCCAGAAATCCCACTTATTAAACCTGACAGGGCACACCTGTGAAGTGAAAAACATTTCCGGTGACTACCTCTTGAAGCTCATCAAGAGAATGCCAAGAGTGTGCAAAGCAGTAATCAAAGCAAAAGGTTTCTACTTTGAAGAACCTAGAATATAAGACATATTTTCAGTTGTTTCACACTTTTTTGTTAATTATATAATTCCACATGTGTTAATTCATAGTTTTGATGCCTTCAGAGTGAATCTACAATTTTCATAGCCAAAGAAAACTCTTTGATTGAGAAGGTGTGTCCAAACTTTTGGTCTGTACTGTATATGTGTATATATATATATATATATATATATATATATACACACATATATTTTTGGTATCCTTGGAGATTTGTGTGCTCAGATAACTTCAGACCCTAATTATCCTGTTAGGGCTGTGGCTTGTTCACTATCATCGTTAGGAAAGGACAGGTGATGCAAATTTCCCAGCTTTATAAAAATTCAGCCTCTTCTAACCTTGTGCCAAAAAACAGCTGCCATGGGTTCTTCTAAGCAGCTGCCTAGCACTTGAAAATTAAAATGGTGAAGGCCAAAAAAGCAGGAGGAGGCTATAAGAAGATAGCAAAGTGTTTTCAAATTGTCCTTTCCTCAGTTTGAAATGCAATTAAGAAATGGCAGTTATCAGGAGCAGTGGCGGTCAAGATAAGATCTGGAAGACCAAGGAAAGTTTCAGTGAGAGCTGCTCGTAGGATTGCTAGAGAGGCAAATCAGAACCACTCACTTGACTGTGAAAGACCTTCAGAAAGATCTAGGAGACTCTGGAGTTGTGGTCCATTGTTCTACTGTTCAGAGACACCTGCACAAATATGGCCTTCATGGAAGTCATCAGAAGAAAACCTCTTCTGCAAACTCACCATAACATTCAGCATCAGAAGTATGCAAAAGAGCATCTAAACAAGCCTGATGCATTTTGGAAACAAGTCCTGTGGACCGATGAGGTTAAAACAGAACTCTTTGGCCACAAAGATGAAAGGTATGTGTGGGAAAAAAAGGGCACCGAAATTCTGGAAAAGAATATGTCACCAACCATTAAGCATGGGGGTGGATCAATCATGCTTTGGGGTTGTGTTGCACCCAAGGACACGGAGAACATTTCACGGGTAGAGGGAATAATGGATTCAATGAAATTTCAACAAATTCTTGATGCAAACATAACACCATCTGTAAAAATAGCTGAATTTGAAAAAAAGATGGCTTCTACAAATGGATAATGATTCTAAACACACAACTAAATCCACAATAGACCACCTCAAAAGGCACAAGCGGAAGATTTTACAACGGCCCTCACAGTCCCCTGATCTGAACATCATTGAAAATCTGTGGCAAGACCTCAAAATAGCAGAGGATGGAAGATGACCCAGGAATCTCACAGATCTGGAAGAATTTTCCATGGAAGAAATGATGAAAATCCCTCAAAGAAGAATTGAAAGACTCTTTTCTGGCTACAAAACGCATTTCCATGCAGTGCTACTTTCAAAAGGGAGTGCTACTAGATACTAACTATGCAGGGTGCCCAAACTTTTGCATTGACCCATTTTACTTTTTGTAATTTTTAAAATGTAAAAGATGAATATATATATATATATATTGTGCCTAAAATACAAAGGAAATGTGTCATCTTTAACTTTAGGCCCTTTAGAGCTCATTTAATCTTCAACTTGCTTAACTGTTCACAATAAGAGTAATTTTGAGCAAAGGTCTCCAAAGTTTTACATGACACTGTGATACATGTTTACAAACCAGGGCCGCCATCAGGGCATTACTAGCCTTACTGGTGTAAGGGGCCCCGGGAGCTGGAGGGGCCCCACGCTCAGAATTTTCATAAACCGGAGCGCTGAGTGTGAGGAGGAAGCAGGAGTCACTGTGACAGACAGCTGGGAGAGGCAGCCAGTGCTGAGCAACAGGAGGGCGGGACTTTCCAGCATCCAATCCTGGCTGAGCGCGGGCTTAGTGCAGTGCAGATATAGTATTCTCCCGCCACACAGTCTCGAGTGAGTCACTGAGCAGCAGTGCAGCCCTCAGTCCCACGGTGAGTGTCTGAGCCTGTGTTGTTTAAGTGTATGGCCAGTGTCTTGCCAGGATCTAGTCCAGTCCCTGTAGCAGATGGATCCTCAGTGAGTGGGCTGTGTGCTCAGTGACAGCGTCAGCCACACTATCAGCACAGCAGCCACTCACCAAGGAAGGACGCTGCTATGTCCTGAGTCTGACCCCTGTCTGTATCAGCTATAGACCAAGATAACAGCAGAGCTGAGTGCCCCCTTCACCTCCTACAGAGAAGCATAAGACTGCTGAGCACAGCCTGCCCCCTGACAGTACACAGCAGCCCCCTCTTAGGATTCCCTGCATTTACTCTCCAAACTTATGTAAAAAAACTTCAGTCTTCAGAATGGAGCTGTGGTGTCCTGTCAGGGGCAGAGGGGGCACAACAGCCTTATCCTTCTCTGGAGGGGACAGGGGGCCAGGACACTGCTCATCAGGATTTATAGCATCTCCCAGAGATGTTATGTAACACAACCACACACTATATATATATATATATATATATATATATATATATATATATAATCACAAACACAGTATAAGTTAGGGTATATGCACACATTGCAGATTCTGCTGCGTTGTACCCTTAGGCTATGTGCACATGTTGCGGATTCTGCTGCGGATCCGCAGCGGTTTTGGCTCTGGAACAGCAGCTAAGCTGCGGTGTACAGTACCATTGTTTTCAATGGAGAATGAAAAACGCTGTGCACATACTGTGGATTTTTCCGTGGATTACAATCCGCAGCATGTCAATTCTTTGTGCGGAATCCGCAGCGGTTTCACACCTCCATTGTGAGGTGTGAAACCGCAGGGCTAATCCGCAGGTAAACCGCAGGTCTTTTGACCTGTGGATTTTTCCAAATCCGCACAGAAAAATCCGCAGCACGTTTCACTACGTGTGCACATAGCCCAAAAGTCTATCTAAAACCAAAACTGTTGTGCACATGTTGCGGCTTTAAATCTGCAGCATGTCAATTGTTTGTGCGGATTCGCAGCATTTTTACACCTCTTTTATTATAGGAATCGAAAAGTGTAAAAACGCTGTGGAAATCTGCACAAAATCTGCAGAAAATTCTCAGGTAAAACGCAGGTCATTTTACTGGCGGATTCAGTGAAATTTGTGTGGAAAAATCCGCAGCAGAATCCGCAACAAGTGCACACACCCTAAAAGTATGCAAAAATTCCACAGTATTACAGAAAAGTAACTGAGGCCGGACTCCAGCATGAGAGTCCTCGCTCACACAAGCGTATAACACGGCTGAGTGCTATGTGATGTTTTATTGCATAACACTCAGCACAGTGCTATACTTTGGGGCATCACAGATCTGTGATTTTTTCTACAGACCGAATTCGTCTGTGGAAAAATAATCTGCAGCATGCCGTGCAGCTGTCAGCTGAGTGCAGTCTGAATCCACGACCTCAGACAATGGAGAAGATGGAGAAATTAAGTTCCCTGTCTTCTCAATGTGCTCTGATTATCTCATGCAAGAAAATCAGATGACACTTGGATGAGAGTTTGAGCTGAGTGTCAGTAGCATAATTAAGCTGATTCTCTCACATGAGAGAATCATCACTCGTGTGACCCCGGCCATACACTTTTTGCTGGACAATTCTTTTATATACCTTAATTATTCCTAATATTCCCGAAAACTTTATAATATAAGTATCCTTCTTCCCAAACCCACTGACCTAAGCAGGGGCGCTATCAGGGCATTACTGCCCTTACTGAATAGGGCCCAATGACCGGAGTGGGGCCCCGGTCACTATGTGGTGGTAAAATGTGGTCTGGTCATGGCGTGATGGTATTTGTTCCTTGTATATGGGATTTTAGTTCACCATGTGGTGGTAATATGGTGGCTGGTCATGGTGCGGTGGTATTTGTCCCTTGTATGTGGCATTATTGGTAATTTTAAAAATGGAAAAATAAATAAAAATATACCAAAATTGTATTGGATATTTTAGCAAATGTTTAGTAAGTTACAGTAGAGTAGGGCCCGGCCAAAAGAGTCTACTTTGTCGTGGTGGTGGATTAAAAAATCTTTTGGCTAAAACAAAAGCTGCTGGCTATGTATGTGGTGATGGGAACTGTTAATGTGTGATTTGTGAGGACATGGTGCAGAAGTGGAGTTGTTCCAAGAGAGCGGTGGGACTTTGGAAGGTTCGAGGGGTGGAGACGGGGCTGGGTGGAGCCTGGGCGGAGTTTCAAGGGGCCCCGAAAATTTTGCCAGTATGGGGCCCCGAAATTCCTAGTGGCAGCCCTGTTACAAACTATATATCCTATATGGAGACATCAGCTGCCTTCACTGTGAACTGTAAAAGGTTCAAACATAATACAGTAAAAATCTGTACAAGTCTCTCCAGCTTGAAATAAAAATCACGGACACATCATTTTTTTTACGGACAGGGAAAAAAAATCCCATTTTGGACGGTTGGCTGCCTTGCTCCCCACAATCGAAGTATTATAGCTCCTATCAGAAAGAATGTCAAGAAACACTGTTTGGGAAACTTTTTTGTTGCAGTGGTACAGAGGGTCCATCACAAAGCATAAAAACATTATACAAGGAAAATCCAATGGAAGTGATCACCTGATGTCAAAGGAAAAGGTAGAGACAATAAAACATACTATTGGAAGCTAATGATGATGATGACTATTTTAGTTGTCACTTAGCTTTTCTACATCCATATATAGCTAAAAACATAAATACAACTTTTTACTTTTTTACGATACACTGCAATACTACAGTACTGTAGTGTATTGAACAAGTGCTCAAACAGTAGCAGGTTCATAAACTGTGCAAGACAAAGAAAAGTCTAAAATCTGAAAAAAAATTTTAAAAAAATTACAAGTTTCACATTTGCATAAAATGGAAATAAAATGTAAAAGATAAAAAAACATATTTGATATACCGGTAGCTATTTTCATAACTGTCCAAACTAATAACAAATAACAATATATAATCCAAGCAGTGAAAGCTGTAATGAGGAAAAAAAAATAAAATGGCAGAATTGTTGGTTTTTGGTCCCTTTGCCTCCCAAAAAGAGATCAGAAAGTTGTATGGACCCCTTAATGGCAATGAAAAAAAACAGCTCATGTCACACAAAAAACAAGCCCTGAAACAGCTCTATTGACCAAAATTTGAAAAGTTTTAACTCTTGAAAGGTGAGAAGGAAAAATTGAAATAGCAGAGGAGCCCACTGCGACTCTATCAGTCAATGATCTGCATACACCTGGAGGCCGACCCTATAAGATACAATAGGGATAAGCAAGCATTTAATGGGATTTTTAAAAATGTCAATCTAACGTGTAATGTCTGGGTATTACTTTTTTCCCGAAAAAAAATGTTATGTGTGGACACAGACAGGGCCCATCTGCAGGAACAGTATATGGGCCCTTTGCAGGTCAAGTTTATCCCAATGCACAAGTCCACCTACTCTAGATGTGGTTGTGGGCCCCCCTACCTCTTTGTCCCACATTCAGCTGCGCAGGATGCACCAGTGATATGTCCGCCTCTGAGTGCGAACTTTTGTGTAGATCCCAGTGACTACATCTATACATCAGGCGCTCCATGAGTTCCATCCAGGTTTGGCTGCACTCTTTGCATGGTCATCTGACAGTGCTTTACCTATAGATTTTCCATGAAAAAAGGAATGTCAGGTATTCAAAGTGAGATTGACCAAAGAGCCTGAGGTGGGGAAGGTTTGTAAGTTCATACAAACTTTTCCTTTGCCATATATTAGCATCCCTCTGCTAAAAAGGTAAAAGATATAAAATCCACTCTAATTCGGGATTTCCGAGCTTGAGGAAGGAATGTGCAAGATAAACTTACATGTCTCGGTTATGTTGAGGTGTGTTTGATTATGGGCTCGTGCAGACGACAGTAAAAATCAGTGCTATTCGCAGTTTCTTCCATATGTTATTCTATGGGGTTATGCAGTCATACGATTTATTTGTCTGACTGAGTCGGTGAGAGTTAGAAATGCAGCATGCTCGATTGGCCTCCGAGAATCGCTCATTCATGTCTATGGGTCCGTGAAAAACATTGGACTGAACTAGGATGACATCTGACTGCAGTCCCATTTTCAAGGACAGACTGAATGGCGAAAATGGAGAAACTTTTTAATATTTTTAATTCTCAATTCACAGCATCCGAGAACATTGGATTACACTCTGATCAGTCTGATCAGAGTATGATTAGCACAATCGGACTGATTTTCTCGGAGAACCGTAGCCTACCAAAGATTAATTTAATCTTACACAATGCCCTACACTGGTGGACATACCACTGGTGCAACCTGTGCAGCCGCACAGGGGTCGAACAAGTAAAGGGGCCACTACCACTTCCAAAGTAGGTAAAATCGTGAATTATGATGAGGTATTGCACTGTGAAGGGCCCATGTAACCTTCTTGCACAAGGGCCATTTTCTGTCTGTGTTTCCTACTAATGCCCATGGTATGATAAAGATCCAGAGGGTACATTACCACAGAAAGTAAAAAAAAAGTGACCTCTGACATCTGATTGTTTGGTTAACAGTTGTGTTTACTATCTACTGGTCTTTAGATTTACATGGTCCATGGGATGTATCATCTGATCACACATACAATTGGTGTCCTACTTAGCTTAGAAGCTGACATTGAGTGTTGTGTACACAATGGATAAGAATGAAGGTAGAGGGTGTCCTGGAGTCTGGAGTGTTTTGCCAGTGGTTACAGGGATTTAACCTTTGTCTGTTCATCACGGTCAATGGTGACATCAGTACTAATTGTATGACATGTAACTGGTGAGTTGTTGCTCAAAATGGATATTATATTGAGAGGTTGTGGTGGCCATTTTTTCAAAAGTGACACCAGGAATTGTAGCCATATCGTCGTCACTTTTGAATTAGATTCTCGGTAAAGTTTCACTTTGTTATTGAACATGGCGGCAACTAAACGACATCTGTCTTTAGTGTCTGGAAGGCTAAATCAAAAGCGACATCCAACATAACAGCAATTCCTGTTATCACTTGTCACGCATTGTCTGGATGATATATAAAAACAAATATATCCCCCAGCTTTTAAGGATTTCGGGATTTTTTGTGTTGTTTTTGTCGGTGCAATTTTTTTTTTCATTGGATTTCTGTGTTATTGGAGTCAGGCAAACAGCCCTATAGATTTCCTTTACCAACCCGCCATGGGTCCATCGCCAAGTCTCCACTGTTGCTCCCATTTTCTGTTACTTTCTGCTATGCTTTTGTCATGTCTACAGCATTGCAGACAATCCATGAGCTCACCGGCTCTGAGCAGCCCCTGCCCGTCAATTTATGCTCTTTTTTTCTTGGCTTGAAAATGGCTGGCACTGTACTAAGTAAGGAGGGTGCCTCTGACTGCGGTGCCCCTCCCCTGCTTTTGTTATAGGTGCCCGCCGGTGCCTTCCCACCCACCCCTATAGTCAGGGTGGTTAATGCATGCTCCTGTTGGGCCATTGGAAACTGGAAGGGGCTAGTACAGCCCCTTCCTTGTATTTAAAGTGGGCACTGAGCCTGTCTCCTCTTCTTTCCCTTATTCGGGTCCTGGAGGTTTTCACAATTTTTGCAACCTTGTGAAGGGGTTGTACCAAGTCTGCGCTGGATAAGGAGTGGTGCACGGGATACACCTTGTTTTCATGCCCGTCAATTTGGGCAGTGCCTCTGAGGTCAATGATTAGTTGCAGCACTGTCGACATGACATTGGCACTGCAAACAATAACTTACTAGGAACAACGATGGAGACTCAGTGCTGGACCTGAAAAGAATGAGTAAAGCATATCTTGTTCATCCAGCTTCCAGTCTGATACTCTGTGGCAGCCAGATTTCATTTTTGCATCCAGTATCCTTTGCGCCACTTACTAGGCCCCGCAAAGACATGACACGACTTCAGGCCTGGTGTGTAGGACTCAAGCAACAACGTGACATAGCAGCGAATAGCAAGCGCAAGAGGTGCCCAGTGCAGATGTGAAGGCCAGCTGCCACAGAGGACTGGATGCCGGACAGGGTTGCCAACCATCCAAAAACAGGAAAGTCCTTAAAAATTGGTCACTTTTTGGCCCTGTCAGTAAAAAAAATTGAAGGCGTATGTGATTTTTTGATCCTGAAGAAACTTATACAGTTTATTATGACTGTTAGGCTACTTTCACATTAGCGTTTTTTTAGCGCTGCGCTTCGTGCGCAATAGAAACGCATGCAAAAAAACCCGCATCATGCGTTTTGCATGCGTTTGCTTTTTTTTGGCGCATGCGTTTTAACCAGTTTGTAGCCATGTTAACTCTTAAAACACATGCGATTATAAACGCAGGCGTGCACATGTCCATGCGCACGCCTACGTTCCCATAGACTGTATTGTGTTATTTTGTCGCATTCCGTGCGCACGTGTTTTTTTGACACAGGTTGGACGGACCAAAAATGCAACAGGTTGCGTCCGGCGCGCCTAGGCGCACACTACAGAAAACCTTATGCGCACGAAAACGCATACGAACACATGCAAACGCTAGACCATGCGCCCGCCATGTTAAACATAGGGGCGCATACGCATGGACGCGCACGTTGCGCTGCGCTAAAAAACGCTAATGTGAAACCAGCCTAATTATCATCAGTTTTCAGTGACTGCAGCTGATGTCTTCATATCAGAATGATGGGTTGTAGACATGGAGCACTGATAGTCATAATGATTTCCTATGGTTTTCCAATGTGTCCATAAAAAAATATTGTCTGTCACTGATTTTGTGGTAAGCTGTCCAGAAAAAAATAAAAAGTCACGCTGACAACTCTGTTGCTGGACCAGGGCAGCAAGAATCAAGTTGCTCGTCCCTAGTGGTTATGCTATAAATGGCTGACTCCAATTTCATAGACATCCAACAGAAAAAAAAAATTCTCAATATTGCATGGGATGCCATTTAGGGTATGTTCACATGTAGCTTGTTTGATGCATATTTTTTTGTACACATGAAAAACGCAGACTATGGCGGGAAAACAGATTTCTCAATACTGTCTAAAGGAAACCATGTGTTTGTTGCCCGTAGCAACCAATGACAGAGCTGCTTTTATTTTACGAAAGCTGTTTAAAAAATGAAAAGTGATCTCTGATTGGTTGGTACAGAGAATAAAGGCAGTTTTTCTTTTAGACCTTTTTTTTTTTTTTTTTAATAAACGAGGCCTACTATCTGCATTGTATAGAGAGTATCTCAGAGGGACACAATATCCAGTGGCTCCATATTGCGGAGTTTGCATCCATCCATACAGACACTGTACAGTCAGCTCCGGCATGAGGCCTAGCCAGTGAAGATATACTGATGGTGTGAACGGACTAACTAATCATTTGAAAGTCGCAATTTACCTATAAAATATTTGTTTCATGTCCTTTGACAATAATGTACATTTGTTATGTATGCTAATACGTGATTAAAGTTTATTTGAACAGAAAAAAAAAAAGCAGGAGAAATGGCAACCAATCAGGTTGCTTCTCTCATTTTCTAATCTACCTTAGAAAAATGGAAGCTGTGATTGGATTGGTTGCTATGTGTGACTGCTCTTTTTGCTATTGGTGACTGCTCTGCTATTTTTTATTATTATTATTATTATTATTTTGTTATTTAACTTGTTTTTTTTCCTTCATTTTAGGATAAGCCTCCTAGTTGTTGTCGCAGTATGCACAGCTGTCAGTGTTGCCGAGAAACGAGCACAAGGTGAGGGGAAGCTCTGCTTTTTATTTATGTACGTCCACGTGACATTGTAGCATAGAGACCAAGAGACACGGCCATTACGAGTTATGACCTTTGGAAAAAATCTCTTCAGCTTGTGACATTTTGTCCTGCAGCAGAAACGAAGCAATTGTGACTTTCCCGCCTGTGGGTGTTGTGGGGGTGTTTGGGACGCGGCCCGAGTCGGGAATGACATTGTATCTGAGTGTTACTAAACAAATGGAAAAAATCAATAAAACAGCAGGATATGATTATGACAATGCCTGGTGGTGGCTCCGCCGCTTTTGCAGCTGAGGGGGACAATTCATCACATAGACATGAGAAGAGACTCTTCTGCTTCTGCTTTTTTGATGCAAGAAATATTTTCAGAATAACAGCTCAAAAAGACGATGGCAGCCACTGTCCGGGCGATTAGGAAGTAGTTCAGGGTTACTGCACAGCAAACACCTTGATAGATGACAGACAACAAGGAGAAATGACACCGGAGCGTTAACATTAGCGTGACAACACACATACCGGGATTATAGGACTGAATTAGGAAGGGATTACGCCTTATTTTACAAGGACAAGGTGCAACCATTTTTGCAGTTTCTTTTTAGGAGCTCGGCTAGAATTAAAAAAAAATAAAAAATTGGGGTAGAGCCTTTTATAGCAAAAGCGGAAACCTAAAGAGGCTTTCCGCTATTAAAAATGACAAAAATGTGTCAAAGACAGGAGTCAGCAACTTGCTAATTTACAGCAATTGTGGAAGGATATGCTGGGAGTTGTAGTTTTTATAGCAAATAAAACCCCCAGGTTGCAGACCCCTCTGCAAGGATATGCCATCGTTTGTTGATAAATGGAAAACGAAAAGATGGTGTGTAAAGACACTAGTAGCCATATAGGAACAGACAATCTGAATACACCAAAAATAAGAACCGTTATTTTTAGTCATAGTGAACATACATTAAAAATAATTCAAAAGAAAAAAAATGTTTTTTTTGTTTTTGCAAAATGACAAACTAGGTCTCCACAACTAAAAATATATATATATATATATATATATATATATATATATATATATATATATATATATGTTGAAATCCAAACCATCTCCCTACAAATCAATATAGACCAAAGTACAGAGATATATGGAAAGTATAATAAGCAGCCAAAAGGAAAAAAAAAGAGACAAATGTAAAACAACCAATGAAAAGAAAAAAAAACAAATGAGAAATAGGGAGAATGAAAGCATAAAAAAATGGCTGTAATATAGCAAAATAACACAAAAAAACATAATAGGATAAATCCAATAGAATAGTAAATACCAGATCAAATATTGGCATTGCCTTAGTGGTGCTAACTAAATAAATAAGAAAGAAGGGAGAGGTTACCTTATTATCTGGGTGGTGGCGGTCTATCTTTCTTTAGAATCATTTATTGATCAAAACAATATAGAAAAAAATTCCGGACATGGGCGCTGCAGATAATGACCATCCAGACTAGAAGACGTCCGAATGGTAAATTCAGGCTACGTTTTTCAGTACCAAACTGGTGCCTTCATCAGGCATTGGAGAAAAGCGTAGTCTGAATACTTTACCAATGAATTAATATTGACTTCAGTCACTAGCTGGATGGAAATTATTTTTTGTACATTGTTGTTTGTTCCACCATCGCTCAGGAAAGGAGCAACATCTGACAGACCATAATTCTACAACCTTTACCAGAGTGGTGCCTGATATTGCCCAAGCCAGGAAGGTGAAAACATTCCTCTCTAATCTACCGACATCTCCACCTTGCATTGTGTTAGGAGGCGCCATGTTTCTTTTTTTTTTTTTTTTTATATCTTTTGTTAATCATGGCAACTCAACTAACCGGAAAATCCATTTGTTATTCCAAATATTGCACTGCAGAGCAGCGCTCCCAGCAACCCACCGTGCAGGGATCTGCAGGACAGTCACATTGATTTGGATGTAGCTATGCTATGGTAGATTAGAACATTTCGGAATAATTCTGACACAGATCTCTCTGCAATTGGAAGATGGGAGTAGTGCTGACGCCTGGTAAGCAGCAGAGGCACTACAGAACAACAGGCAAAGGATTGATGGCGCAAAACGTGAACACTGCACTCTTATGGCTGCCACCGATGACCAGATTGGATGCCGGACCAGGGTAGTTTGAATCTTTTTTCTAATCTAAAGTGCTGGGGTCTCAAAAATATCAGAGTTTTTTTCAATAACCATATTATTAACTTAAATAGAAGAATCACCCATAAAGGGCCACCTCTATCCCCAGTACTGGCAACTGTGGGCCTCCTTATTCTTAGTCTTTTTGGAGGTCCTATCATCCAGATCCCACAAACTCATGCCATAAAAGTGATTCAGTAGTAAATACCCTTTGATTACTTTTAGTTTCAGAACTCTGAATCGCAACTATAGTATAAAATTATCCATTTTCTATACATTTTTTATAAAGAAAATACTTTCACATTTTTGTAAAGGATAGACTAATCAGCGGAGCATAGATTTGTCCACATTGCATCCATTATAACGCATGGAAGTCATATTGTGTTTTCTGTAACATAGAGAAAGGATTAAGTATAAATGAAATCATAAGATACACAAAATTAAAGGCAAATAAAAATCTAATGCACAAAGTGAATTCAGTATCTATACAAATCATCAAACTCCAAAATGTTGGAACATTAATGATGTGGAAATTCCTTGGAGTTGCTGAAAAAGATCTATAAAAAACACTCTCATACGAAAGAAAATGGACTAACTTTGAAGGTGTTTTCCCATTATTGATTTTCAGGAGCACACTGTACCCCTGCCTCCCAATTTCCAGCCTGACGGGTGGCAGTGCACTCCTGATGATTGACAGTTCTGGCTGGCATAATGGCTATGCCGCTGGCCCAAACTTTTTGCTCTTCTGCTAGCAGAGGCAGCAACGGAAAAGTGGAAAAACACCGAGACTTCTTGCCTAGGAGACCATGACCATAGCTGTACTCCTAGCAATGGAGACCATCCACAGCTAACAGACTGCAGCAATGGTCTGTAACGTAGGCAGCGAGTAGCAAACGATGAAATGAAAAATCTCTCCACTCTTGAAAGCATTTCTAATAAGAGGTAAATTGCAAAGTTGCTTGTTTATGATAATGAGAAAATCCATCTATAAAAATAAATATTCAAAATAAAATCTAATTAAATTAATGCTGTGGAAACTGCTTGTTTTTGAAAGTCTGTATGTGATGGTAGATGAGATCCTGAGACTTTTCCGATTTCTCCTCACCAGGCCTTAGCTATGGAGTCTGGAATATGCAGTCACAGTAGTCTACCGACACGTATTTGACAGATTGAGAGAACAAGCTGTCTCTTCCCTGACTGAAGTGATGACGTACTAAACTATTTTATTTCCTGGAGGTGTGGACTGAGGGGACAAGACCAAGATCTATTGTGGGATATTTTAACCCTGTTTCGTATCGTGGACTGAATTTGACCTGATAGCATAGCAAAAAAAAGAAAGTAATTTTCTTAGACAAGCTACAACATTCTCAGCACATACTTGCCGTTACATGGTACACACCAGTGTATTGTACTTATCCGCTGCAATACCATTTATTAGAATGAAAAAGTGGAAAAATGCAGTGAAAGCTGAGAAGCTTTATTCACCCTGGTGTGAGACTTTCTCAAGCTTTATACTGTATATATTAGTACTATTAAAATTATTATTTATATAGCACCAATATTCTCTGCAGGGCTTTACAGACATTTGTTATATACAGTATGTATATATATATATATATATATATATATATATATATATATATATTAGGATTACCATAATTATTAATATTTGCCAAATGCCAGAATAATGAGAGAAACAGAATGTTTTAAGGCATTTTTATCACTTACTGCAAAGTCAAAAGTTTACATACATTTCATAAGTATTTGGTAAACTGAATGACTTGGGTCAAACATTTGGGATATCCTTCCACAAGCTTCTCCCAATAGTTGGTTGGAATTTGGGCCCATTCTACCTGACAAAACTGGTGTAGCTGATCCAGGTTTGTAGGCCGCCTTGCTCGCACCGGCCTTTTCAGCTTTGCCCACAAATTATCAATAGGTTTGAGATCAGGGCTTTGTGATGGTCGCTCCAAAACATTGACTTTGTTATCCTTAAGCCACTTTGTTACCATTTTGGCAGTATGCTTTGGATCATTGTCCATGTGGAAGACCCATTTCTGTCCCAAGTTTTAACCTCCTGGCTGATGTCTTGAGATGTTGCTTCAGTATTGCCACATAATCTTTTCTCAAGATGCCATCTATTTTGTGAAGTGTACCAATCACTCCTGTAGCAAAACCCACAGCATGATGCCTCCGCCACCCCCATGTTTCACAGTTGGGATGGTGTTCTTAGGCTCCCAAGCTTCTCCCTTTTTTCCTCCAAACGTCATGTTTGGTCATTATGCCCAAACAGTTCAATTTTAGTTTCATCAGACCACAGGACATGTCTCCAAAAATTAAGGTCTTGGTTTCTTTGTGCATTTGCAAACATTAATCTGGCTTTTTATGTTCTTTTGGAGTAATGGCTTCTTCCTGGCAGAGTGACCTTTCAGCCCATGGTGATACAGTACTCATTTCACTGTGGATATTGACTCAATCTTAACAGCTTCTGCCATCATCTTCACAAAGTCTTTTGCTTTTGTCCTTGGGTTGATATGCACATGTATGATATGCAAAAGCACATCCATCTCTGGGACACAGAGCTCGTCTCCTTCCTGAGCGGTATGATGGCTGGACATTCCCATCTTCTTTGTACTTGCGTATAATTGTTTGTACAAATAAACGAGGCACCTTCAGGTATCTTGAAATTGTACCCAAGGATGAGCCAGACTTGTGCAAGTCCACAATTCTCTTTCTGATATCTTGGCTGATTTCTTGAGACTTTCTCATGGGAGATGTCAAAGAATGCTTTTGTTATTCTGGATAGATTGTGGTCAGGTCATGTCTGCATATTAGTGGTGGTCCAGGTTCTGTGACCCTTAATGATCGCTTAAAAGGTAGCTGAAAAGTGTACAATTCCAAAGACAGGATTAGGCGTTTAGTTGAATCTATACTCGGCTCTGCGCACTCTCTCAGGCTCTTACCTCCAGAGCTGCACAATTTTCAGCCATCTTTTCATCGATCAGTTGGGTCTCAGGACCCAATATAAAATGTCCACAAACTATATAAAAAAAAGGTTAGTTACTCTTTAACACTGAGGATCAGGGAAACATGAGTGGATGTTGAATACCCCTTGCTATGGGGCAGAGTAGGGTCTACCAATCCACATGCGTATTTAATATATACTGTGCACGGTATTTGCAGTTTTATTTTGATATATCAATGCTGTCTGCGATTTTGGCTTTTATTCAAAGCTTTGTAGGCTAGAGAAAGAGGAGCTGCTCACATACATTCTGAGATCAAACCCAATTAATCAAGGCAACCAGGGGTGTTGGCTGCTAGGAGGACATTACTGTAGTTTGTAGATATTTTCCTATTGCATTTAGTGCTGGCGATGTTTGTTAATATTTACGCTTGTGATCCAGGATGTTTGGGAATGAACAAACTAATTGCTACTGTGCATACAAGCAATACATACCCAACCTTTCCTTCATTAATTAACCCCTTCACCCCCAAGGGTGGTTTGCACGTTCATGACCGGGCCAATTTTTACAATTCTGACCACTGTACATTTATGAGGTCATAACTCTGGAACGCTTCCATGGATCCCGGTGATTCTGACACTGTTTTCTCGAGACATATTGTACTTCATGTTAGTGGTAAAATTTCATTCAAATAACTTGCGTTTATTTGTGAAAAAAATGGAAATTTGGCAAAAATTTTGAAAATTTCGCAATTTTCCAACTTTGAATTTTTATGCCCTTAAATCACAGAGATACGGCACACAAAAAACTTGATAAGTAACATTTCCCACATGTTTACTTTACATCAGCACAATTTTGGAACCAAAATTTTTTTTTGTTAGGAAGTTATAAGGGTTAAAAGTTGACCAGCGATTTCTCATTTTTACAACACCATTTTATTTTTAGGACCACATCACATTTGAAGCCACTTTGAGGGGTCTATATGATAGAAAATACCCAAAAGTGACACCATTCTAAAAACTGAACCCCTTAAGGTGCTCAAAACCACATTCAAGAAGTTTATTAACCCATTAGGTGCGTCACAGGAATTTTTTTGAATATTTAAAAAGAAATGAACATCTAACTTTTTTTCACAAAAAAAATAATTCAGGTTCAATTTTTTTTATTTTACCAAGGGTAACAGGAGAAATTGGACTGCAAAAGTTATTGTGCAATTTGTCCTGAGTACGCTGATACCTGATTTGTGGGGGGGAACGACTGTTTCGGCGCATGGCAGAGCTCAGAATGGAAGGAGCGCCGTTTTACTTTTTCAATGCAAAATTGGCTGGAATTCAGATCGGACGCCATGTCACGTTTGGAGAGTCCCTGATGTACCTAAACAGTGGAAACCCCCTACAAGTGACCCCATTTTGGAAACTAGACCCCCCAAGGAACTTATCTAGATATGTGGTGAGAACTTTGAACCCACAAGGGCTTTACAGAAGTTTATAACGTACAGCGGTACAATTAAAAAATCATATTTTTTCCACAAAAATGATCTTTTCACCCCAATTTTTATTTTCCCAAGGGTAACAGGACCCTAAAAGTTATTGTGCAATTTGTCCTGAGTATGCTGATACCCCACATGTGGGGGTAAACCACTATTTGGGCGCATGGCAGAGCTCGGAAGGGAAGCAGCGCCATTTGACGTTTTTGGCTGGAATTGAGATCGGACATCATGTCGCGATTGGAAAACCCCTGATGTACCAAAACAGTGGAAATCCCCCACAAATGACACCATTTTGGAAACTAGACCCCCTAAGGAACTTATCTAGATGTGTGGTGAGAACTTTGAACCCCCAAGGGCTTCACAGAAGTTTATAACATAAAGCCGTACAATTAAAAAATCATATTTTTTCCACAAAAATGATCTTTTCACCCTCAATTCTTATTTTTCCAAGGGTAACAGCACCCTAAAAGTTATTGTGCAATTTGTCCTGAGTACGCTGATACCCCACATGTGGGGGTAAACCACTATTTGGGCGCATGGCAGAGCTCGGAAGGGAAGCAGCGCCATTTGACGTTTTTTGGCTGGAATTGAGATCGGACACCATGTCGCGATTGGAAAACCCCTGATGTACCTAAACAGTGGAAACCCCCCACAAATGACACCAATTTGGAAACTAGACCCCATAAGGAACTTATCTAGATGTGTGGTAAGAACTTTGAACCCCCCAGTGCTTCACAGAAGTTTATGACGCCCGGGCGTGAAAATAAAAAATTCGTATTTTTTCCACAAACATGATCTTTTAGTCACCATTTTTTTTATTTTCCCAAGGGTAACAGGAGAAATTGAACCCCAAAAGTTGTTGTCCAATTTGTCCTGAGTACGCTGACACCCCATATGTGGGAGAAAACTACTGTATGGACACACGTCAGGGCTCGGAAGGGAAGTAGTGACGTTTCGGAATGCAGATATTTATGGAATGATCTGCGGGTGTCATGTTGCCTTTGGAGAGCCCCTAATGTACCTAAACAGTGGAAACCCCCCACAAATGACCCCATTTTGGAAACTAGACCCCCTAAGGAACTTATCTAGATGTGAGGTGAGCACTTTGAACCCCCAAGGGCTTCACAGAAGTTTATAATGCCCGGGCATGAAAATAAAAAAATCGTATTTTTTCCACAAACATGATCAATTAGTCCCCAATTTTTTCATTTTCCCAAGGGTAACAGGAGAAATTGGACCCCAAAAGTTGTTGTCCAATTTGTCATGAGTACGCTGACACCCCATATGTGGGAGAAAACTACTGTATGGACACACGTCAGGGCTCGGAAGGGAAGTAGTGACGTTTTGGAATGCAGACTTTGATGGAATGGTCTGCGGGTGTCATGTGCGTTTGGAGAGCCCCTGATGTACCTAAACTATTGAAACTCCCCACAAGTGACCCCATTTTGGACACTAGACCCCCTCACGGAACTTATCTAGATGTGTGGTGAGCACTTTGAACCCCCAAGTGCTTCACAGAAGTTTATAACGCTCGGACGTGACAATAAAAAAATCATTTTTTTCCACAAAAATGATATTTTTGCCCCCAAATTTTTATTTTCCTAAGGGTAACAGGAGAAATTGGACCCCAAAAATTGTTTTGCAATTTGTCCTGAGTAGGCTGATACCCTACATGTGGGGGTAAAACACTGTTTGGGCGCATGGCAGAGCTTGGAAGGGAAGGAGCACCATATGACTTTTTCAACTCAGAATTGGCTGAAATTGAGATCAGACGCAATGTTGCATTTGGAGAGCCCCTGATGTGCCCAAACAGTGGAAACCCCCAATTCTAACTCCAACCCGAACCCCAACACACCCCTAACCCTAATCTCAGCCCTAGCCCTAACCCTAGCCCTAACCCTAGCCCTAACCCTAGCCCTAACCCTGGCCCTAACCCTAGCCCTAATGGAAAAATGGAAATAAATACATTTTTTTTATTTTATTATTTTTCCCTAACTAAGGGGGTGATAACGGGGGGTTTGATTTACTATTTGTGGCGGTTTTTATGTTTGGCAGCTGTCGCACGCTAAAAGACGCTTTTTATTGTAAAAATAGTTTTTGCATCACCACATATTGAGAGCTATAATTTTTCCGTATTTTGACCCACCGAGTCATGTGAGGTCTTATTTTTTGCGGAACGAGTTGACGTTTTTATTGGTACCATTTTCGGGCACGTGACATTTTTTGATCGCTTTTTATTCCGATTTTTGGGACGCAGAATGAACAAAAACCAGTGTTTCATGAATTTCTTTTGGGGGGGTGCGTTTACACCATTCCGCGTGCGGTAAAATTGATAAAGCGGTTTTATTTTTTGGGTCAGTACGGTTACAGCGATACCTCATTTATGTAGTTTTTTTATGTTTTGTCGGTGTTATGCAATGAAAACTATTTTATATAAAAAATAATTATTTTTGCATCGCTTTATTCTGCGAGCTATAACTTTTTTATTTTTTCTCTAATGATGCTGTGTGGTGGCTCGTTTTTTGCGGGACAAGATGACGTTTTCAGCGGTACCATGGATATTTATATGCGTCTTTTTGATCGCGCGTTATTACACTTTTTGTTTGGCGGTATGATAATAAATCATTATTTTCTGCTTCGTTTTTTATTTTTATTTTTTAAGGGGTTTGCTAAAGGGGTTAACTAATGGGACAGTTTTATAGGGCAGGTCGTTACGGACGCGGCGATACCTAATATGTGTACTTTTATTGTTTTTTTTTATTATTATTTTCATGAAATGAATTTATTGGGGAATATTTTTTTTTTTTTTTTACTAATTTATTTGGCGATTTTTTTAAATTTATTTTTACATTTTTTTAAAATTTTTTTTTTTTACTTTATTACATAGTCCCAGGTGGGACATCACTGTCCTGTGACAGATCGCTGATCTGTCACATCACAGATCACTGTGACAGATCAGCAATCTGTCACAGGCATTGAAGAAGACTTCCTCTTGCCTGCGCTTTGCAGGCACTGAGGAAGCCAGCTTCCTCAGGTCCCCGAAGGCCCCCGTCGCCATCTTGGATTCGGGGGCCTGGAGGATAGGAGCCCCCCGCAGCAGCGCTGCACATTGCGCTGCCGTGGGGGGCTCAGGGAAGCACGGAGGGAGCCCCCTCCCTGCCGATGCTTCCCTTTAACTCCCGGTACACCGCAATCATGTTTGATCGCGGTGTGCAAGGGGTTAACGTGTCGGGGGCAGTCCGTGACCGCCCCTGACACATAGTGCCGGGTGTCAGCTGTGATAATCAGCTGACACCCGGCCGCGATCAGCGGCGCTCACCACGTGGGCGCCGCTGATCGCGGTAGACGTACTATCCCGTCCACGGTCATATAGGCCCGGGTACCGTGGACGGGATAGTACGTCGGATGTCAGGAAGGGGTTAAAGGGTGACTCTCAGATGGAGATGTCCTTATGGAATATAAATCATTAACTTAGTTCTGCTTTACAGTGTTCTTATGATTAGAAATGCACAAATTTGTTCGGATTCGGTTCCGAATAGGATCAGAATTGAGTATTGTTTTTTCAATATTCATCGAACACAGCCGAACGTCATTACAGTCAATGGCAGTAGAAATTACCGAATATGTTCGGAACCGATCATAAGACAAACATTCGGCACGAATATTGTTCGAATATAGCTTGACTATGTCAAAATCAGATTCTGGGACAAAATCTAAACAAAATTACTCATCTCTACTTATGATGAATGCCTTCCAGGGTGCGGCATGGGTGCTGGTGGTGCATGGGTTGCCAAACTTAAGTTGGGAGACGTAACAATTTTGCTATGGGTGAAAGAACCCCAGGCAAGACATTGATGCTTCGAGGAAAAAAATTGTAAATGTAGGCTGTGCCGATCATTACCCTTTGCTGATTAATTCACTATTTATATGAGCTGCTTGTAATGATGTATAGTAGGTTTCTATGAAGACAGTGGCTAGATGATAGAGTCACAGACACAGGTATACGTGAAAGTAGTTTGTATTAAACAAGCAGCACAGAACAGCACAGGTGCTGGCGGAGCCAGATAATGACAGCAGTGGTAACAGCAGCAGAACTCAGTCCAGTAGATAGCAAGTTGTACACCGGCACTGTGTAGATGTAAGCAGACACAGTCTGAAGAATGCAGGCAAGGACAGTCACTTAGCCCTCTCCCTTGCGGGAGGGGAATCTTCGGGCACAGTGCAGTGGCAGAGAAAGTCACTAGGTAATTGATACTGGATGTGCAAAGGTAGCAGGGATAGTCTCTCAGGTGGAACGCACACAGCAGTAGAGATCTTCAGCGCATACCGTGAGTGCTGTAGTAGCGGTGAGCGGTGGAGGCAGAGCTGGAAGGAGCCTTCAGGCAGACACCGTCAGAGGGTCCAGGCGGCAGTAGGCAGCAGGTAATCCAGGTGGGTTCAGCAGGAAGGAAGGAGGTAGCACAGCGTGCAACTCCCAGCTAGCAGATCAGGTACAGGACGAGATATACAAGCAAGGTAGTCACGTCCAGGAAAGCTATTTAAACCCGGCGGGCGGGACCAACAGGCGGTGATGTCACAGGAACCAGTATGGCCGAACGAAGCCAGGCTTAAGGGCAACAGTAAGGGCAAAGTCCGGAACACAGCAGAATAGGAACGATGCTTACATTATTCCCCCCTTAAAGAATGTCCTCCGGACAATCTTCGACCAGGCTTGTCCGGGTACCTTAGATGAAACTGCTCCAGCAGCCGCGGAGCACAGATATTCTCCACCGGTTCCCAGGAATTCTCCTCGACAGAGTATCCTTGCCACTTGACCAGATATTGCAACTTCCTTCTGAAGATCCGTGAATCCAGAATCTTCTCCACGACATATTGTTCATGTCCATCAACGAGCACTGGAGCTGGAGGAGAGGAAGTACGCCCTGGGAAAGAATTTGGTACAACTGGCTTTAGTAGGGAAACATGGAACACCGGGTGAACCTTCCAGGCAGGGGGTAATTTCAGACGCACCGCTACCGAATTCACTAGAGCCACGATCTTGTATGGCCCTACAAACTTCTGCCCCAGCTTGACAGTCGGTGCCCTCACCCTCAGATTCTTGGTAGACAACCAGACCGTATCTCCCACCCTATACACCGGAGCCGGCCTCCTGGTACGATCTGCTGCTCTCTTATACCTTTCCTGCGCAGTCGTCAAGGTGGTCTTCAGACCTTCCAAATTCTGCTGTAAGAAAGAAAGATGGTCAGACACAGCAGGCACTGCAGCCTCCTTGGGGAACTGCGGCAAGATGCTTGGGTGGTAACCCTGATTAGCAAAGAACGGTGACTGCTTAGTCGAGGAGTGCTGCGAGTTGTTATATGTGAACTCTGCCAGGGGAAGCAGATCTACCCAATCGTCCTGCAGATGACTTAAGTAGCAACGGAGGTACTGCTCCAGGGTCTGATTCGTACGTTCCGTCTGTCCATTAGTCTGTGGATGGTAAGCCGAAGACAGACTTACTCTAATATCCAGAGCCGCGCAGAAACACCTCCAGAACCTAGACGTGAACTGCACCCCACGATCCGAGATCACCTCATCTGGGACTCCGTGCAGACGGACCACCTCTTGAATCAACAAGTCTGCAGTCTGTTTTGCTGTGGGTAATCCAGCGCAAGGGATAAAGTGTGCTGCCTTAGTGAGGCGGTCCACGACCACTAGAATGGTGTTCTTACCCTTGGAGACCGGTAGTTCAACAATAAAGTCCATTGAGATGGATCTCCAGGGACGAGATGGTATAGGCAAGGGTTGTAACAACCCGGAAGGCGACGCACGAGGCGTCTTGAACCGAGCACATACCTCGCAGGATGACACGTATCCCTCCACGTCCTTCCGGTACGAAGGCCACCAGAAGTACCGAGCCAGGAACTCTTGGGTCTTCGTTATTCCACGATGTCCCCCAATCTTAGAATCATGGATCAGTCGGAGGACTTCAAGTCTTGTCACCTCTGGTACATACAGCCGATTCTCCTGTAACCACACTCCTCCATTGTAATTTAGGCTTACTTCGGGGGTAGGTTGCCTTAGCAACGGATCTGCTGCGTATGCTGCTTTGATCTCAGACAGAAGATCCTGATGATGGATTGCAGAGATGAAATGAGCGGGAGACACAACAGTACTAGGAGACGACTTAATCACTTCCTCAGGAGCAGCAATCCTAGATAGCGCATCTGCCTTACCATTCCGTGCCCCCGACCTGTAGGAGATGATGAAGTTGAATTGGTTTAGAAACAAGCTCCAACGTGCCTGACGTGGGTTCAAACATCTTACGGACTGCATGAATTCCAGGTTTCGGTGGTCGGTAAGAACTGTAATCGGAGTTGAGGACCCCAGCAGCAAGTGTCTCCACTCCTTGAATGCCGTCACAATCGCCAGTAACTCCTTGTTCCCTACGTCATAGTTCTTCTGCGCCGGGGATAGCTTCTGAGAAAGAAAGGCACAAGGATGAAGAACTGCCTTCTCACCTCCTCTCTGTGACAACACTGCGCCGATGGCGACATCCGATGCGTCCACCTCAAGAGTAAAGCTCAGGTCTGGGTCTGGATGTCTTAAGATGGGAGCCGACACAAATTTGTCCTTCAGCCGTGTGAACGCCTCCTGGGCTTGCGGAGTCCACCGGAACGGTACCCCCTTCTTGGTCAGTTGGGTGATGGGAGCCACAATCTCAGAGAAGTTACGGATGAAGCGCCTATAGAAGTTGGCGAATCCCACAAACCTCTGAACTTCCTTCACCGATCCTGGCGCTGGCCACTCCTGGATCGCTCTGGTCTTTTGATCGTCCATCTGGAGACCCTGTGGAGAGATGACATAACCGAGGAACTGCACTGTTGCCCTGTGGAACTCGCATTTCTCCAATTTGATGTAAAGATGGTTATGCAGCAGGCGTTGCAGCACTGTCCTCACGTGGAGCCGATGTTCCTCGAGATCACTGGAAAAGATTAAAATGTCATCGAGATACACAACCATAAATACATCAAGCACATCTCGGAAAATGTCATTAACAAAATGCTGAAAGGTTGCAGGAGCATTTCGTAGTCCGAACGGCATGACCCGTGATTCGAAGTGTCCATAACGGCAGCGGAAGGCCGTCTTCCACTCATCTCCAGACCGAATTCTCACGAGATTGTAGGCTCCCCGAAGATCCAGTTTGGTGAATATCTTAGCCTGCTTCACCCTCTCCAGTAGTTCAGAGATTAAGGGTAGCGGGTGCCGATTCATGACCGTTACCTTGTTTAAATCACGGTAGTCCATGCAAGGACGCAGACCCCCGTCCTTTTTCTTCACGAAGAAGATTGGTGCACCCGCAGGAGAAGTAGACGGTCGGATGAAGCCCTTGGCGAGATTCTCGTCGATGAAGTCCTTCAAGGCCTTTAATTCAGGACCAGACAAAGGGTAAATACGCCCGAATGGGATCTCCGCCCCAGATATCAGTTCTATCGGGCAATCATAAGGCCGGTGGGGAGGTAACATATCTGCCCTCTTCTTATCACATACCTCTGCCAGATCCTGATACTCCATTGGTAATTGTCCCTCAGTCGTAGCTACTACCTTGGGGATAGCAGCGACCTTAGGAATAGCGGGGTTGCTGTTAGAACTTGGAGGGAACTGCACTTCCCTGGTCTCCCAGTTGATGCGAGGATTCTGAACCTGGAGCCAAGGTAACCCCAGGATAATAGGAAAGTGAGGAGAAGATATTAGTAAAAAGGACAAATGTTCCACATGTTCCTCTCCAATGCATACCTTCACCGACTCAGTCTCCATGGTTACCGGTCCCGATGTAAGTGGTGACCCGTCTACTGTCTCCATCAAGACTGACGACTCCCTCTTCACTGCCCTGATTCCATGCTTCCTTGCAAACGCGATATCCATGAAGTTTCCACTGGCCCCGGAGTCCAACATGGCGGCGCTCTCGACACACCGACCCTGGAAGCAGACCCTCAAGGATAGGTAATAGTGGGAATTCTTCTTAGTAGCGAAGGAGGAAACGACGGATGTCATCGAGATCACCACTGCGTTCAATGGAAGAGATGCCAGCGAATTCATATCGGCAAAGTCCAGGTCTCTCTGATTGTCTCTGCCCCCCGAATTGTTCAGATCTAGGACGCAGGACTCCCCCGCCTCGGAGTTACAATCAATGATAGCTGCAGCCGTCTTACGTCTCCTGACTGGACACTCGGAGATGAAGTGACCGGTCCCCCCGCAGTAGAAGCACAGGTTTTCCTTAAAGCGATGCTCCTTGCGGGCATCAGGAGGATTTCTACGTACGGCATCCACCTGCATCGGTTCGGGCTCGGGATTCCTCCTGCTGGTGACATCTCTGGAGGGAGAAGAGAACGGAACAGTGTTATTAAACCGTAGATCAGACCAGCGCTCCTGTCTGCGCTCAGAGAGTCGATTGTCAATGCGGATGCAGTGGTTGATGAAGTCCCCAAGAAGCACGGGCGAGTCCCCGCGTGCCAGTTCATCCTTAACTGCCGTAGACAATCCCCTGCGGAAGATGGCCTGCTTGGCTGCCCCGTTCCAGGTGGTGTCTAAAGCCCATCTACGGAAGTCCAATGCATACTCCAGCACCGAACGCTTCCCCTGCCGGAGGGTCAGCAGCGTCGTCTCAGCAGTATTAGCTCGGTTCGGGTCATCAAACATCTGCGTCATTGCGGCAATGAAATTGTCCATAGAGTTAAGCAGAGGGTCGTCGGTCTCAATCAAAGGGTTGGCCCACGCGAGCGCCTTACCAGACAGCAGCATGACTATGGTCAGAACTTTGGAGCGTTCCGTAGTGAACTGTGGGGCATGAGCAGCAAAGAAGATCCGACACTGGTTCAAAAATCCTCGGAATTTATCCCTCTCACCAGCGAACCGGAAGGGTGGAAGCTTCGGGAAGGTCGGTGTAGTATCCCGGGCAACACCTGCTACCTGCGCGGCTGGGGCCTGTTCCAGAGCAGCAATCCGATCGAGCTGCATAGGAATCGCTTGCTCCAACGCCAGAACACGATCACCCTGAAGAGGAGCTGCTTGTTCCAGCGCCGTAATCCGATTTGCCAGTTGTTGCAACTGTGCCTCTGCTGCCCCGGCGTTGTGTTCGATACGTTGCTCCAGCGTGTCCAGCTGGGTCCTAATGCCTGCCACATCCTGCCGTATCAAAGCAAGCTGCTTGCTTACACGTTTCTCCAGGGACTCTACACCTGCGGTCTCCATATTGGTGGCTTGTATAACCTGTAATGATGTATAGTAGGTTTCTATGAAGACAGTGGCTAGATGATAGAGTCACAGACACAGGTATACGTGAAAGTAGTTTGTATTAAACAAGCAGCACAGAACAGCACAGGTGCTGGCGGAGCCAGATAATGACAGCAGTGGTAACAGCAGCAGAACTCAGTCCAGTAGATAGCAAGTTGTACACCGGCACTGTGTAGATGTAAGCAGACACAGTCTGAAGAATGCAGGCAAGGACAGTCACTTAGCCCTCTCCCTTGCGGGAGGGGAATCTTCGGGCACAGTGCAGTGGCAGAGAAAGTCACTAGGTAATTGATACTGGATGTGCAAAGGTAGCAGGGATAAGTCTCTCAGGTGGAACGCACACAGCAGTAGAGATCTTCAGCGCATACCGTGAGTGCTGTAGTAGCGGTGAGCGGTGGAGGCAGAGCTGGAAGGAGCCTTCAGGCAGACACCGTCAGAGGGTCCAGGCGGCAGTAGGCAGCAGGTAATCCAGGTGGGTTCAGCAGGAAGGAAGGAGGTAGCACAGCGTGCAACTCCCAGCTAGCAGATCAGGTACAGGACGAGATATACAAGCAAGGTAGTCACGTCCAGGAAAGCTATTTAAACCCGGCGGGCGGGACCAACAGGCGGTGATGTCACAGGAACCAGTATGGCCGAACGAAGCCAGGCTTAAGGGCAACAGTAAGGGCAAAGTCCGGAACACAGCAGAATAGGAACGATGCTTACACTGCTAGAGCTCTGAGCACAGTTGTGACTTAAGAAGATTCTTGTTACTTTTGAGGTCTATTTATCCAATAAGCTGAAAAGTTTTGAAACACCAGCTCCAAATACTATATTACTGCCCTGTACAGAGAAAAAGACAGACCTGAATTGTCATTTCTCACATTAAAAAATTACCTCCTTCTCTTTTATAAGTAGATACCACTGGAAACCTGATAATTCAGGTGAAACTGCATTTAATGTTGGGGCTCTTTTCATTGGAGAGCTGGTGGCACTTAGTGGTAGTTTTGTTTCTATGGCAAATAAAACATTGACCACCATGGAAAAAGTATTCACTGATCATGTTGAGATACCGGTTTAGCAGTCTGGGAAAGTATCAGTGGTGATAATTTCCCCTCTGCGAGTATCCTATCAAACAATTCCTTACATCTTTGTTTTTCTTGACACTGATTAGCATGATATTGGGGAGAGTGGACAATGACATGTCCAGAAGTGAGAGGACTCCACAGCAAGAGTTATAATGGATCCCCGTATTAGTTCAAGATCTTGCCACCTAGGATAGAGGAGCGTTGTGTTTTGTTTCTCACTTTGTTCTTTTCCATGATCTTTTGGCCAATTACCCAACCTATTCACAACAAAAATGCTTCTAATCGAGAAAGAAGAGTTGTGCAGAGGTTCTCAACATCAAAGGAAATCCAACACGTGCTGGGTCCTTCCTCTCTGAGAGCCCAAAAGCCAAATAATCGACTTATATAGTTTGCCCTTGGAAATGAGAATTTGGGTGTCTTTCATAACCTGACGTTCAGATACAAATGATGCTAGATAGGCCAGTTCTAGGAGTAATTTTTGAAATAGAAGGTGAATGGGATAACTTTGTGAAGTAATCTACTCCACCTGTTACTTGTGAAATCTAAGGTTACAACAGCAGCATCGTTGCTCAACAGTATGACCATCAGTATATCTTAACTTGACACATACAGTGTGCATCTCAACCCATTTTTCATGTATGATAACTGTCATGTGGTTCACAACTATCCCTACTGACTCTCCCATACACACGCATGCTGCTGGACATGTGTTTTGAATGGGGATAGAGGAGAAAGCTGGTGCCAAACACCTCTAGTGGGGGCTTATGTCCTAGAGGGATTTAATCTTCCAGCATGATGATGGCTAAATTGAGATCTGCTGCTTCATTTGTCTTCCAGCCCAAGCTTTAATGTCCTCTAGTTGTGAGCTTTGCAGACAGAAATACTTATATCCCTTGGCCATTGAAAAGAGGACCCAGGATGTAAGTGGTAAACATCCTGTGCGAGTTATATTAAACCTCCGGCAATAATTGATAACACAAAGAAGGATGTCTTGTTTTATAAACTAGAGCAACAGTTTATAGAAGCCCGGGGCAATGTGGACCTGGACTGTTGTGAGTTCATTTTTCCCTTCACCAGTGAGGTCTGATGAACTCCCTCTTCTGGTGAAGGAAGGTAGTGAGGCTGATTACCAAACAGCTGAGCAGGTAGATGATGACTGGGTCATAGGAACTGATGACTGGATATAAGGCAGCCGACGCCCTGCTGCCTTGCTGGTGATTTTCCTGCTGGATTCTTGGAGACCAGTCTGATTTCTGCTTCTCAAAGCTAAGTTTTGTTCTTCTTTTTGTACACTTTAGTTCTGGTTTTGTTTGCCTTGTTTTTTGGAGTTCAGCCATCCCCGGCCGGGGGTGAGCTGAATTCCATTTTTGTCTCTGATCTGTTGATCTCTGGCTCTGTCTTCAGAATATACCTGAGTGCTGATATAGTCTTTTTGAAGCCTAGCGACTTCAGGGCCTGTTTTTCCTATCAGTCTGTTGCCACATTTTTGGATAGGGTTTTTGCGGATTGCAGACAGCAGCTTTTCTATCCTGTCCTATTTAGTTAGCTTGGGCCCCATCATTTGCTCAACCTATCTTTCTATCTGTGTTAGTGTTTTTCATCTTGCTTCACAGTCATTATATGTTGGGCCTTTTGCTTTGGGGTCTGCTCTGGGGCACTTTAGATTTCCCCTTTCTGTCTTTAGGCTAATTTAGTTCTCCGGCTGTGATCGAGAGGTCTAGGGCACCGTAGGAACCCCCCACGGCTACTGCTAGTTGTTGTGGATAGGTTCAGGGGTCTGCAATCCGATAGCTGCCAACTTCTCTGGTTTTCTGGACTTAGCTATTATTTTTGTTTTTTCCTCCTTCGGTGACTCATCCATAACACTGGACATTGGATTTCTCCATGGTATGCTGGCTATGTCACATGTTTATCAGAATTCCTAACTTTGATCCACTGTGCATATTTGTGTAGGCAGAGGAATGAATGTAGTAGAATATACAGTATGTAACATTTAAAGTCAATATTAGGTAAGCAGTGTTAGCACCAAGACATGTCGTTGACAGGTTCTTACAAAAGAGGTGAAGTGGCATTGTAAGATTTGCATGGACAGGTTTTTAGCGATAATTGTGAGTTCAATTGGACAGCTGGTCAAGTGCAGATATGGCAGCTTATCTTCTGAAATCTCTGTTGTGCCACTGCTCTTTTCATACATGATCCTAAATACGGGAAAGGGTGGTCTATTTAGATCCTATGAATACAATATGTACTTTTGTTAAAAAAAATGGGGATTCCAATTGTTGGAAGATTTTTGGGTTAGTGGCTTGTTGGGTTTCCTTCTTTATTCTTACTCATTAACTGATGTTTTTTGTGACACTTGATAAAATGGAAGATGTCAGAATTTTTACTGTTTTTCACCCTGTGGACAGAGGGTAACCCACTGAAATATAATAGAAAGTCAAGACAGCAGGTTCATTCTCTTATTTATTTCTTTGTAAATCAATTCATATATCGAGGAACTTTTATGGTTTCTCATCTCCTTGACTATTCACTGGGGAGTTTCCAAGTAGTCTGATGGAATTATGCCCACACCGCACTTGGCAGTCAGGAAAACAGACAAACCGGCTTCTTCATTTAATAAAACCACAGTGTTAAACTTTGAAGACTATTCAAAGGCGCTTGTTTTTGCAACTGTGTATGTTCATATATCAGAAAAAAACAAACTCAAATCATCACATTATTTCACCGACGACCTCCCTGAAGATAGCCCGATACGGTATGAACTTAATAGTCCCTCAAGACTGTAACTTAATTGTCCGCTTTGATAAAGGAATAAAGGAGTTACAAAAGGAGATGAGGTTTGATTTTATTTTTTTTAACTCATGTAATGATAAGAGACACTAGTTGTAACCATGTGGAGACCATTCCTTAATAGAAAATATTAATGATTTGCACAGGCGATGTACGTATGCAAACATAAACAGGTGATTACCTATTTTTCATTTTTGTGTAGACATAACTGTAGGATTGTCATCTTGAAAAGGAAAATATCCCCCCAAATAAGGTATCTGATCTGTGGGCAAAGATTATAGAGCAAATTAATATATTGTTTTCTTGGAACAAGTTTACTCCATTCATTCTTATTTGTCTATATCTGCTGAATGTGATCTTAGGAGTCCAGTGCTTGGTCCTTCTCAGTAATCGTCTGTGCACAATATAGAGAAGGCTGTCAGTCACTGATTCGGAACACGTACAAGTTTGTAATTAATTTTGAGTAATAAAACACAAGTTATACAAAAGTTTTAGCTATGTATCAATCTGCTCTGTGACATACTATCTGCAAATCTGACTACATTTTCAATGTGACAGGTTCCTGTTACGTGTACAGGAAAAAAAATTCTGTTCTAATAAACTTTTTTTTTATGTTTTTTTTTAATTGCAGGCATACATGCTTCTCAACGATTAGGTCGCAGAAAGACGGAGCCACCATTATTATTATCAGTGACTGTCAAACCATGGACTGCTGCTGCAGAAGACCACAGGGTGGAGTTAGCAGAACCAGGAGTCGTTCTCACCGGAGACACAGCCATCGAATATCCACTAGGAAATAATATTCTCTCAAAATTGGGACTTCCATTTTACTTGTTGATCAGTCTTCGATCAGACAAAATCAACAATGCTTTCCTTTTCAGTATTAGAAATAATAATAGGATATTCTTCGGTGTACAGTTGCTGCCCAGAAAGGTAGTGGTACACACAGGGGGCAAACAGTCTGTGTCTTTTGACTACACAGTGCAGGATGGACAGTGGCACAGCTTTGCAATTGGTGTTGGAAACGAGTCCATTTCTTTGTTTGCGGAGTGTGGAAAGAAATACTTTAACAAGGAAGCTGTATTTGACATACAGACACTCGCTCCCGGTATTATATTTACTTTGGGGAGAATGACTTTTCATTCTGTTCAGTTTGAGGGAGTAATATGTCAACTGGAGATTATTCCTTCAGCGGAAGCATCTGCAAATTATTGCCTCTACTTGCGAAAGCATTGTCTTCACACTGATACTTACCGATCCCAAAATGGAGACCCCAGATCAGAAAAACGTCTTCATCCATCCATGAAAATAGAAACTAATAAACCTGTAGAGGACAGTCCCCAATCACAGTCTATATTAGACATGGCCAAACAACCAGATTCATTGACATCTAAAACTTCTTTAGCTCGGCTGTCCCCAAAATTCAGAAATGTTAGTTTTGCCAATAATGAAACATCTCATGTGAAGGTTACTCAACATCCTGAAACAAAAATTAAACCAAGGAACCATCATAACTGGGCGAGAAATGTTACGGAGGTTGATCATTTGTCTCCAACAACGGCTTATAAAAAGATTTGGTCAAAGAACAACACCACTGAAAGCAAATACACAAAAGAGCAAATGGGTGGAAAGGTGGGTATCCATCGGATCTTCAACAGGACGCTGTATCAGGCCACTAGTAACACGTATAGCCAACATGACCATTGGGATGACCCTAATGAGAATGATGACTATGTAGGAGAAATTGACTATGGAACGGAAAATAACTATGGAACGGAAAACAGCTATGAAATCAACATGGAGAACTACGATTACGACTACGAGGAAATGAACATGCTCTTTGAGATGGACGATTTGCTTGGAGATAAAGGAGATCCTGGACCTCCAGTAAGTTGACAATGTTTGTTAATAAAATGTGTGTGTGTGACTTGTGAAAAGAGTTTTGGATCGCTAGATGAGCGTTTGACATGACTCACTAGAGTTTCTTGGCTTAGCGCAAAGATAGTAATTTTAGAGGAACATTATTTCAGATGTCTTCCATCTTCTGACAGATAGGGCCAAATATTTCAAGCTGTAGTGAAGTTTTTCATTCTAAATTTATTCAGCTTAGATTACATACAGAATCTGGTGACAACTTCACACACTTCTCTGAGGTTCTTTAATGTTGGGCAATGTGTGACAATCCTCTATTCTTTACATTTTCCAACTATCAGTGGCCCTTTGTATGGACCCCTTCAGATGTTCCTGATTCTCCTGCTATGTAGCTTATCATATCTTGTTTTTGAGTGGCCAGTTCATCTTCATCATCATTCTTTCTGCACTATAGGAGCTGGTACTTGCTTCTCTCTTGCTTACCAGCATAGAGTGCCTCGAACTGAAAGCCCACCTCTCCGATACGCCAAATGAGATGTTGTCTGAAACTACAGTATTTATATAGAAAGTATAAATTTAAAGCAGTACCCCAAACAAAACAGGTGCAAAGGCCGACATTTATCAAAGTGTCTAGACTTGTTTTTGGTACAAATTGTGACTTCTTAACTCCTAGGCAAAGAGTACCATATATGTATGGTGCTTCTGCCAAGTGCTTGGAGCAAACTATTGTATTGTTGGGTATTGCTAAAGCAATACATTTTCATTGTTAGGGCCTGTTATCAAAGATCTGCAAAGTAAATACCGTAAGTAGGTTCATATGTCTGTTCTCTGTTCAGATGTCTGTTTATAATGTTTATTGCTGCAACTGTGTACAATAATTTATTTTCTTTTTAATATTTTTTAGTATTTATTATTTTTAATATTCCATCATATTATGCATCTGTACTTTAAAGGGGTTGCATGAGGTTAAAACAGATAATCTGTTCTTATGTACAAATGGCGTCACTTTGTCCATAGGATGCATCCAGCATTGCAATAAAGCTCCATTAATAATAATCTTTATTTTTATATAGCGCTAACATATTCTGCAGTGCTTTACAGTTTGCACACATTATCATCACTGTCCCCGATGGGGCTCACAATCTAAATTCCCTATCAGTATGTATTTGGAATGTGGGAAGGAAACCAGAGTACCCAGAGGAAACCCACGCAAACACGGGGAGAACATACAAACTCCTTATCTCCTTGCAGATGTTGTCCTCGGTGGGATTCGAACCCAGGGCTCCAGCGCTGCAAGGCTGCAGTGTTATCCACTGAGCCACCGTGCTGCCCATTCAGGGGAGACTGCAATACCAGACATAGAGGCGCTGGTTCTGAAATACAATCAAAACCATTTCGACCAATCACTTACAACCCCTTTAAAGTAATTTACAATATGATACTTTTCATAACTAGATGATACATGAATACATAAAACTGTAGAAAGATGACGAAATCTGAGATATAAGGGTCCCGGAGTGCCCTTGAAAAGATGTCAGGCCTCAGGACATATACCAGACACACCTTTTTGGCTGTCATAAAATAAAATAACCTAACGTTAAGTTTTATGTACATTATCAAAGTCTGGAGAACAAGTAATGTAATTGAGAATCATATCCTAGAGCCAAACCAGCCATCTCAACATCACAGCTCGGAGGTGATCAAGTCCAGTCTGTCGCATTTCAAAGGATTTGTGGAAAATAAAAGTGCAGAACCAGGTGTTAACCTCGGCCCTATGTGGATACAGAAAACTTCTTGTACATGAAACGCACAAAGCCTGGGAAGCTTCTACACTGCTTTGCTTGAGTGCGGTTGCTTTACACAAGGGTACGATTCTGAGGTCCCGAAACCATTCACACTATGGCCATTTATTATTTCGGAAAATTTGTAAATAATGGATGACCATCATTTCCTTATGGAAATAACAGACATTCCATTGGCTTCAATAAGAATCTGTGTGTTGGGAGCGCCATTAAATGCTTGGATTATTTTCAGCTGAAAGTCAGAGCTTTAGGCCGGGGCGCTCTGTGATCTTTCTGCAGGGTTAGAAGGTGTTGATAATTGATAGTTTGGGATTTAGAGTCTGAGACACTGGAGCTTAGTCATTCTTAGACTTTAAGTAAAATACGTGTGTGTTTCTGTGTCTTCAGGGTCCTCCAGGTCCTCCCGGTTTACCAGGTCCCCCAGGGAAAAGAGGTCCAAGGGTGAGTAACTGGCATATCACGTTTCACATCTGTTTTTATCATTTACAACCTGATAATAGATTGCATTTGGTTATATCCTCGGTTAACAAGAGTGTCTTAGAAATATTTTGCAGAGAAGGGTTTTTAAACATAGGTATGTATGACATGACGAAAGTTCTCAGTGCTGACTGTGGGGACTCGGATCATATAGATAATGCAGGGACTGAATCGATGCCTAACTTTTCATTCATTTAAAGGTAAAGACTTGCACCAATTTGACATTTTGTAGTATTGGCTGTGGTCCTATGCCATCAGCAGAACTTGGAAGAGATTGAAGGAGATGTCTCATAATTCTCAACCAAGAGAATCGGGCCAATTATGTAAATGACACTCTGATCAGAGTTTGATCAGAGTGTCAGCATATCGTACTCCAATTCTCTCGGATGAGAGAATCGGAGCACAACGTGTGGAAAAGATGGAGAGCAAAACTTCTCCATCTCCTCCATTGAGTCAGTGCGTGGTAATCAGACTCCACTCAAATGTCATCCGCGTATAGTCCGATGATTTCCATGCAGTCATTGACTTGCATGGATGAATGTGATTCGAATATCAGATCAAACAAGGACATGCTACTATTTTGATGGCCGGTCCAAGGAAAAAATCGAACATGGGCATGGCCCCATAGAATAACATTAGTCCAAGTGCGAGCCGATGTTTTGTCAGATCTCATTCAGACGGAAAATACATTGGTATGAGCGAGCCCTTAGAATAAGACACGGGTACGTTACCTGCTGATCATGTACTCATCCCAGCAGGTATGTGAAGTTGTAGCGTCATTGACACCGCTAACCTCCAATGCAGAAATGAGTGGCACCAGAATACCCCTTTAAATCTGTTTGAATGAGTGTTTCTGTTCTGGTTTATAGGAGACGTCCTGCACAAAAAAACTACCGTCTATAACATCTGTACGGCCTAATAGGGAAAATGGACAATGGTTGTCTTTTGCTGGACCTCTTGGTTCCTTAAGGCTAAGTGCAGACGTACTTTTTAGCCCTGCGGATTTTTCCGCGCAGAATTGAAGAAATCCGCAGGTCAAATGACCTGCATTTTTCCTGCGGATTTCTTCCTTTTTTCTTGCGGTTTTTGTGCGGTTTTCCCCTGCGGATTTGGAGAATGGAGCAGGTGGAAAACCGCACAAAAGAAGTGACATGCTGCATATTTTGAACCACAAGAAAACCGCGCGGAAAAATCCGCAGCGTCTGCACAGCGTTTTTTTTTTTCTATTGACTAACATGCTACTGTACATCACAATACGGATATGCAGTGTTTCTGCGCGGTAAAATCCGCTGCGGATCCGCTGGATATCTGCATCGTGTGCACATGGCCTTATTGGGTCAAAGCCGAGGTTCACCGGAGAATCCTTTGTTAATTTGGTGGGCCAGTCTGACAGTGGGCTGTGGACAGAACTAATTCTCTAGTGTACAGCCAGCTTTAGAAATGGCAGAACGTGATTTTAAAGGTGTTGGAAAAGGAGAATATTAGATTTATATATCGTTTGGATGATAAAAGTATTCTTCCGTAGAAACATTACTGGACTGAAGGGTTTGTGTAGATTAAGGGCAGCTGTGGTCTAAGATGTTGTAACATACAAATAAGGGCCAATTTGATCTTATGGTGAATTTAACCTATGGCCTCAGTACTGTGGAAAGGTTACACATACCTTCTAAGTGTGCACAAATCCATTGCTCCTCTTTTTGTTCTTCTTTTTTAGGCTTTCCCTATGAATACACCCATTTACTGGCTCCCTAAGTGCTTGTCAGATCCTAAATATAAAGTATTTATTTCCACCCAGTCTTTTATGTATAGTCTAGATATAATTGTGGCTTTGCATAGCTAGCTATGTTTTATTATAGCTCATGCCCGGAAGCCAGGCGGGCTGTGTTTATATTCGGTGTATGATTAAGTGTGCATCCTTACTGTAATTTTAACTATCCAGTTTTTTTTAATATTTTGGGAATAGTGTAATTTTCCAGTTTGATTTTTATAAACTTGGCCATAAAACTCATCCTTCACTTTGATCTTAGTCCAATACGTTAGATGCAAGTGTGTTCACAAGTAGATAATGTAGAAACTAATGCATTAAAAAAAAAAAAACACAGATAACAATATTTTTGGTTGGACTCGACTCAGTGTGGCTCAGTTGAGTGCATTGTAAATCAATGACAGAATTTATAAAAAGAAATACACAAATGATTGGGAGTGGATTAATGGCTGCTTTTCTCAAGCTGGGTCTGAAATGGGCTTCTGTTTCATTACAACAGATTATACAAGGTTTTTTAGTGTGTTAATTGCAATTTTATTAAACTCTTTTATTCTGCAGCTTGCATGTATAACAGGACATTGCAAGCTGCTTGATTCTGTTCAGTCTTAATCATGAAAGGTGGCTCCCTGTGAAGTCAGTCTACAACACCTTTCTCTTCTCCTGAAAAGAAATCTAAACTCAAACTTGATCAAATTAAATAAAAACAACTCAAATAATAATTGAGATTAGACAATCATTAAGGTGAAGATAGAAGGTTGGAGACGGAGCTGACGCTGGAACCGCCTGTTGGGATTAGGATGAAAGGTCCATTTACACCTGATGAATAGGTGAGCGTACATTCTTGATAATTCGCCCATGTAAAGATGCTGCTGACCAACTGATTGGACAGTTTTTGGTGGCAAAGAATGATCTCTGTCAACAGCACATTTCTCTAAATGAAAGGGATGTGCTAAGGTCCATTTAGGCTTTCAGATTTCTACCCATAGTGGAGTGACAGTCAGCTACATACATACAAGTCAGTCAGAGCTTGTTTGTTTGTTAGTTTAGAAACAGATTAGAATAGGGGACTTTGGTGCTAATGGAGTTGATGTCCCTCATTTGTGATTTCCATTAACTAGCCGGTGTAGAGAGTAGCTACTAAAAATCAGTCTCTAAAGGTACCGTCACATTTAGCGATGCACCAGTGATCCCGACCACGATACGACCCGGTCAGGATCGCTGCTGCATCGCTAAATGGTCGCTAGTGAGCTGCCAAACAGGCAGATCTCACCAGCGATGCAGCAGCGGTCGGCGGTCGTTACTTACCTGTCAGACGCGGCAATGAAGAAGTCCTCCCGCCCGCGTCCACGCTAGCGATCTCGCTTAGTGTGACAGGACCTTAACACTCTGGAAGACCAGTCGTGTACATTACATAGACGGGACTGCTGGGGAGGTTCAATATTTACTGCAAGATTCTTTCCTTGCTGATTACAGCCGATTATTGGATGTGTTAGAAGACGGATTCTGTAATAAGCCTACTTTCAGGGGCTTCTAAAAAGTAGCATGACAACCTTTCATAAGTGCTTGGTTCCCCAATTGCTGCAATAAGTTCAAGGACTTGTATTAGAAAATAAAGTGTGGCTTGCATTTGGCATCCCAGTTTTCCCCCAAAGGAATTACCGTAAATGGAGTTGAGGTCAGGGCTCTGTGAAGGTCGAACAATTTATTGCACACCAAAAGGTCCAATGTAAACCATGACTCAAAAGCCTCAGACCATTATTCCTTCCTTTAAACATTACAGATGACACAGTGTTGATTTGGAGCAAAAAGTGCTCTCCTTGCAGCCAGCAAACCGAGATTCGTCCATCAGACTTCCAGATGTAGTGTGTTTCATCTATTTGCATTATACATATTGATCTCAGACTTGTGTGTGGTTGCTCAGCCATGAAAACCCAATGTTAGAAGCTCCCGTGAACAGTTGTGCTGACATTGCTTCCAGTAGCAGCATGAAATTTGGTAATTAATGGATATACATCAGCACTTTGCCATCCTGTTCTGTGAGTTTGAGTGTCCTGCTGCTTGTTGACTAGGGCAGGTCTAGCAAGACAGCAATATGACTAAGTAAAGGTGGCATAATATCTTAAGCTGTCCATACAAGAAATACTATACCTGTCAATCGAACGTTCATTCGGCAGACACCTAATTCTCCTGAATCTCCCATATACAAGGATGCACAGCCAAGCCAAACCTCATGTGTTTTCCATAGGGAGAGAATGCCACTGCCAGACCTCATTGGCAGCTGCCTATTTTTCCTCAGAAAAAGGATCAGGCATCAAAATGACCTTAGGATAGGTCATCAATACCAGATCAGTGGGCGTGCAGCACCCAGAACCCTTACCGATTGGCTTTTCCCAGTGCTTTCAGCAGCTGAATGTGCGTAGTTGGGGAGTGGAGAAACATAGCTCCATCATCTGCATATTGGCTGCAGCAGGGGACTGCTGTTTCACCCCAATTCATTCAGATAAAGGCAGATGTGCAGTACTACACCACGACCACTATAAAACTGATGAAACTGTGCTCTGCAGCTCCACAACTGATCACATCTGGTCTCGGCCAGCACCAAGAACAGCTGATCGGCGGGGGAGCAAGTTGTTGCACCCCCATCGATTTAGTATTGATGATCTATCGATAGGCCATCAACATTGAAGTACTAGATAACCCCTTTAAGATTGGTATTTTATTGAAAGCAATGCTGGAATTAACCATTAAGAGGCATATGCCTCTTAATGAATTTGGTGCATCTTTCAACTCCCGTGTGTTGCCACCAGATATTTGCTCCAGCCATGGGCTGTATTCACAATAAAGGTCCCATAAGCAGCGTCAGAACGTCTATGCGGATTTATTCTCGATGGTTTTCGAAGTTAGCAAACTTCCTCCTCAGGAGAACCACAACAGTATTTAATTGTTATATTGGATCCTCCAACCCGTTGTTGATGTTGCAGCAGCTGGCATTACTACCTCCCAAAGCGCTAATTCTTGTTGTGGGCCTCACAACCTCCCAAGGTGAGCAGTTACCGCATCCTCCAATCCTTCACTGGTTTATTAGATAAGACCCTGTTGTGCTTGTATTGTCCCCTCTGTTTTCTCAAACCATGGACTATATTTCTGATATAATTTACACCACTTCAGTGGCATGAATAATGATGAATCTGTCGGAAACTTTGGCTGAGTTGGCCGGGTCTGGTTGTGCAAAAAATTAGCCACATTTGCCAGAATTCTGGTAAACGTACCTTGCTGAATTGAGCCCCAAAACTTTTTACGATAGAAACCCTGCAGATACTGTAACTACAGTAAATCAGCTATTGATGTATCTGCCTTTCAAGATTTTTGGCATGACAATTTTTCCTAGGGAAACCTATTTTTAAGTGACTGTTCCCATCTCAGTCATTTGAGACCAGCAATCAGAGATGACTGGGATTATGGAAACAACCAAGCAAACGGACTTATAGAAGTTAATAGGAGTTATAGAAATGGCACAGCTCGCTCAGCTGTAATCCCAGCAACGTCTGGCTGCCACTTATAGACAGGCATTCCCATGTCGGCCATGATTGCATCGGATGCCTCTTTAAGGGTATGTGCAGCGGATTTGGCCCTGCGGATCCACAGGAGTTCCGCAGACAGTATACAGTACAATGTTAGCCTATGGGATTTCAAATCCGCAGTGCAGATGCTGCGGATTTTTCCGTGCAAATTTGCTGCGGCTTTAAATCCGCAGCATGTCAATTCTTTCTGCGGATTCCGCTGCGGTTTGACACCTGTTCCATTGTCCAGGTGTCAATCCGCAGGGGAAAACCTCTGGCAAATCCACAGGAAAACTGCAGGTCACTTTACCGCGGTTTTACCTGCGGATCCGCATGAAAAGATCCGCAGGTGAATCCGCAGCGTGTGCACACAGCCTAAGATTAGTAGTTGAAAAACATTTGATTTATTGCTTCTGGCTGCACAATGGCAGAAACACCATCTTTACTTGATTGATCTGTTATAAGTATTTCTCAATGACCAGATGCGATATAGAAAAAAACAAAAAACAGGATCCCAATAGAAATGACAAATGTTTCACTCTGGAACAGATTTTCACCAGATCCAGTTGCAATTAATACTTTTCTTTTTTGCATTTGAACAGATTGAATTAGGTTTGCTTCAGTAATGAAAGTGTTTTGTTTTTTTTTTTCTCCAAGTTTGTATTATGGGTTATTTGAGGAGACCATACCATTCAAGTAAAGCCAACTGTCTGCTTGAGCTCAGAAAGCATTTACATGTGCGCCACTGACAAGCAGGGAATGTAAGTCATCCTCTTCTCTACCTCTCCAGTTCCATGACTTTCAAAAGTGTTCTTCCAAACCAATCCTAGCTACAGGGGAGAAGGAAGCCGGGCCGTGTTCAGAATTGCTGTGCAATTATGGTGCAAAACGCTCAGGGCAACACATGCACAGCTACAATGTCTTTATAATCCCGATGATCAGTGTTTTGATACTGAATGAAAGCGTCAAACCTAAGAAAAATATTTAGAATTTTTGATTTTTTTTTTTATTAGTTACCTTAGTAATATTCTTTTATTATCTATAAAATAACCAGCGGCGCTACTGTATAACAATTGATTCAGCTGCAAGTAGGTTCCCAAACCACACGGGAAAAGGTAATTTTAATATTATAAGTAGATTAGATATTAGAAAAAACTTTTTGACAGTTAGAGTGATCAATGAGTGGAACAAGCTGCCACGAGAGGTGGTGAGTTCTCCTCCAATAGAAGTATTCAAACAGAGGCTGGACAGACATCTGTCTGGGATGATTTAGCAAATCCTGCTTTGAGCAGGGGGTTGGACCAGATGGCCCAGGAGGTCCCTTCCAACTCTACGATTCTATGATTCTATTATACTTGCGCTATGAGTCAATAGTATACGGAAAAGAAAAGGGGAAGAAAATGGGGGACAGGGTTGATATTAAATACCTGTTGAGTATGATGGAGTCTCATATAATGGTGAACATGAATGGGGTTTGATGTAGGATGCAGTGGATAAGACTAGAGGAGAAGGAGAAATGGCACCACGTGACTGCACGCGTCCCGAATCGTCCTCAAGGTCCTACCAGGTCCCAGCACCGTTTACCACGCGGGCCTGCCTCCACTGTTTGCGGCTGAATAAGTGTCTGCTATTATCTGGTAAATATTGACCTGAGCGTTTAAGTATCTGAAAGAAATACAAAGAATCATGTCGGGTATTATAGCAGATCCAGATCAACATTGCCATTAACTAATATAAAAGCAGGTGGCTGGTTTCACCTATAAATGGGACTTATGGGTGCCCCCATTATAGTAGAAAAATGAAAAATAATTAATAGCGTGAATATCTCAAATCTATGTATCAAAATGGCTGAAAAAATATACAAAAGCCTTTTCAACATTTATTTTTATGAAAAATAATTTTACTTAAAAAATATATATATATATGACATTGAGTTTTCATTTCTTAGCTTCTTAGCTTTATTTTTCTTATCTTATTTTTTTATGAAAAATAATTTTACTTAAAAAAAAAATATATATATATGACATTGATTTTTCATTTTTTAGCTTTTCTTTCTTCCTTTCATCCATACCTATTTTATTGTTCGATCGTCCTCGCCATACGAGGGCTTGGTTTTTTGCAGGTTGGTTGTAGTTTTGAATGTGACGTTTTGATAATTTTTGAGGAAATTGCAAAGACCCCAAAAATTTAAATGTTGGCATTTATATATTTTTTGTATTGGAATTCTCCTTATGGGATAAATGTTTTTATATTTTACTAGTTTCCGACAATGACATGTGGAAATACCAAATATGTTATTTTTTCTATTATTTATATTTTGCTGTTTATGTTTGTAAAAAAAGAGGAATAATTTAAACTTTTAAAACAGTTTAAAAAATATATAACAAATATATAAATGTTTTTTGCTTTTTTTTTTTTTTTTACACTTTGCCTATTCAATACAAAGTATAGTGTTGTAATGTATGAAATTGTGGGGAGTGCCCATAGTCATCATCCTATGACTAAGGGCGCTTGGACGCTAGAAACGATAGGTTTTTGCATCCATGGAATCTAGGTTTTTGAACATTCCCCAATACATTTTTTTTATATACTGTATTCATTGTTGGATGGATGTGCCAAATTCTTTCCTTCTCTCAATTTCATTACTTGGTTGAACTTCATCCGCTGGATCGGCGCCCTCCACACGGATTTCAACCTCCAGCATTGGACTGCAAAGTGTGGTGAGCGCAATATCCGCCTCTCCTATCTTATTGTAGTGTATTGTGAAATTGACAATCTCCTCTGAAGCGTAGTAGCCCAAGGGCAGGGGTTTACAGAAGCTCTAACATGGCAGACATAAGGGTCTTCAATAGACCCCTACGTGCCATATTTCAGGTTATTCTTAAGCCATTATTCTTCTATCGCATTGTGCCACCCTTTGGGGTATGTGGAGTATTGGGGTATTTTCAGATCAGGACAATGAAGGGGGATCTTCTTTCCATGGTCACAGTTCCATCAACAGTATATTATGTTTGACAGGGATCCACAAGGTGAAACTCTACTTATCAAACATTGATGGCATGTCGTAAAGCTCCAGAGAAATCCTTTAAATGATACTAAGTCGGTGGAATCCGTCAGCCAGAGCCACTGGACAACAACCACTAATATCCCACATCATCCCGTCACAGCCGCCGAACTACTACCACTAATATCCCACATCATTCCGTCAGAGCCACCGGACTACTACCCCTAATATCTCACATCATTCCATCAGAGCCACCGAACTACTACCCCTAATAGCCCACATCATCCCGTCAGCCAGAGCCATCGGACTACTACCCCTAATATCCCACATCATCCCGTCAGCCAGAGCCACCGGACTACTACCCCTAATATCCCACATCATCCCGTCAGCCTGGGGTCAGAACCAGAGCGCTGAGTGGAATGGCCCTAACTTCCATACCAATGATCCCTTTAAGAGAGGCCTGGTGTCAGAACCAGAGCACTGAGTGGATTTGCCCTGAATTTTATACCAATGATCCCTTTAATGGAAGCCTGGGGTGAGAATCAGAGCACTGAGGGATTTACCCTAACTTCCATACTGGAGATCCCTTTAAGAGGGGCCTGGAGTCAGAATCAGAGCGCAGAGTGGATTTGCCCTCACGTCCATACTGGGGATCCCTTTAAGAGAGGCCTGGGGTCAAAACCAAAGTGCTGGATGGATTTGCCCTGACTTCCATACCAATGATACCTTTAATAGAGGCCTGAGTTAAGTACCAGAGCATTTGAAGGCAATTGCCCTGACTTCCATATTGGGATCCCTTTAAGAGAGGCCTGGGGTCAGAACCAGAACGCTGAGTGGAATTGCCCTAACTTCCATACCAGGGATCCCTTTAAGAGAGGCTTGGGGTCAAAACCAAAGCACTGGATGTATTTGCCCTGACTTCCATACCAATGATCCCTTTAATAGAAGCCTGGGGTCAGAATCAAAGCGCTGAGGGATTTGCCCTAACTTCCATACCGGAGATCCCTTTAAGAGGGAAGATGTGCCTATGGGATGGAGGATGTGTGATGGGTATATGGGCGGGGGGGGGATTAATTTCTGTCATGTACTCTCTGCTCCTTTCTGGGGGGCAGACAATGGCTGGGAGTTTATGTTCCCGGGGATGCTAGATTTCTCCCACCCGGTCACTGTCTGCTAAAGTTTAGTCGTGGAGTGAGAAAACTGTTGCAACCAATCACAGCTCAGCTTCTTTTAAACAGCTCAGGTGAAATGAAAGATAGTTAGTGATTGGTTGCAAGGAAAACTGTTGCTCATAGCAACCAATCACAGCTCAGCTTCTTTTAAACAGCTCTGGTGAAATGAAAGATGCTTTGTGATTGGTTGGTGATACACACACATCATTCAATTTTATATATATAGATATATATATATATATATTAATACCCATTTCGAATCTAACAAAAATTAGAAACGTAGGAAAAATTTGTGGTATTAGAGAGGCAATGCTGTCTGAAACTTTGTGCATAAATGGCACATAGCCCAGTTGGTTTATGGTTACATGTGGTTGGAACTTCTACTTGTATAACTAGACCCAGCCATGCCACCCCCATCAGCTTAAACACCCTGCAGATTTCAAGTGTTTCAAGTGTTCCTGACAGATTAGATCCATAGGATTATATGTGTTTTTAAGTGGGTGGTCCACTTCTTTAAAGGAAATGTATCCTTATATAACAAGCAATGGTGGTATTAACAAAGCATGGCATAAACTGCTCTCAATTTTTTAGTTTTCCCATATGTCTGTGAATTTTCCAGTTATGCTAACTGTCTTGGCAAAAAATGGATTAGTTGGTTTTCTGTATTGTTTGAAAATCAGAAAATGAAAAGAAAGCAGACATTAATACTTATTTACAATACTTATTTATTGTCATACACAAAAAATCCTTTTTTACTGCTTTTGGTCTCCCTTACAAGCCTCACTTCATTACTGGCTTTAGCTCTTTGATTACTTACCCTGCATTCCGTGCAAACAACATTATATTCTTCTTTAGACATACCCCCCTCTCCATTTAATATACATTTTTTTTCCTTTTTAACAATTGACTAAGTTCTGTGTTCAACCCTCCTGGTCTCTTTAAATGCATCCAATTCTTCCTTCTTTTTGGGATTGTTACTGATTGTGCAGTGAGAATTTAATTTAGCAAAATCTCCCTTCCTTCTTGGACATTTCTGTCCTTTAGAACACTGTTCCCCAACTCCAGTCCTCAAGGCCCACCAACAGATCAGGATTTCCTTTGTATTGCACAGGTGAAGCAATTATCACATGAGCAATAGTAAGAAATCCTGAAAACACGATCTGTTGGTGGGTCTTGAGGACTGGAGTTGGGGAACCCTGCTTTAGAACATCTAGACATTGGACCTTCCCTACCCTCTTTCTGAATCCATTAAAATCTACCTTTCTGAAGTCCAATCTTAGTCCTCTCTGGTCTTCCTCCTCTTGTAATCCAAAATTCGAGGATGGCATGATGGTTGCCTCCTAAATTTGCAGAAATCTTTACTTCCGCAACCATTTTCCTCCCTGTTGGTAAGAATTAGGTCCAAGATTGCAGATCCTCTTGTTCTCTCTTCTACCTTTTGAAAGATAAAGTTGTGAGCAAGAGAAGATAAGAATTTTCTGGACCCATTACTTTTTCCCTGAGAGAGATTCCCAACAAATAACTGGATAGTTAAAATGTCCCATGATTACTATGTCATACTTTTTTAAGAACAGAGACATCTCATGTAAAAAGAGTTCATCCATATCCTCAGTCTGTTCAGGTGGCCTGTAATGAACACCAACAATAGTGTACTTTCTGTTCTTCTCTCCTTGTATTTTTACCCAAGCAGTTTCTACGGAGCTGCCAGTCTCCGAAGCTTGGATCTCTGTGGAGATATATGTTTTTGTAACACAATGCCACACCTCCTCCGTTCTTGTTAATTCTGTTTCTAATAAATAAGTTGTAGCCTTCAAGATTTGTATTCCAATAATGTGTATCATCCCAAGAAATTTCATTGATGCTTATGATATCATATCTCTCTTCCTGTGTTAGCCGCTCCAATTCTCTTTGTTTGTTTCCCATGCTCTGTGCATTTGTCTAGATACATTTTAGTTTGTAGTCGGTTTCTCTTGCTCCTCTATTTTCATTCAAAGTTTGTGGCTTTTATTCTTTATTTCCACTTCTAATAGCAGGGTTCTCAAAAGAATTAATTAGCTGCATATTTTTTCCTGGCCGTATATTTCCCATTCCATATTGGTCTAGTTTAAAGCTCTCTAGCGTCTACCAAACATGTTTTCCTATTTTAGTAAGATGCAACCCATCTCTAGCAAGTAGTCCATCAGAAAGGTAATTCACTCCATGGTCAAGAAACCCAAAACGTCGCTCACGGCACATCGACGTAGCCAGTTGTTCATCTCGAAGGTTCTGTTCAATCTCCTTGATCCATGTTCATCTGCTGAAAGAATGGATGAGAAGACGGCCTGGGCTCCCAGTTCCTTCACTTTCTTACGTATAGGTGCATGATCCATCTTTTCACACATACTGTAGGCAACTGTAGATGGGAAGGTTCATACATTCCTTATTTTTATTAATACCGTATATACTCGAGTATAAGCCGACCCGAGTATAAGTCGAGACCCATAATTTTGCCACAAAAGTGGGAAAACTTATTGACTTGAGTATAAGCCGAGGGTGGTGCTGCACAAGGGTTAATGGTGGTCCAAAAAGATGCTCCATAGATAAATACCCTCCATAAAATGCTGCACAAGGGTTAAAGGTGGCCCAAGAAGTTGCTCCATTGATAAATACCCCCATAAAATGCTGCACAAGGGTTAATAGTGGCCCAAGAAGATGCTCCATAGATAAATACGGCCCATATATTGCTGCTGCCTCTGCTGCTGCAATTAAGAAAAAAAAATGACATACCTATCGTCGCTCGGGGCCAGGTGCCGGTGTCCTAAGCAGGCGGGGTCACTAGCGCGCTATGTGGGCCAGGTGCCGGTGTCACTGCTGGCTCAGGCCCCCAGCACTGGCTATATTCACCTGTCCCCATTCCACCGCCACGCGCCGCTCTGTCTCCCGGGTCTCTGAAGTGACGTTCAGCAGAGGGCGTGCACTGACTACGTCATCGTGCCCTCTGACCTGAACGTCACAGTCAGAGGACGTGGAGGACAGAGCGACGCGTGGCAGTGGAACGGGGACAGGTGAATATTGCACTGCTCCCCGTCCTCCCCCATCATACTCACCCCCTCCTGGCGCGCGGTCTCTTCACTCCCTGCTTCTTCCATGGTCTTGGTGCCCCAGCTCTTCCAGGGTTCAGCAGTCACGTGGTACCACTCAATAAAGTCATGAATATGCGCATATTCATGACTTTAATGAGCGGTACCACGTGACCACTGAACGCAGGAAGAGCTGGGGCGCCGAGACCATGGGAGAAGCAGGGGGTGCGTGCAGTGACCGTGCGCCAGGAGGGGGTGAGTATGATCTCTGACACCCGCGCTCCCCCTCCCCCGCCGACCCCCGGTATATGACTTGAGTGTAAACCGAGAGGGGGACTTTCAGCCAAAAAAATGGGCTGAAAATCTCGGCTTATACTCGAGTTTATAAGGTATATTTTTTTGCAAAATGACAGAAAAGATAGGTCAGTGCAAAGATCATGACATATTCTCACCTACACTATTGGCCACTTGCAAAAATTGTTTGAAGATGTATTTCTGTATTTATGTAGTCATGGAGGTTACAATACTTTGGCTGTAGTCTGTTTTAACCAAGAAAACAATGAGTTTGTAGCCCAAATTTCCAATCAATCAGGCATTGGAGTCACTTAACCTCAAAGCCAAAATGTAATCATGTTCCCAAATAAGAAGTCGGTTCACCCTGTTATTGAATTATTAAACATATAAGCTGTTACTATGCCAAATCCTCTTGGAACATCATCCATTCAGTGAGCTATTATTTGCTTTAAATGAAAAACCATTTCAAGAGCATGTCCATGATCAGAAAAAGACATGGCTGCTTTCCTAAAAAAAAAACAAAACACCTGTCTACAGGTTGGGTTTGGTGTTGTAGATCAGCTACGCTGAAGTGAATAGGGTTGACTTGCAATACTACACACAACCTGTAGACAGGCGTGGCACTATTTTTGTTGGAAAGCAGCCATGTTTTTCTAATCCTGGAAAGTGACACTGTGTTAAATATAGTTGTCTTAGGGTACCGTTACATTTAGCGATGCACCAGCGATTCCGACCATGATACGACCCGGACAGGATCGCTGGTGCATCGCTAAATGGTCGCTAGTGAGCTGTCAAGCAGGCAGATCTCGTCAGTGACATAGCAGCGGTCGGCGGTCGTTACTTACCTGCCAGACGCGGCGATGAAGACGTCCTCCTGTGCTCGTCGGCGCCAGCAGGAAGTGGCTGACTAGAAACGGTCCAGGACGTTCTCGCACGATCAGCGATAACCAGCGTGGGAGACGGTTGGAGGTAAGTATCACACATAGCGATATCGCTAGCAATATCGCTGCTGCGTCACAAAATCGGTGACGCTTTAGCGATATCACTAGCGATCTCGCTGTGTGTAATGGGGGCTTTACAGCATTGGGGTACTGTTTGATTTTGATTTTGACCAAGGGCAGTATCTACGGAGAGTTGATATATTTTTTTGCAATTGCTCACATTACATTGAAGGGAATATGTCAACAGGATTTCACCTCCAAAACTATTTACATGTGTGTGTAGCTCTTTCAAAGACAAGTCCAGCATCACCTTTTCATGGCCACTCTTTTCCTCCATTCTTTGGACATCAGCGATGGAAAGGATATGCAAATTAGATTTAAGGACTATAGTAGATCTGAAGCCTCGGTCACTCCAGCTCTATTTCCAGCCCAGCTCTGCCTCCTCCTGTGTGACTGACAGTCTCTATGCTAACCTTCCTCCATCATGGATGGTCAGGTAACCCTTCAGTGAGCTAGCGAGAAGAACTGCTCTTTAGGAGTGGCTTCCCGTTCTCGCAGACTTGAGCTCTTATATGGATGGCCAATTACCTGAACGACTTTCATGTCATACTATACTATATTTTTGTGGCAGTGCAAATGACTCTGCTTTTCTGGATAAAATCAGATGTAGAGACTGAAGAGAAAACTAATTTAATGCAGTTGGACAAGTTGTTTCTAAATTATCAGGTTACTGTACGATGCATAGGGAAATGATGACACTTTTCAGAATACAAAACCCCAGAGGAAGCGTTCTACAGATATTTAAGGAATTTCAGCTCTGAAATGTACAGAATTGTGAATGCAGCTCTGGCTTTTATTACAATCTGTAACTTGGCATCAGTAAGAGATTTGTCATGTATATGAAGTTGTTTAGCCTTTTAAGTGGGTTTATTCACTATGTAAACTATAAGATGAAGAATATTAATCATCTTTGCACAGTTTCTTTTTAACATGTTGATTTTTGGATTTATTCTATTTTCTAGGGTATGGTTGGACCCCATGGCAACCCTGGGTTACCTGGCCCACCTGGTCCAAAAGTAAGTAACAAACTTTGTGTAGATCAAGAACACGCTGAGAGAGGTATAATATGATGAATGGCGACACATTTTGCTTCTAAATCATAGCTTCTTGTAGCTTTAATGCTAGAGGGGAGTTTTTTGCATATAAAGATAAAACCAAAATTAGAACAGTCAGAGAAGAGTCCAACAATATGTCAGGCTATTTTCTCTAAAACATTGCCAAAAGTAAAGTGTCGAGATCAGTAAAAGACTATCAATCAGCCCCCAAGCTTTGATACTTTGGAATAAGCTCTCCTTATCTCATTACTTGTCTATTTTAGAACGCAGTTGTGTACTTTGTAGATACATGTTACAACTATCTGAGAACAATTTACACTTTCGCAACTAATTATTGTTAGGCCATATACACAGTTTGATATGGTTATGCAGCCGCATTACAACTTTCGAAGCTTGAAGCAGTTAAAAGAAGTTACTCAGTGTCGGTTTGACATTGCTTTGCATATGTTCATTCTTTTTTTACTTTTCTTTACTGCAAAATCCGCCTGAAGAATTCATTGTGTGCACATACCTTTACACATGACAACTAAAATGATTGCAATGTTATAAAATCCTTAATTTTTTACAGAGACTGCAGGAATTTATATTTTACAGACCATAAAGTGGTACCCCAAAAGCAAAAATATTCATTCAAAATCTGAAATTGCAAAGAAAATGAAACAGAAGCTGTATTTTCTCCCAACATTAGGGCTCTTTCGTGCATCAGTTTTCACGTATGAGTTAAAAAACACAGATAGGACTCGTACATAATATAATCTGTAGCAGGGGTGGGCAATTAATTTTCCTGCGGGGCCACATGAGAGACCGTGACTATTATAGAGGCCTTAATCAATAGGCTAAAATTAAGTCTGCTCAATATTAATTTTAACATACTAATTATAATTATTTTAGATTAATATAAATTTTATGAACAGAGTTACCGTAAGCATGTTGACAACCCCCTATATACCATATGAGCCCCCACACAGCCCCCTTTACACTGTATGAGCTCTCACACAGCTCCGTATATACCACAATAACCTAAACACAGCCCCCTATATACTGTAAGAGCCCCCACATAGCCTCCTATATGCAGTATTGAGCCCCCACATAGCCTCCTACTATGAGTCAACACATAGCCTCCAATATACAGTAGTAACCTCCCATATACAGCATGTGCTCCACGTAGCCTTCCATGTACATTATGTGTCCCACGTAGTCTCTGATATACAGCATGTGCTCTATGTAACTTCTGATATACAGCATGTGCCTTACGTAACCTCTGACATACAGCATGTGCCCCATATAGCCTCTGATATATGGCATGTGCCCCACGTATCCTCTGATATACAGCATTTGCCCCATGTAGCCACCCTATATACAGCATGTGCCCCATGTAGCCTCTGATATACAGCATATGCCCCACGTATCCTCTGATATACAGCATTTGCCCCATGTAGCCACCCTATATACAGCATGTGCCCCATGCAGCCTCTGATATACAGCATGTGTCCCACATAGCCTCTGATATACAGCATGGGCCACACATAGGCAGTTTTTCTCATGTAGAAAAAACAGACATCTACATCAGCCCTTATTCACCTTGTATTTTCACATCTATTATGCTTTAGGCTAGTTTCAGACTAGCGTTCTGAGGCGCAGTGCAGGGCCGCCGCTAAGCCCCGCCCTCGGCCGTGCCTCCTCCGGTCAACTCCTCCTATGGTCGCATGACGCTGCATGCGATCAGCGTACCCTTTATTTATCATTGGGTACGCTGGCCGTGCGCTGGTATCTTTTTGCCAGCGCATGCGCCCTTTTGGCGCTGCTCCGACGTGCGCCAAACGCACCGTGTTGCATTTTTGTGCGCTCGGTGCAGCTCCAAAAGGGAGCATGCGCCGTCAAAAACATACCAGCGCACGGCCAGCGTACCCAACACTAAATATAGGGTACGCTGATCGCATGCAGCGTCATGCGACCATAGGAGGAGCTGACTGGAGGAGGTGCGGCCGGGGGCGGGGCTTAGCGGCAACCTGTGCTGCGCCTCAGAACGCTAGTCTGAAAGTAGCCTTAGATAGGAAATTGTGGCAATACTAGGGCTTTGAATATGTTGTGGGGATTGGAATTTATATTATTATTATTATTCAAAATACACTGTGTTCCAAATTATTATGCAAAAAATATTTCCTCATATTTCCTCTAAATTACCTATATGAATTGCAGTCATTGTTATTTTCCAGTCATCTACTATTCTAGTATAATTGCAATGTTTTTGAACAATCTTCCTATGAAAACAGTATATTTTTAAAAATAAGAAACACTCAAAATGCATGTTCCAAATTATTATGCACAGCAGAGTTTTCAACCTTTTTATTTTGAACAAAAAAAATGGTCACTTGTGAAATGATAAGCATTATCAGCTTATTACAAAATGAAATCAAACAGTTTTCAAGTCAAAACTTTATTCTAGGTGATGTTACATTTGCACATAGGACCCCTTGTTCGAAAGAAGTGTCTGAACTCTCTCGTCCATTGAATTTGTCAGTTTTTGGATGGTTTGTGCTTCAATTGTTTTGCATGTGGACAGAATCCCCTCCCAGAGCTGTTGCTTAGATGTGAACTGCCTCCCGCCATCATAGACACTCCTTTTGATGATGCTCCAGAGGTTCTCAATGGGGTTGAGGTCAGGGGAAGATGGTGGCCACACCATAAGTTTGTCCTCTTTTATGCCCATAGCAGCCAGAGATGCAGATGTGTTATTTGCAGCAAGAGACGGTGCATTATCCTGCATGAAAATGATCTTGCTGCGGAAAGCACGGTTCTTCCTCTTGAACCATGGCAGGAAGTGCTGTTTTAGAAACTCCACATAGATTATGGAGTTCATCTTTACCCCTTCAGGGATCCTAAAGGGGCCGACAATCTCTCCCCCCATGATTCCAGACCAAAACATTACTCCACCTCCTCCTTGTTGGCGCCTTAGCCGTGTTTTCATGGGGTGTCCATCAACCAGCCATCCTCCACTCCATCCATCTGGACCATCGAGCGTTGCACGGCACTCATCGGTGAACAAAACAGTTTGGAAGTCAGTCTTCATGTATCGTTTGGCCCACTGGAGCCATTTCTGCTTGTGTGCAGTGGATAGAGGTGGTCGACAGGATGGCTTACGCACAGCTGCAAACCTCTGAAGGACCCTGCATCTTGTTGTTCGGGGGACGTTGGAGGCACCAGCAGCTTCAAAAACTTGTCTGCTGCTATGACAAGGCATTTTTGCAGCTGCTCTTTTAACCTGACGCTATTGCCTGTTGGAAAGAGTCCTCAATTTTTCCTTATCAGCACGCACACGTGTGTGCTGGGAATCAGCCACATACTTCTTGATTGTGCGATGGTCACGATGAAGTGTCTTGGCAATGTTGATTGTAGTCATGCCTTGACCTAAATACTCCACAATTTGTTGCTTCTCAGCAGCCGACACATCCTTTTTCTTTCCCATTTTAGCAAAAAATGTAGGCTGCTTCATAATGTGGAACAGCCTTCTTAAGTAGTCTTGCCTTTATTTGGACACACCTGCCAAACTAATGTGCACAGGTATCTGCAATTGCTTTCAGTGATATAAAGAGCCCTGACACACATCACCATCAATGAGTTTAAATGACAAACAAAAAAATTCTAACCTTATCACTCCTAAACTCTTTTTGCGTAATAATTTGGAACACAGTTTATTATTGCCCTTTTTTGTTTGTTTGTTTGTTTTTTATTACAAAAGGGACCCCTATATGGTTGGGAACAACTTTTAAAAGATTTCATTTTGTTATTTTTTTTTTTTGTATCTCTACATTTTCCCAGTTACTCCCTTTTAAAGGGGGAAAACGTCATTGATCTAAAGTTCCTCTGGGTTTATCTAGTTAAAATGTATAGGTTTAGCAAAAATTAATTTGCTATTTAAAAGGGAATTGTGCTATTGGAGGAAAAGGTCAAATATATACTTAACTAAAAAGTAATAATTTATCTTCCTTGTCAGTATCAGTAAATGATCAAAATAAAGTATTATAACAAATTATTGAGATGCTATTTGCTATTGGTCAAATTAAAGGAAGTCTGTCAGCACAAAATGACCACTCAAACCTATCATAGTGGGTTGGGCACGCCCTTGGTGTGGCCGATCAGTTTAGTGCACCTTCTCACCTACCGTACTTGTTTTAAATCTATATCCACCACCCTCTTTGTTGATTGACAGCTGTGATTTTACAGGACTGCGAGACATATGAAAAACAAGTAATTAAGTAATTAGGAAGGTGCACCGAACCGCTTGGCCACACCAAGGGTGCACCCAACGCCTGTGCTTGGTTTGGACAGACCCAAGTATCATTGAAATACAATAATCATCAATTTTGGGCTTGGACATGCCAAATCCTCCAGGTATAGTCTCTTCACCTTCATTCTCTTCTCCCACTAAAAAATAGTGTTCTTGAGTGGATGTCCATTGCTCATAAAACCCCTTCTCAATATGTACAATAAAAACAGCCTCTCCTCACCTCCGGGGCCGTCGCCAGCATCGGTCCAACGACATCAGTGCCTGGTCTTTTAGGGCTCTCGTGACGTTGCCTGTAGCCAGACAAAAAAGGATAAAAGAGGAGATTAGGGAGGATGAGCTGGGAAATTTAAGTGCATTTTCTATGTTTAGTGTCTTTTAAGAATGACAATTAATGAATGAAATGATCATTTATCTTCGGGAATGACTGGCTTTTCAGAAAGGAATGATTGATAAAAGAAATTTTTACATTGGGAAAAGCTTGCCGTAGAACAGGTAATGGCTCATGAGGGTCCCATAACCAGAATAACATACGGAAGTGTATCTGTAAAGAATGTTAACAAGAACGTAAGATCTGTGACCGGCCGCATGAGGGAATGGATGCTAAACAACATCAGACATGGGGAGGGAAATTATTGATAAATTGTACTTCCTTGTGAAGAACAACTTATGGATTCCATGTGAGGGGCTGATAAATATTGCCTGATGTTCAGGAACTAAGTAATGTTGGTCATTGGATATATTGTATCTTACATGCGTATGTAAAAGCTCAAGTGCTGAAAACTATATTGCTGCGCCACAAAGAAAAACGCTGCAAAACTTTTCTTTCATGCTCCAGTTTTTTTCAGTGTATTGAAACATTTAATTCAACATTTTGCAGGTGAAAAAAATAACAAAAGAAGAAACACAAAATGTGGAATAGGACTTCATACCTTACTTGACTACTCACTCAGATTGTCAGTGTCTAGAAATATTGAAGATCCCCAAGTCAACTAAAAAGACTGACAACATTTGGCACTCAAAAACACTTAAAAAAAGTCATGCATTGTAAAACCATTGTGCCTTTACATCTATAGGTGCACATATAACCTTGTTTTTTGTCTGTAAAATCCTGGTTGCCATTTGGTCTGTTGGCTGTAATGATCCAAAGGTGAAGACCTCCTACCCCATTTCTCCTTGAGTTATGTTTTTCCCTGTTTTTGGAAGGGGTCACCATTCCCTGGTGTGACCCACTTTCGGCTGCTTATAAGCGTACATTAGTCATCGCACACCGCTTTCACTGCTGACTGGCTTATGTAGGATATGTAGTAAAAGTCGTCCATAGTGGTTAGGCATCTGGGTTGTTTAGGCTCACCTGGCGAAGAGGATCCTCTAAACCTCAGGTCTTGGTTAGTATACGGACCATGGGCGTTGCTGCAGCAAGCAAGAAAGCACGTTGGAAGAGAGGACTTGGGAGCAGCAGGACGCATGAAGACGAACCCAGTAGGGATGTAAACAAGTTAAAGCATGGTGTGCACAGAAGGTGCAGTACACCCTATAAAAGTCTTGAGACTTAAGATAAGTCACAGGTGTGTGTCCTATTGGGCCTTAAATAGGATTAGTGAGATAACGTCACTGAGCCAAGCTGAGCAACCTGCAAAACCTGACGTGGAGCACAACAGAGAGCAGCGGAACGAGGTGAAGGAAGCAGAGCCTGGGATACCCAGGACAGATGTGTAACGGACGTGAAGATGAGGCATGTTAGGAATAGAGGAGAAGTGGAAGAAAAAGGTCAAAAGATGACTGCTAATTGGGCATTTTTTTTGTACAAGGGCTATGTGAGCATTCATAATTATGGTATTTACTTGTCAGCCGTGTTGTGCAGCATCTCAGGATTCATGAAAGTGATTCTGAAAAAGTAATTTTTCAAGTATGATTTCTAAATGGGATTACTCTTGATGGATGGATTACGTGTGAGGGAATGCACAGTGCGGTAACTTGAAGCTTGTAGACCCCAACACAACTATCACGAACCTTTAAATGTATTGGTGTTCTCATATGGCACAAAGGGACCCTTTTGTCCCCTCTTGGCTCCAGGGCATCGGTGCCATTGAAACCCCCGCCTGCCCCCACCCTAGTTACACCCCTGGGCCTACATGAAGGAGGGAATGATAAGTAGGGTCGCCCCTTCATTGCGCACTGGAGAAAAGCACATCGGATTGTAAGAAATAAGACACAAATCCGATCTGGAAATAGACAGTGACTTTGTTGTGGTTTATTAGACATATGTCTTCATTTCATTCACTGAATCCGAGCCAGTCATAGTAAAAAGCTTTGAAGTGAAGTAATTGTGTTGTCTGGGTATTGGAGAGCAGTGTGTCGCATGTGCTTGTAATCATACACTGAGCATGTGTTACACAGCCATAACAAAGCTCATCGCTCACATAGCCCTTATACAAAAAAGAAGAGAAACTGACAGAAAGTGTTTCCTATGGAAACTGGAACAGCTGTTCCCCTATATAGTAGGATTAGACCCTTCGTTCATCTCAGTAACCAAACACATAATACAGAGAACCTCGGCACTCCAATTTGCAGGTTTAGTGATGTGGTTCTTTAATCGTGAGACAATGCAAATAATTCAAGTCATTTTTCGGACTGAAAACCCAGACTTTCGGATTGCACAAGAAGCAAAGTATAAAGCATCTGGGAAAAAGCTCTGCTGTGCAGGCGACAGTCGTCAGTGCATTATGGTGCCACACGTCAGTGACGTCTTTCACCTCCATAGCAGCGATGTGTGTCCAGTCCACTATCTTCACTGCAGCGCTTCTTACCCAGAATCTGCTTTGTACTCTCCTTGTGCAATCCATACCTGATGAAGGTCTGGAGTTTCAGACTGAAACGTGTGTTTTTTGGAATGCCTCACTATTAAAGAACCACATCACTAAACCTGCAAATTGGAGTGTCATAGTTTTCTCTTTTTTTTTTTTACTATGGAGTGGTTTCTCACAACTGCAAGGAGTGCTACGTATCCTGTCTATAGTAACCAAAAATACAGCTTCTAACCACTCAACTTTTAAAAGTCTACATCCATTTTGGGCCGACTGCCAGGTAGTGTTCACAATCCACTGACCTTGCCTCCCCCATGCTTTATAATGCATCTTTACGTGTTTTGATTGTCTATTAGTAATAACACATGCCAATTTTGATGAGGAGCCTGGAGTACCATTTATAAGCCAAGACAAAAGGCCCCCGAACAATTGGGCATGCTTTACTTGGATACCCATTAATTTCATCCGGTAATGAATAATACTCCAGAGAGTGCCGAAGAGCATCCAATAAATACAGCAGTGGGAGTTTGGAAGAGACTGCATGGAGCCTTGACCTTTACTCAATACAACACCTTTACAATGAATTGGAACGGACTCTCTGGCAAATATCAGAAATGCACTTTTGGCTAAATGGGTGCACGTTCTTACAGGCACTCTTGTGGTATGCTTTGTAAAAAAAAAAAAGAAAACCAAAGGTAAAAAAGAAAACCAAAGGATACCAGCAATTCCATCTTTTAAAATCCAGATTTTTATTTCAAATACAGTATTTAAAAAATTCTAAATGATTCCTGTGAATTAAAACCTCTAACACATTTCTGGAGTTACCATCATAGAGTGTGCAACAACAACACCAGAACCATGTTAGAGGTTTTTATTCATTTGGAACTTTTAATTGACTGCAATGAGGCAAACAGAGTCCGAAATATCAAACTGTAGACTCAGTTCGACCTCCATTCCAGCGATGTACATCTTCTTAGCTGGACACAATAGCGTGGTAGACTAAGTTATTGTGTCCTACTTTAAAGGGTGGGTATTTTCAAAAAAGGAGGTTAGGAAAAGGAGGTAAATCAGTCCAAAATTTAATAGACTTTGTTTGTCTCATTCAAATTAATGGGGTTGCCTACTACTCGGACACCCAAACTGAATCCCTATGTTTCCTCCTTGTAAATAATAACACTTATACTCAACTCATTCGGGGATTGCCGACGATGAATCCGGGTGGCAAAAGTCAAAATACTATTTTTGGGACAGAAACCCCAATGTAGTTGTCACGAATGTGTCAGAGGCTGCAGACCGTTGCACTACATCTGTCTGCAGACGGTCTCGATTGTTTCCTTTGCAGACTAGTGGCCACCTCCCCCCCCCTCCCCCCGGTGCTAATAACTACACCTGGACCTGGGTGTTTATAACTCCCTATTTCCTTTTGGGAGGTGCAAGTGTTATTTTTTGATTGCACTTCTCTGTTGAGACTTGGAGCTGTAGCAGTCTGCTATTGTCCTCTTGGAGTGTGGAGCGCATCGGAGTGTCACTCTGAGTCTACTCTAAGTGTCCCCCTTGTTGCATTCATCCTTGCTGTCTTTAGCTTTAGTGGGATTGACTAGCGCTCATCCTGTCCTTCCCAGTGCAGGGCTTATTGCCAGAGTCACATGGGGACTAGATATCCTGCTCAGCGATAGGTGCGAAACCTATATAGGGACGGTAGGACAGACAGGGTGACGTTAGATCAGGTCAGGGGTTTCCACTTCCCCCTTCCCTAGTGTTTGGTTAACCTTCCCTTATCCCTTCGTGTTGCGCTTGGTCTGTCTTACATTGTGCGTGACAGTAGTGCTGGGAGGGGAGGATAACATGATATGAGCCCCACCTAGGTTGGAATTAAGGGTCTTACTACATTTTAACACTGTTGGTTCTGGAATGGGATGTCCACATAGGTGTGGAGTCCACGTATCTAGTATATATTATTATTAGTGTAGAGATTGCTATTCCCTTCTCTGTACTTCAATGAGCATTAAGATGTCTTTTAGTGCTCTGATTTCAAGTAGTAGCTTGTAATTTGGGATGATTATACATACAAATTGCTCTTTAGCCTAAACAGAGCTATGTTTAAACCAGCAATGACATAGTTTGGTATTTATGATGGCTTTATGATTGCAGACTGCAGAAAACACAAGTGAGAAATAGTATTAGGGACCGGGCCAAACCAAACAAACGGCTTTTAATAACCTTGAGAGTATTCTAAATTTTTCCTAGAAACCATTCTTGTGAAGATATCTTAGGTAACATACACGGAGCAGAGAAAAAAAAATTGTTCTAGGGAAGGCCCACAAACAGGCCCCTACTATATCAGATTTACCTTGTGTACTGGTATACTGGGCATTATGTTCCATAAAATGATATTTGGCTATAACACACTGCATACTGGCCAACATCTGCTGTAGGGATATTCGGGGAATTAACCATCCTTGGTGCATACTTGACTAGACCCTCGTTCCAAGATAAGATTCATGTTAGGGTCAACTAGTGAGGTTGATCCACAGTACCTCAGGTCCGGGTGGGCGCATGGACCCTGGGTGTTAGGTCAGCAGGCAGAAAGGCACCTGCGAACAGGTATTTGGCACATTCGAGACCACAGGAGGACAGATGCAAAGAGGACTCAGACAAGTCTGAAGCAACAGAGACAGCAGGTATGCAGGATCACAAGGCAGATGCAGACCTGGAACTGATGGAGGAGCACAGCATACAAACAGGACTAGGAGTCTTAATACCAAGACACATGTGTGTGTCTTAGTAGGCCTTAAATCGGCCTAGGCGGATGATGTCATGGAACCATGCCGGACCTCTTATAAAGTATAAAAAAAAGTGAGTTTTGGGGGCAAACCCTGTTATGTGTTTATTTTCTTAGGATTAATTGGGTTTCTAATTTTCTTGATTATGCGATTTTAGCTATTTTAGGCTTTGTTCACATAGCATTGGCCTATTGCAAAAAATCCAATTTCGTGGGGACAAACCTGCCAGGCAAACACCAAAAAGGGGGTGTTCCTGTGCAGTTCTATTGGAATTTAAACATAAATTAGAGGATCCCTATGTTTTCTTTATATGGCAGCGTGTAACAGAGGTATTGTCATGGTTCCACCCCTCGTTGTGTCTTGGATTCAGTTACTGACAACTGAAGCTGTCAGTACTTTGATTGACAGCTCAAGCTTCCAGTCTGGTGCAGGGGCTTGCTGAGCAGTAAGTGTGTTTTTTACAGCTCAGTTATCCAATCTGAGACTGGGAGGCGCTGGCTGTCTCCAGTTGTTCATTGTCCCAAGTGATTGCCAGGTTACTTAACTGGGCTGTTTCTCCCAGACCTCTGCCAAACATACATTCAGCCACTGTGTGGTTTGTCTCTCTGTGCCTTGCGTTCTGTTTGTAGATCTTTTTCTGCCTGACCTTGGACCTCGTTCTGGCCATCTGTCTAATTAGCCCCTTCTGCTCTGATCCGCCATCCTCCTGGTATTCTGACCTGGTAACGTTAACTGACTACGCTTTTGTCTCTTCCTTCTGTTTATGATTATGACTTATCTTCCTGACTTTTGACCTTGGACTTCTGACTGTGCCATCTCACGGCTTGGCCGTGAGAAGTGACTCAGCGTCACGAGTATTCTTCCTCTGAGACAGTGTTACTATCAAGGAATACCTTAATAATATATCATCTGATGGAAGATGGAACAATTGTTTTCTTACTGATTGAAAGAAAACATTTGTATGGCATATAGTGGTACAGAATGGGTGAGTCATTTTTGGGTCCCTGTATTTAGATTCTGCTCAACTCTGAACTTGGCTCTAAGGAGTCGAAAAGCACAGAGAGTTCCAGGACTTGCAGCCGCAACACAGACCCTCATGTGACTGTATTATGCTCAACTGGAATTGTCTGACATTTTATATTGTCAGGTCATATGGCTGTAGTTTTCATTGAACTATACTTGTGTATACATTCATCAGGTTTCCATAACTCTCCTGGACTTTTATTAGATGGTTGTACAGAGATTCAATGAAATGGGTGCAACTATTTCTAACTTTGTTTAACAAGAACAACTTTTTACCCCTGATAGAAATATGATTGATAAACTTGGAAGATCTCACTTATCCCACCTAATTCCACGAGTTCTGACAGCTACTGTAACTGTGCATAGAGGGGGAAAAGATGCTTTATGCTTTCTCTATGAAATAATATTTGTACTGCTGTATATAAAGGGAGTAAAATGTATCTAAACAATGCAGATTTGTCTGAACTGTATTCACTAGATGTTTTTATTTGTTCAACAGGGTCCAAAAGGAGATCCAGGATTGTCACCGGGGCATGCTCTACCTGGCCCAAAGGTACTAGAGCCCTGTCGTTATGTTGCTCTGGCAGTGATTCACTGTTCCCTTGCTTTAATTCATTTAATTTAGCGGATCTAAATAACAGGTCAATTTCTGGAGACACATTCCATTTAACATCATGGATCATATGGAAGTAAAGCATTGTGATAATTCTCAGAAAAATAAACTACTCTCAAATGCATAAAACAATTAAAAGGATGATTAAAGACATTGTCCAGAACTTTGATACTAATGAGATATTATTAGGGTGGTTCATAAAAAAACAGATCGGTGGGGATCCAACATCCGACATCCCCACTGATGTTAGCAGGTCCCTCCGCTCCTGGATATAAACTGTGAATGGAGCTATATATACTGTTTACTGACTGTTCATACCCTTTGGATCCCGTAATTGTCCATATGCTGTATAGTGCATATTCTTGGATACTGTAGCCAAGCTGCCATCTGTATCGAAGCCCTGGACAAGCCCTTTAATCTCAAAAGTAGCTAAGTGTGAGAGAACATCAAATGATAGACCAACCAAATAATTAAAAATAACAAGACATTGGATATTTGATTTTTCCAGTAGGTAAAAAGTGCGGTATTTGTGTCTCCTTTAGAAAAAAGGACTCTACTTAATGACATCTATGTACCATAGATGTCGCAATAGATCCTACGGATAAAGGTTTCTACCTCGGACAACCGCTTAAAACTGAACCTAAATCGCAGAAACTTTATAAAAGACACTCATTGGGAGAAACTAAAATGTGCCAAACTTGTCTTATCTTGGATGATAAATTTGGCACACCTTTAGACCACCAAATGGTTGACCGACTTGGCCTCAATTTGTAATATAAATTTTGACACAGTCACATTTATATGATACCCCTTTCCACTAAGCTGAGCCTCTTTTCCCTCCAAGCCAGGTCCCCTTTACAGGAAGGTGCAAAATCTGTCTAAAAGATATGAAATTGTTTTTATACAATATCTTTATCATTCCATTTATTGAGCTTTTTGTTTTTCTTTTTTTTGTGTTGTAGGGGGATCCTGGATCAGTTGGCTTAATGGGAGATCGTGGACCTCCAGGTGAAAAGGTATTGTACTATTTAAATGTAGTTCACATGGATGTAGCAACTGATTTCCAGATTGTTCTGTATTTTTACCTTCATCCTACAAAGAAGTTCTCTTTAAAGTTGCCTATTAGTGATGAGCGAATATACTCGTTGCTCGGGTTTTATTGAGCAGGCTCGGGTGTCCTCTGAGTATATTGGCGTGCTCGGAGATTTAGTTTGTATCGACGCAGCTGCATGCTTTGCGACTGCTGAACAGCCTGAATACATGTGTGAGTTGGCTGTTTGTTAGGGAATCCCCACATGTATTCAGGCAAATCATGCAGCTGCGTCGACACAAACTAAATCTCTGAGCACGCCAAAATACTCAGAGGACACCCAAGCATGCTTGAGAAAACCAGAGCAACGAGTATACTCACTTATCACTATTGCCTATTCTTGGCTTACAATATCCAGTGTCTTAGATATCGGAAGACAGACAGCAGATATCACAACTAGTCGACCAATTTAAACCCAAAGGTCCAGAGGAGAACAGCAAAACTAGCTGTAAATTTATCATGCTAATCATAAAGTGGTGTGCAATCTTCTAGAAAGTGATTGGTTGTATTGTTTGTAGAAAATGCTCAAATGTCCTGGTATCACAAATACACTTGAAACTTTGTCAATTAATTCCAGAAAAACAGAGCCACATCTGTCCACAGGTTGGATCTCGTATTGGAGCTCAACTCAAATTAACTTAATAGGACTGAGCTACAATACCACACACAGCTTGTGGTGCTGTTTTTGTAAGAAAGCAGCTATGTTTCCCGGGTGAAATTCAAATTTTTAACAACAGGTTCCCTGTTTACATGAAGGAAACCACACCCCTTTTTGTAAACCACACCCAGTTATATACCCCTCCCTCATCCATAAAATAAAAGTAATGTTTATCAAAGTTTAAGGCACATTTTCCTGGAATATTATGTAACACCACAAATGACACTCAGAATTTTTTAGAATACTTAGTAATATAGTAGGAGTTATTCAAGCATTTCACAAAATTAGAGAATCTACACAAACTACACAGTAAACCAATGTAGGAGTCCCATTTTTCTGACCCCACACCAAATAAAAAGTTTTCATGCAACTAAATTGAATTCTAATGTAGTAATTTTTAACTTGCTTCTGACACATTATGGATTGCTACATCTGCAACCAACTAAACCAACAACAGTAAATGAATGCAGAACTACCATCAGTACAGGAATACAGCACAAGGACCTCCATCAGTACATGAATACAAAACCACCATCAGTACAGGAATACAACATTAGACCCATCAAGATCTTGCCAGATGGCACAGTGCTTTATAAAAATGGCTATGTAGCACGTCAGCTGACAGTGGATTGCTACTTCCACACAAAACATCAAAAGAAGAAAAAATGTACACAAGAACCATATATCATTAAAAATACAAACTTTTATTAACAAAATAATCAAAACAAAGACAAGGTACCATACTTAAAAAGTGGGAAACCAAAAAATGGCAGTGGAAATCCACCACATGTTATACAGAGGCAATGCATAGACTAGTATACTACACATACATTTTGCATCAACAAGCAATAGTTAAAGTGCTTGGTATAAAACAATTTCTAAATACTGACGCAATAAAATTCAAACTATGGAATCACAATAGTGCAAAGATTACCTCTGATGGGTGCCAGTGCCTGCCCCTACGTACGTTTCGGTTATTGCCTTCTGGGCCCCCCACCAGAACCAACATCAGCACATGAATATATCACCAGAACCACAATGAACACATTAATACAGCACCATAATTACCATTACCACACGGATATAGCATCAGTACCATCATTAGTACAGCAATATGGCACCAGAACTAACAACAGTACAGGGATATAGCACTAGATCGATCATCAGTACATTAATGCAGCATTAGAACCACTATCAGTACATTAATACATCACTAGAACCATTATCATTACATGACTTCAGCACCAGAGCCATAATAAGTATATGACTACAGCACTAGAACCACTATCAGTACATGAATACAGCACCAAGCTTTGCACAGTGATCAACTGCAACATCAGATTAGCCTCCTCCATATACACTAGTACTAGATTAACCTACAACTCCCCGTATGTCTTTAACAATGGTAACAAGATGCTGGGAGTTGATGTTACCAGCTTCATCAGACTGTGTACCATACAGTAATCACAGCACTGATTAGACGCAGCTAGTCTCTGCAGACTTTTCCCTTCTTTGGCCTTCTGCAACACATTCCAATATGGTGTCCTTAAAAAATAAAAGCATTTTAGTAAAATGCCCCCTGCATAAAGGTATGTGTCTGTGCTGTACCCCTGGATAATTTCCCCTCACTGTGCTCCCTGGACAAAATATGTCCCCCACACTGTCCTTCTTATGATTCATTGCCTCCATGCTGTTCTCTCCTATAAAATATAAATGTAAAATTGTGTTCAGTGCTGAACCTGGGCAGCACGCTGTTATCAGTAGGTCGTTGTGATGCCTTGCAAATGCCACCAAGGACATCATCTACAAGGGTTTGTTCTCCTTGTGTTTGCATGTCTTTCCTCCTGGTTCTCTGGTTTTCTTCCACACTGCAAAAGTATACCGGTAGGGAAACTTTATTGTGAGCCCCAATGGGCACAGTGATGATGATGTCTGTAAAGTGCTGCGGAATATGCTGGCGCTATATAAATGAATAAAATAAATAAATATACCTTTGCAGTTAATATTATGGATGCATGATTAACAGGTTTCTATGGCTCTTGGCATATTTGCACCATGTAAGCTGGCTGTTACAGGGTGTCTGTGTTTTTTGGCATAGTATGTGGTTAGATAGGAGCATTTCCAGGATAAAATAATTTGTTCTTTCGTAGAAGTGTCAACCTAAAAGGTGACATGACAAATCGTTTTCCTGTAAGTTGGGATAGCACTGAGCATGTAAAGGCAGAATTCAGGAATGTTAATGACCAGGATATAATGTTTCTACTTGTTTATGTTGACAGTTGTTGATTGTTACATATTAGATTGTTGCAGGTTTGGCTTTTTGTATCTACTGTAGGGATTCAACTCGCTTAGGTGCCACGGGAGACAACCAGGAGGCACGTTCCTTTAAAAGTTCATAGGGTTTATTGCTCCATACCCCATAAACCAGCACATAACATAAGAAATAGCCTTTAGCTCAGGCAAAAGCAAGTATAAGTGTCCATGATTTCAGGCTCAGTCCTGGAGCCTCAGCAAAACACAGGAGGCTTGTCCCTCCTCACATACAGCCAATATAGATAGGCCTCCCCGGGTCAGCAGCCTCAGCACGTGGTCTTTAGGAAGGTAGCACACCTTCCTCCACCTAGGTCTGCCGGGACCTTCCACATGGCCCAATCAGATCCATGCGCTCTCTTTCATATGACCTACTCTGGTTACCTTATATGGTCCGTAGCCACGCCCCCTGGGTCACATGGCTATGACCTCATCACAAGTCCTTCAAGCATTCATACACATATACTTTATTATGACACTCTTAAACATACCCCTGGGTGGGTTTGTAGATAGCTCTCGCTGACACAGTGTAACAACACCTCAGCAGTGCCTCTGCTGATCAGCACATAAGCAAGCCTTCATCTCAAGGCCACCTTCCTCGAGATACATAATGATCCTTCAGCATCCTATACCTATTACCACAATGGATATGACTGTAGGCCCGTCCTGGGACACCCACACAGTGCCCCCTAGTGGACATAGTGGTCACTGCACCACACTACATATAGATAACCCAAAAATAGCTTTTTCCCTGTGACCTTTTTGAATAACGTATATGTTTATTATTTGTGTCCCAGTTAGTTTTTCTATTTGCTCTACAGTGATCTGTTTGATTACGGTTCTGTCACGGTCACGTGTGTCTGGACGCAGCGACTACCGCAAGGCGAACCCATGTGACGCACGTGACCCAGGATACACCGCCTCCAGTGGGGTGAATTTAAATAATAAACACGTGCAGCTAGATACACCGCCTCCAACTGGCGAATTTAGACATTACACGTATATACAAGTCTGGAATCCACGCCTCCAGTAAGGCGAATTTAAATAATAAGGGAAACCTGGGAAACATTAACAATGGTGGGCCCTGCGATAGGGAATAGGGAAGTGGAGACCTCCTGAGCTCCCTTGAGCCAGTGTCCCTGCACTCCTAACGTTCCCTATGCCGGTTCCGCACCGGGCGCGCAACAGGAACCTAAAAACCCTAGCTCGTCCTGACCTAAACCCTCACTAGGGAATTGGTCGGTGCGGAAACTAATCCCACCACTGCACTAAAACACACATGAGGAAAAATGACAATACAGGGGAAACACCACTTAGCTTTGCTCTGTTGCGTACACTCCTAGCAACAGAGCCCACCACCTGCGTGCATCTTCTCCTCCACCCGGATCCATCACCATAACTGGATCCTTCACCATAGTGCAGCCTTGGAGCAGAGTCCACCACCAATTGCAGAAGTCCAGTAACAGAGTCCCAAAGATGAGTTCAGCTCCTGCCCAAAAAGTCAAGCATGCTTAAGTCCAGCTCTCAGCAACCAAGTCCCGCATGCTGAGTGCAACTCTTTCCATAGTCGTCACTCCACCAAGCCATGCAAGCACTTCCTGCCAACACCATAAACTGTGACTCCACCACGCCATGCCAGCCCTTCTTGCAGACCACCTAGCTGCCACTCGTCCCCTCTGGCTGGGCTGCGCAGGACTCATGTTCAGCTCCTTCCTCACCCAGGCTTCCTTGTGAATGACTAACAAACAATCAATATAACCAACAGTGAATGATACACCTGACACTCATTTATAGAGCATTCACACCTGTTACCTAATCACGTGCACTTAACCAAAGAACTAAAGTGCGATACCACTCACCACCACCGGGGCAACTTAGAATGAACGACACCACGTGTAATAATTCTAATGGCCACCGGGGGCAATCAACCCACATTGGCACCAAGCCAAAGAAAAAAAAGTTCACTTTGTGCATTTAAACTGTCAGATCAACCATGGATTATGACAGTACCCCCTCCTTAATGAGGGGCCTCTGGACCCTCAAGACCACTCCTCATTAGGGAGACACCAACAGCGGGGACACCCAGATCCTGAGTTCACCCCACCACTACCTGACACTTCAGGTTAAACGCACCCCTGGTATTGGCAATATGTGTTCTGGAGGCACCACTCATCTCCACAGCGAAGACCTGGGGAACGAGTTTATGTATGTGCATGTTTAGTATGCGCAGGTAACACTTCACAACACACTTCCACTGTTTTTTTTTTTTTTGTTTTTTTTTTTGTTTTTTTTGGTGGCCACCCATACACGCTCGTTCACACACAGGTCCGGACCTGAACGTTTATTGCACACATTCGTTTGTCATATATTTGGTGAACTCCTTCTGGACACGACAACAGAGGCGTCCCCCTGCTGTCACCACACTCACACCCCCGCTATTCACCAAGGGACACCACCCTCCAACCCTTTCACCATGAGGTCTGCGCCTCCCAGGGTTGGTTACTGTCGAGGGTTGAGATTTGTCCCTTCTCCCCCGCAGCACACCTGCCGCTCACACCTGGAGGAGCAGGGGACAGGAATATGGAGGAAATATACACTCGCTGGTCGCCTTCCTCCACACGACCGGGGGGGAGGCTTCTTCGGTGGTATAGAAGATTTGGCGTGAGCCCCGCGGACTATCACCAGTCTGCTCACTACAGGGACGTACCCCCTCACCTCGGGGAACCCCAGACAGCACCATGGGGATCACCAACTCCACCCACCTGTCTGGTTACGTCCGCCTGTATGAACAAGTCCCACTCCCCAGCAGCGACTCTAGGGGGCTTTTACCAGACCCACAATTTGCCAAAGCCGTCATTTTGGTTTCCTGGTTGCCTGAGCAGAGGCCCCAGACCCTGATAACTGCTGCTGCAGCGGCTCTAAACACCTTGCCTCTCCCCACTCACCTCAGTGAGGCCCTGCAGCAATTACTCAGCGGTCTCCACATGGCCAAAGCTCACCAGAAAAAAAAATGTATGGTTGGTGATAATGTCACGGTCACGTGTGTCTAGACGCAGCGACTACCGCAAGGCAAACCCATGTGACGCACGTGACCCTGGATACACCGCCTCCAGTGGGGGAATTAAAATAATAAACACGTGCCGACACCATAAACTGTGACTCCACCACGCCATGCCAACCCTTCTTGCAGACCACCTAGCTGTCACTCGTCCCCTCTGGCTGGGCTGCGCAGGACTCATGTTCAGCTCCTTCCTTCACCCAGGCTTCCTTGTGAATGACTAACACACAATCAATATAACCAACAGTGAATGATTCACCTGACACTCATTTATAGAGCATTCACACCTGTTACCTAATCACGTGCACTTAACCAAAGAACTAAAGTGTGATACCACTCACCACCACCGGGGCAACTTAGAATGAACGACACCACGTGTAATAATTCTAATGGCCACCGGGGGCAATCAACCCACTTTGGCACCAAGCCAAAGGAAAAAAAGTTCACTTTGTGCATTTAAACCGTCAGATCCACCACGGATCATGACAGGTTCACTTCTAGGTATTTTAAGGCTTTTCATGCAACAGACATGCTATGAAATTGTAACTGTGTTCATCTGAACCATGGTATACTATTGGAGGTCTTTTGTATATGCTGTGTGTGATATTGCAAACTAGGATGTAATACCAGATATTGCCTATGTGCAAGGGTGGCACTGTTCCTGAGGAAGAATTATTTTTTTTTTTTTCTCAGTGTCATAGCAATCCTTTAAGTCATACTGAACTGGTAAATGGCAAAGCCCCCAAATTTCCCTCTTTCCATCTTACTTTTTTGCAAATGACTGCTCTGTTGTCTGGCAAAACTGTGCTGTGGTTGCATCAATTTGCACAAATTGATTTACAAACACAGGGGCGTAGCTATTTCGGGTGTGGGGGTTGCAGGTACACCAGGATGAGTAATGTATGTACACAGTGACTGCACCAGCAGAATAGTGAGTGCAGCTCTGGAGTATAATGCAGGATGTAACTCAGGATCAGTAATGTAATGTATGTACACAGTGACTGCACCAGCAGAATAGTGAGTGCAGCTCTGGAGTATAATGCAGGAAGTAACACAGGATCAGTAATGTAATGTATGTACACAGTGACTGCACCAGCAGAATAGTGAATGCAGCTCTGGAGTATAATACAGGATGTAACTCAGGATCAGTAATGTAATGTATGTACACAGTGACTGCACCAGCAGAATAGTGAATGCAGCTCTGGAGTATAATGCAGGATGTAACTCAGGATCAGTACAGGATCAGTAATGTAATGTATGTACACAGTGACTGCACCAGCAGAATAGTGAATGCAGCTCTGGAGTATAGTACAGGATGTAACTCAGGATCAGTAATGTAATATATGTACACAGTGACTGCACCAGCAGAATAGTGAGTGCAGCTCTGGAGTATAATACAGGATGTAACTCAGGATCAGTACTGGATCAGTAATGTAATATATGTACACAGTGACTGCACCAGCAGAATAGTGAGTGCAGCTCTGGAGTATAATACAGGATGCAACTCAGGATCAGTCATGTAATGTATGTAAACAGTGACTGCACCAGCAGAATAGTGAGTGCAGCTCTGGAGTATAATACAGGATGTAACTCAGGATCAGTACAGGATCAGTAATGTGTTTGTACACAGTGACTGCACCAGCAGAATAGTGAGTGCAGCTCTGGAGTATAATACAGGATGTAACTCAGGATCAGTACAGGATCAGTAATGTGTTTGTACACAGTGACTGCACCAGCAGAATAGTGAGTGCAGCTCTGGAATATAATACAGGATGTAACTCAGGATCAGTACAGGATACGTAATGTAATGTATGTACACAGTGACTCCACTAGGAGAATTGTGATTGCAGCTCTGGGGCAAAGTGACACTGAACATGTTATGCAAATTATAGCTATGCAGAAATAAAGGGCTATACAGTAAATGCTGTGTGATCTGTAGACGGCACTACAATCAATGACTGAAGAATTATCTTGGCCCTTAGGCAAAAATCCTTCACCAAATGGCTAACATCTTTTCGCTATGAAACCTTGGGTGGTTCTTGTTTCCTAAAGATGATAGTGCACATTACTATCTGGACTGTCCATGAAAATGTTACATTTTAAGCATTTCAGTAAGGTACCTCTAGTTAATAGCTGAACCATGAAGATCCTTCAGTGCTACTCTTCTCACAGTGCTTTTAACTAAAAAAAAAATCTTGAATGTGTTATTTCCTCTCATCTCGTTCCAAGTGTTTCTTCTGATGTACTGTCCCAAACATAGAGCACTGTAAATCATGTACTGTATATTCAATGCCAGATGCTGAGCATCCCTGCAATTAAATAATTTTCACAAGAAGCAAATAAAACATTTAGTAAAATGACGCTTAACTGGGTTCCAACCTATAAAGATAAATGTGGAGTCGCAGTGTACGTCCCATTACCCTGATCAGAGGTGAACACTCAATAGACCCAGATGCTCGCGATCTATGGAATTGGGCTGCAGATGCTTCTTCAGGTCATTTTAGGTGTTTCTGCACATGTTCATATTATTCCACCTAAGAGTTCAATGAAGACAGAGGTATAAGAAATGTTGCATGCTTCTTTGTATTATCAAGAACTGGTTAAATCGCCTGGGGCCGTATGGAGCTATATGTGTCGGTTCTTGGGGCTCCTCAGAGAGTTTTTCTGACTTAGTGCAGCTTCTTGTGTGCACACGTCTTTGCCATTTGTATGAAGTCTTAGGTTGAAAATTGGGAAAACCTAAAGTTGCAGAACTTTCGTAGAGCTGATGATACCTATAGCACCAATTAGCGTGGATCTGTCAAATGCCATGTAATCTTAATAATAATCTTTATTTTTTATATAGCGCTTACATATTCCGCAGCGCTTTACAGTTTGCACACATTATCATCACTGTCCCCGATGGGGCTCACAATCTAAATTCCCTATCAGTATGTCTTTGGAATGTGGGAGGAAACCGGAGTACCCGGAGGAAACCCACGCAAACACGGGGAGAACATACAAACTCCTTGCAGATGTTGTCCTTGGTGGGATTCGAACCCAGGACCCCAGCGCTGCAAGGCTGCACTGACCTATTAGATAAGAGGCAGGGGATAACCTGTGCCTACTGGTGATGGCCACTGAGAAGGACGGAGAGGAACTGGTTACCTACCATGAGATAGAAAAGATATGAGAAAAAACCTGGGAGGGACAAAAAGCGCAATAGGGTCTTATCTGGGTAGATGGTTTGGAAAAGGATATGCTCACCTGATCGGGTTGTGTGAACACAACCACTGAAAGTGATTTAGGGTGCTGCAGACCCACGAGGAAGGAATCAAAGGCACTGGAAACAATATGGGTTAGACTGCGCTGCCGTCGAATGATGATGAAAAGACAGGAATCAATTTCTGCTGTTTATTAGTCAACGCGTTTCGAAGTTTCATACTGTGGTTTTATCCTGATGAAGAAGTTTGCAACTTCGAAACGCATTGCCCAATAATCTGCACAAATTGATTCCTGTCCTTTCATCATCATTTCATGGTAGCGTAGTGTAATCCATATTGTTTCCAGTGCCTTCAAGTGTTAGAAAAGGGTATCAGCAGGCGAGAGAGAGAGAGAATTTTTCTGCCGCCAGAACGGAATTTGGGGTTAAATTTCTGGCAAGGAAATTCTTCCGGGCATGCTCAGTGTCAAAAAAGCGGATCCGTTGCCGGATTCCGTCAAAAACGGTTGGCAACGGATCCGCCGCCCATAGGCGACCATTATAACGAATGGCGGATAGCGACGGATCCATTGCTATCCACTGTTTTGACGCAGACAAAAAACGTTTCATTGTCCGTCCACTGAAGTCAGCGGACGACAAAATTTTGGCGGATCCATCAAAAAACGGATCCAATGGATGACCATCAGTCAAAATCCGCCGCTAATGCAAGTCAATGGGAAAAACACAGATCCGCCAAAAAAATGGCGGATCCGTTTTTTTTGCAAAACGGCGGATTTTGATTGACGTCAAACAACTGAAGTGTGAAACAGGCCTAACAGGGAGATTGTTCGGAATCTAAGCTTCCAAAATTTGAATTAAAACGCCGTCATAGAAACAGACAAAGAGTGCATACTGAATAACAGAAGAATAAATTGACTAGTTAGATGTATTCTATAATGAATTCACGGAATTTTATCCTCAAGAACTGGAACACTTTTTTTTGATAATTAGGAAATTACTTTAATTACTAGAGTCATATTTTATGATGTGCATAAGCACTAGGTTTATATTGTGTTTTATTCTCTTTATAGGGCCCAAGAGGTTATCCTGGCCCACCAGGCCCACCAGGAGAGAAGGTACGTGCAGACATTTCTTGAATGAGTAGGGGGTACAGTAATGTTCTTGAGTGTATTGAACATGGTGGTGAGGAACCCAGTGCAAAGATTTCTCGGGAGCCCCAAGTAATCTAGTTACACCACTGGCGTTGACTCTCGCAGCTGAAAGAAAGATTGGGTATGTTGAATTTCAGCATGCCCTATTTTTTTTTTTTACTCAGGAAATAAATCTTTGCCAGAAGAGCCTGGCAGTTGCTGATTCCTCTCTCCCCATTAGAAACACATTTGGCTCATGGAGCATGTGTATGGGAGAGTCCAAAGGAAAAGCTGTCGATAGGACGAGTCGAGAGCTAACTTATATGGACACCTTCAGGGTGCATCCACATGAGACAGAAAAATCTGCCAAAGCAAAAAGCACATGTGTAATGTGGGGGGGGGACACAGACAGGAGAAGGACAGTATATGGGCCCTTTGCAGTCCAATATCTCATCATAATGCACAATTCCACCTGCTTTGGAGGTGATAGTGGCCCCCTTATACTTTGAGCCCCTGTGACTGCACAGATTGGACCACTTGTGTAATATCAGGATTTTTCTGCAAATTTGTGATGGAATAGGTCATTAATGTCTGATTGGCCGGAGTCCGATACCCAACACCCTCTTCGATCAGCTGTCATCGGTGGCGGCGGTGTTTGCCGGCAGGAAGTACTCAACTCGTTGAGTTGGCCGTCTACTTGTAGTGGTCGCAGCAGGGTACTACAGATCTGCCTCCTATACAAATCTATAGAAGGTGGGTGCGCATTAACAATACCCGGCCACTACAAGCAGATGGCCAGCTCTGCAAATGAGAACTTCTGGCTGGCGGACTCCGCCACTAATAACCGCTGATCATCGAGGGTGCCGGACCCAGGGGGATCAGACATTGATGACCCATCCTAAGGGTAGACCATCAATGTAAAAATAGTGGACAACCTCTTTAAGTCCTTTATTTTGTACTTTTCAAAAAATTATTGAAAATGCCTGGTGTTTTTTTTTTCTTCTTTTTTTTCATTAAAATTGCTTTTAGCAACTTCCAGTATGTGCTAAAACAAGTCGAGGTGCGCTTCAATTAATAAGAAGGCAGACGTTATTAAAATGAATTGGCAAGCAGCTGTACATTGCCTTGAGCCTTGACTCATTTCTGTGTAGATGAAATAAATTAGCACCAAAGTACTTGTTAATCTTCTGAACGGATCATGGGGCTCTGCGCTCCTATGGGGGAGGGACGTCTTCATAATACCTGCCATGTGCCATTAATCACTGCTCGGGTCAGATCATTACGGGAGAAAAACTGGAATAATAACCACTGCTGCTCTCCAATTCTGGTCGTGGCCGGGCAGATGTCATGTCAGGCATCCACTTTCATTTTCTAGATCCTTTTTGCACAGAACTACCCACAAATAGCAGTAAAATAGGAATAGGCGATTGCAATGCTCCCCTAGGCTATGTCCACATGATGCGCTTTTGCTGCATTTTTTTCTGCAAATAAAACCTGCTCTCATGACAGTAAAGAAGCTGCTTACAAAAAAAGGAGATTTTGTACCTCATTACGCCGCAGCACATCGGGGCCGGGGCTAATGGGCGCTCCCCTGCCCGAGTCCTAGCGCACGAATGTTCAAATATATTGGGGTCTAAGGGTATGTGCACACGCTGCGGATTCTGCTGCGGATCCGCAGCGGATTTGGTCCTGCGGATCCACAGCAGTTCTGCAGGCATTGTACAGTACCATGTTAGCCAATGGGATTTCAAATCCGCAGTGCAGATGCTGTGGATTTTTCCGTGCAGATTTGTTGCGGTTTTAAATCCGCAGCATGTCAATTCTTCCTGCGGATTCCACAGCGGTTTGCCACCTGTTCCATTGTCCAGGTGTCAATCCGCAGGGGAAAACTGCAGGCAAATCCGCAGGAAAACCGCAGGTCACTTTACCTGCGGTTTTACCTGCAAATCCGCACCGAAAAATCCGCAGGTGAATCTGCAGCGTGTGTACTCACCCTTAAAGGGATACAATTGAAGAGAAATAGTGCATTATCCAGTGTAGGTATATCAATTTAAAATAATACACTCACCAGATGGAGCTTGTAATAAGCATGGAGGATTCGCTGCTGCAGAAACCACAGATCCACGAGGGACCGACGTAGAAGATGCAGGATAGGAAAAAAGTGGTCAGACAATCCGCGCTGCGAATCACTATGAACAATTATTATTACAGTGGTCTTTATTCGACACGTTTCGAAGTTTCACAGAACTCCTTCCTCAGGAAAAAACCTGAGGAAGGAGTTCTGTGAAACTTCGAAACGCGTCACATAAAGACCACTGTAATAATAATTGTTCATAGTGATTCGCAGCGCGGATTGTCTGACCACTTTTTTCCAATCCTGCATACTCACCCTTAAAGACGCAAATACATTTGAATATAGGACAAAGCTCCTAGACAGCTCTGTGGGCCGCAACAAATCCTTTGGCGGGCCGCATGTTGCGCAGGCCTGCTTTAGCAGTTGCTTCACAGGAAAGCTGAGTGTGCACAATGTTCACATATGTTGCCAATCTAATTTCCTATTTCTGGGAGATTTCAGTCTCTCAAGAAGCCGCACTGATGGAAATTGTGCACGTTCATGGCTTTCTTAAGAAAGAGTTCTTTCAGCGCTCAGACATTTTACACATAAATGCACAGTAAACTCTAGATAAGATCGGAAATCTTTATGGAAAGTTCAGGGCTTTGATGTGAGTTTCAGCCTGCTGTTCGTAGCTGTATTAAACTACCCAAATCTCCATCTTCCATGTGTCAGCATTGCGTTCACACCCTGTTATGTTGGTATTTATGAGTTTGGAAAGAAAAAATCCTTCATGATTTTTAGACAGCCAGCAGTAATAGTTACTAATAAAACCTATTACTGAGATGTTATTTATGGCCTAGGCCTGTTTCAGATGATCATAAAGTATCCGAATCTTATCAAACACATTATGGCTGCTCTATCAAGACCTCTCTGCAGTTCTAAACTGGAAAACGAAGGGAGGTATCACTTATGCGCTGCTGAGATGAAAACTCCTTAAAATCAAATCATTTATTGAACAGGTTACAAGTCGACGCGTTTCGGGGTCACACAGGGTCCCTTTATCAGGACAAACCTAGTTGAACGTGCGATGACAGACGGGGGAGCACTTCTGGCATGAGTGCTCAGTGGCCCCATAGCGGCCTGGTGGCAGAGTAGGGAGATCGAGTCTCCCTGCTCTGCCGCAGAATGTAACTGTATTGGCGCGATGTGCACGCCAATACAGTTACAGTAGTGTAGCTCTGGGTGGGCCCCTCAGAGTGCGGGGTCCGGGACGGCCACCCCCTCTGCCCTCCCGGTACCTACGCTACTGCAAGCATCGGATGAAGTGGTGTAAAGCCGCCACCACTGGACTTTTGAGGAGACGTGTTCTGTGCAGTGAAGGATCGCACTTCTCTATCTGGTTTCTTATGAACGATTATGGGTTTGGTGAATGCCAGGAAAATGTTACCCGTCTGACCGCAATGTACCCGCTGTACAGATGGTGGAGGAGGATAATGCTATGGGCTTGTTATCAGGCATCATCCTCGGTCCCTTAGTTCTAATGAAAGGAAATCTTAATAATTCAACTCAATACATTGTGGTCATTTGTAGCTAGCAGCTCTGTGGAAATAGTTTGGGGAAGACCCTTTTCTGTTCCTTATGATTATGCACAGAGTCCATAAAGACATACTTGGAGGAGTCAGGTGTGGAACCAAGTGACTGACAGCACAGAGGATGGACCTCAACTGATCAAATACACTTAGGATGAACTAATTCTCTTCCGGATGAAGTGCCTTCAACTTTAAAATGATGGAAGCCAACAGAATCCGGCAGTGGTGCTTCAGTTTCAGGGGACACAGAGGATTGACCCCACAACAGTAGATTTTAATGGTCTATAGAGGCTCTAAATGCCTATGGAGAGATTACACCTATAAGCCATTGTGACCCCGTTCAACTGTTAAAATAAAGTGGTAGTAGAATTGGGCAAGCACTTGCCACCGTGACTCCTGTGGTCTCCGCCATAGGCCCTACCATTTGGTGACCAAAGCAAACCCTCTAACTACAGACTGAAAATATCTCATTTTGCCAGTAACTACAGCCCCGTGTTCCGCTCGATGTCAAGGTCTCCATCGTGTATCAATGTTTGTCTACATATTTCAGCAGAAATCATGGGTTACAGTAGCTAGAAGATTTTATATTTTATTTTCCATTTACATGTCTGCTGTTCACTTATTAAATCAACCACATTAACTGTGGTTTGGCGGACGCATTGGAAGTAAAACAAGATGCCAAGTTTAACAGAACCAGTCACATTATAGAAGGCACCGGTATGCCAAAATTCTAATGATGCATATGTCTCGTGAGCCGGGAGTTCACACATCCTGAGTCCTCATGTATACTTCTGTGTTTCATTGGATTATATTTCAGGATGGAGATTTTTTTTTTAATACCAGACTTTGCTTTGGTTAACAGACGGGAGTTCAGTTCTGATTTGTTAGTGAACATGTGCATTCACATTGAGGAATTGCACAGACATCGGGCTTCCTTGGTTGCATCCATACATTAATATACAGTGGCATGTAAAGGTTTGGGCACCCTTGGTCAAAATTCTGTTATTGTGAACAGTTAAGCAAGTTGAAGATGAAATGATCTCTAAAAAGCCTACAATTAAAGATGACACATTTCCTTTGTATTTTACGCAAAAAAAATGTATAAATATAGTCATTTTTTACATTTTAAAAATTACAAAAAGGAATATCGGCAAATGCAAAAATTTGTGTAGTTAGTATCTAGTAGCACCTCCTTTTGCAAGTATCACAGCCTGTAAACGCTTTTTGTAGCCAGCCAAGAGTGTTTCAATTCTTGTTTTAGGGATTTTCATCCATTCTTCCTTTTAAAATTCTTCCAGTTCTGTGAGATTCCTGGGTTGTCTTGCATCCTCTGCTATTTTGAAGATATCCATAGATTTTCAATGATGTTCAGATCAGGGGACTGTGAGGGCCATTGTAAAACCTCCAGCTTGCCTCTTTTTGAGGTCGTCTATTGTGGATTTTGACATGTGTGTTTAGGGTCATTATCCATTTGTAGAAGCCATCCTCTTTTTTCAACTTCAGCTTTTTTACAGATGTGTTGTGAGTTCATTTTCCCCTTCGTCACTGAGGTCTGGTGAACTCCCTATTCTGGTAAAGGAAGGTAATGAGCCTGATTATCAGGCACCTGAGTCTAATGAGGATGGCTAGCTGAGTGGAGTCACTGACTGGATATAAGGCTGCCGACGCCCTTCTGCCCTGCGGGTGATTTCTCTGTGGACTTCTAGGACACCAGTCTGATTCCTGCTTCCCTAAAGCTAAGTTTTCTGCTTTGCCTGTTTGCATTTATGTTTTGTTTTTGTTTTCCTTGCTTTTCTGGATTCTGCCATTCCCTGCTGGGATGAGCTGAATCTCCTTTTGCCGGTTGCTCTGTCTTCAGAATATTCCTGAGTACTGACATAGCTTTTTTGAAGCCTAGCGTCTTCAGGGCCTTTTTCACTGTCAGTCTGTTGGCTCTTATTTTCATAGGGTTTTTCACGGATTGCAGACAGCAGCCTTCCTGTCCTTTCCTATCTAGGTAGTTTGGGCCCTGTCTTTGCTCAGTCTATCTTTCTGTCTGTGTTAGTGTTTTCATCTTGCTTCACCGTCATTATATGTTGGGGGCTGCCTATTGCTTTGGGGTCTGCTCTGGGGCAGTTTAGATTTCCCCTTTCTTTCTTTAGGCCTATTTAATTCTCCGGCTGTGATCGAGGGCTCTAGGGCATCATAGCAACCCCCCACGGCTACTGTTAGTTGTTGTGATAGGATCAGGGGTCTGCAATCCGATAGCTTCCAACCTCTCTGGTTTTCTGGACTTAGCTAGCAGTTCTGTTTTTGCCTCCTACGGTGACTCAGTCATAACACAGATGGTTTTGTGTTTGTCTCAAGAATTTGTTGAAATTTCATAAATCCATTCTTCCCTCTACCCGAGAAATGTTCCCAGTGCCATTGGCTACAACACAAACCCAAATCATGATTGATCTACCCCCATGCTTAATGGTTGTTGAGATGTTCTCTTCCTGTAATTTTGTGGCCTTTTTTCTCCACACATACCTTTGATCCTTGTGGCCAAAGAGGTCTATTTTAACCCCTTCCTGACATCCGACGGTATATCCCGTCAATGGGACCTGGGCCCCTATGCCCATGGACGGGATAGTACGTCGGGCGCGATCAGCGGCGCCCACGTGGTGAGCGCCGCTGATCGCGGCCGGGTGTCAGCTGATTATCACAGCCGACACCCGGCACAATGTGTCAGGGGCGGTCACGGACCGCCCCCGACACGTTAACCCCTTGCACACCGCGATCAAACATGATCGCGGTGTACCGGGAGTTAAAGGGAAGCATCGGCAGGGAGGGGGCTCCCTCCGTGCTTCCCTGAGCCCCCCACGGCAGCGCAATGTGCAGCGCTGCTGCGGGGGACTCCTTTCCTCCAGGCCCCCGAATCCAAGATGGCGACGGGGGCCTTCGGGGGCCTGCAGGAAGCTGGCTTCCTCAGTGCCTGCAAAGCGCAGGCATGAGGAAGCCTTCTGCAGTGCCTGTGTCAGATCGCTGATCTGTCACAGTGATCTGTGATGTGACAGATCAGCGATCTGTCACAGGACAGTGATGTCCCACCTGGGACTATTTAATAAAGTAAAAAAAAAAATAAAAAAAAGTGTAAAAATAATTAAAAAAAAATCGCCAAATAAATTAGAAAAAAAAAGAAAAATATTCCCCCAATAAATCCATTTTTTGGAAATAATAAAAAAAAAAACAATAAAAGTACACATATTAGGTATTGCCGCGTCCGTAACGACCCGCCCTATAAAACTGTCCCATTAGTTAACCCCTTTAGCGAACCCCTTAAAAAATAAAAATAAAAAACGAAGCAAAAAATAATGATTTATTATCATACTGCCAAACAAAAAGTGTAATAACGCGCGATCAAAAAGACGCATATAAATATCCATGGTACCGCTGAAAACGTCATCTTGTCCCGCAAAAAACGAGCCACCACACAGCATCATCAGCGAAAAAATAAAAAAGTTATAGCTCGCAGAATAAAGCGATGCAAAAATAATTATTTTTTATATAAAATAGTTTTCATTGCATAAAACCGACAAAAACATAAAAAAAGACCTAAATGAGGTATCGCTGTAACCGTACTGACCCAAAGAATAAAACCGCTTTATCAATTTTACCGCACGCGGAACGGTGTAAACGCACCCCCCAAAAGAAATTCATGAAACGCTTGTTTTTCTTCATTCTGCATCCCAAAAATCGGAATAAAAAGCGATCAAAAAATTTCACGTGCCCGAAATGGTACCAATAAAAATGTCAACTCGTCCCGCAAAAAATAAGACCTCACATGACCCGGTGGGTCAAAATACGGAAAAATTATAGCTCTCAATATGTGGTGATGCAAAAACTATTTTTACAATAAAAAGCGTCCTTTAGAGTGCGACAGCTGCCAAAAATAAAAACCGCCATAAATAGTAAATCAAACCCCCCGTTATCACCCCCTTAGTTAGGGAAAAATAATAAAATAAAAAAAATGTATTTATTTCCATTTTTCCATTAGGGTTAGGGCTAGGGTTAGGGCTAGGGTTAGGGTTAGGGTAGGGTTAGGGTTAGGGCTAGGGTTAGGGTTAGGGCTAGGGCTAGGGTTAGGGTTAGGGCTAGGGGCATGTTGGGGTTCGGGTTGGAGTTAGAATTGGGGTTTCCACTGTTTGGGCACATCAGGGGCTCTCCAAATGCAACATGGCGTCTGATCTCAATTCCAGCCAATTCTGAGTTGAAAAAGTCAAATGGTGCTCCTTCCCTTCCAAGCTCTGCCATGCGCCAAAACAGTGTTTTACCCCCACATGTAGGGTATCAGCCTACTCAGGACAAATTGCAAAACAATTTTTGGGGTCCAATTTCTCCTGTTACCCTTAGGAAAATAAAAAATTGGGGGCAAAAATATCATTTTTGTGGAAAAAAATGATTTTTTTATTTTCACGTCCGAGTGTTATAAACTTCTGTGAAGCACTTGGGGGTTCAAAGTGCTCACCACACATCTAGATAAGTTCCGTGGGGGGTCTAGTGTCCAAAATGGGGTCACTTGTGGGGAGTTTCAATAGTTTAGGTACATCAGGGGCTCTCCAAACGCACATGACACCCGCAGACCATTCCATCAAAGTCTGCATTCCAAAACGTCACTACTTCCCTTCCGAGCCCCGACGTGTGCCCATACAGTAGTTTTCTCCCACATATGGGGTATCAGCATACTCAGGACAAATTGGACAACAAATTTTAAGGTCCAATTTCTCCTGGTACCCTTGGAAAAATAAAAAAATGGTGACTAAAAGATCATGTTTGTGGAAAAAATAAGATTTTTTTATTTTCACGCCCGGGCGTTATAAACTTCTGTGAAGCACTGGGGGGGTCAAAGTGCTCACCACACATCTAGATAAGTTCCTTAGGGGGTCTAGTTTCCAAAATGGTGTCATTTGTGGGGGGTTTCCACTGTTTTGGTACATCAGGAGTTTTCCAAACGCGACATGGTGTCCGATCTCAATTCCAGCCAAAAACGTCAAATGGCGCTGCTTCCCTTCCGAGCTCTGCCATGCGCCCAAATAGTGGTTTACCCCCACATGTGGGGTATCAGCGTACTCAGGACAAATTGCACAATAACTTTTAGGGTCCTGTTGCCCTTGGAAAAATAAGAATTGAGGGTGAAAAGATCATTTTTGTGGAAAAAATATGATTTTTTAATTGTATGGCTTTATGTTATAAACTTCTGTGAAGCCCATGGGGGTTCAAAGTTCTCACCACACATCTAGATAAGTTCCTTAGGGGGTCTAGTTTCCAAAATGGTGTCATTTGTGGGGGGTTTCCACTGTTTTGGTACATCAGGGGTTTTCCAAACGCGACATGGTGTCCGATCTCAATTCCAGCCAAAAACGTCAAATGGCGCTGCTTTCCTTCCGAGCTCTGCCATGCGCCCAAATAGTGGTTTACCCCCACATGTGGGGTATCAGCGTACTCACGACAAATTGCACAATAACTTTTAGGGTCCTGTTACCCTTGGGAAAATAAAACTTGGGGTGAAAAGATCATTTTTGTGGAAAAAATATGATTTTTTAATTGTACCGCTGTACGTTATAAACTTTTGTAAAGCCCTTGTGGGTTCAAAGTTCTCACCACATATCTAGATAAGTTCCTTGGGGGGTCTAGTTTCCAAAATGGGGTCACTTGTAGGGGGTTTCCACTGTTTAGGTACATCAGGGACTCTCCAAACGTGACATGGCGTCCAATCTGAATTCCAGCCAATTTTGCATTGAAAAAGTCAAACGGCGCTCCTTCCATTCTGAGCTCTGCCATGCGCCGAAACAGTCGTTCCCCCCCACATATCAGGTATCTGCGTACTCAGGACAAATTGCACAATAACTTTTGCAGTCCAATTTCTCCTGTTACCCTTGGTAAGATAAAAAAAATTGAACCTGAATTATTTTTTTTATGAAAAAAAGTTAGATGTTCATTTTTTTTTAAATATTCAAAAAAATTCCTGTGACGCACCTAAAGGGTTAATAAACTTCTTGAATGTGGTTTTGAGCACCTTAAGGGGTGCAGTTTTTAGAATGGTGTCACTTTTGGGTATTTTCTATCATATAGACCCCTCAAAGTGGCTTCAAATGTGATGTGGTCCTAAAAATAAAATGGTGTTGTAAAAATGAGAAATCGCTGGTCAACTTTTAACCCTTATAACTTCCTAACAAAAAAAAATTTTGGTTCCAAAATTGTGCTGATGTAAAGTAAACATGTGGGAAATGTTAGTTATCAAGTTTTTTGTGTGCCGTATCTCTGTGATTTAAGGGCATAAAAATTCAAAGTTGGAAAATTGCGAAATTTTCAAAATTTTCGCCAAATTTCCGTTTTTCTCACAAATAAACGCAAGTTATTTGAATGAAAATTTAACAACACACATAAAGTACAATATGTCACGAGAAAACAATGTCAGAATCACCGGGATCCATGGAAGCGTTCCAGAGATAAGACCTCATAAAGGTACAGTGGTCAGAATTGTAAAAATTGGCCCGGTCATGAACGTGCAAACCACCCTTGGGGGTGAAGGGGTTAACCTTATCGGCCCACAGGACTTGTTTCCAAAATACATCAGGCTTGTTCAGATGTTCTTTTGCATACTTCTGAGGCTGAATTTTCTGGTGAGGACGCAGGAGAGGTTTACTTCTAATGACTCTCCCATGAAGGCCATATTTGTGCAGGTGTCTCTGAACAGTAGAACAATGTACCACAACTCCAGAGTCTGCTAAATCTTCCTGTAGGTATTGTGCAGTCAACCGGAGATTCTGATTTGCCTCCTACAAGCATCTCTTACTAAAATATTGCTTGGCCTTCCAGACCTTATCCTGGCCTCCACTGTTCCTGTTAACTGCCAATTCTTAATCATAATTCGATTGAGGAAAGGACAAATTGAAAACGCTTTGCTATATTCTTATACCCTTCTCCTGCTCCAAACATACTGTACATGGACCTGTGACCAGATCTATAGACTGCAATGGCACAAGTTCTATCCTTGAAAGGCACTGTTGAAACTGATGTCTGAATGAGCCCTTACTAAAACAGACATGCCAGGATTACCAACAGCTAAAAGTGTCCTAGAAATCTGTAAAAAGCCATCCCCCCTCTGCTGGTACCACACTCATCACAAGAATGGGGGTTCTGTGACCCCTTTGAATTGAGTAGTGGTATAGCATGGACATTGCCTCTCTATTCAGTATTTATAGGACTGACAAAGATAGCTGAGCGCTGTACTTCCATTTCTCTGTTCGCCCCGTAGACTTTGAATGGAAAGGTGGCACGGCGTGCATTACAGCCGAGCATGGATATGTTCCTTTATATTATATTGGAAAACATAACATAACACAGTGAATAACCTTTTATATGCTAAAATGGAATAACCTTGTAGTTAAAAATGCTAATTAAAGTAATATGAGTAGAAACCAATGGAAATCTCCTATGCCAGCCTTCTAATGTTTGCACATGACCAGTCCTCAGCACAATGGTATTCTTATGTTAATCAGGGCTTTATTAAGAAGTAATTAGAAGCACAGTGTATAAAATGGATACACTGAAAGGAGCAAGTGTTCCCACATGTAACCAGGCTGTAGTAACTGTTCATATTGCAACATGGCATTTCCTTTCCAGGTGTCTGCTGGATATTACACACAAAGTGAATCCATTGTTTTCATTAATGGTAATTATGTTTTTTCTTATATTCTCCTTCTAGGGCATTCCTGGGTTGGATGGCAATGTAGGGGCACACGGTTTCCCTGGCAGGCAGGTGCAGTAACTGTGCTTAACCATTATGGGCTGAGTATGAACAGCCATACAGTGTAACAAATGACAGCGTTGTAATAGTTAAATATGACTTTTATATGAGATGAGGGCAAAATGAGAAATCCAGGCAAAAATCGTATTCAAAAATTTCCAGAGAACAGTGAATGCTCGAACATGCAAGTGCTTCTCACAAAATTAGAATATCATCAAAAAGTGAATTTATTTCAGTTCTTCAATACAAAAAGTGAAACTCCTATATTCTATAGAGTCATTACACACAGAGTGATCTATTTCACGTGTTTATTTCTGTTAATGTTGATGATTATGGCTTACAGCCAATGAAAACCCAAAAGTCATTATCTCAGTAAATTAGAATACTTTATAACAACAGCTTGAAAAATGATTTTAAAATCCGAAATATTGACCTACTGAAACGTGTGCTCAGTAAATGCACTCAATACTTGGTCTGGGCTCCTTTGGCATCAATTACTGCATCAATGCAGCGTGGCATGGAGGCGATCATCCTGTGGCACTGCTGAGGGGTTATGGAAGCCCAGGTTGCTTTGATAGCAGCCTTCAGCTCGTCTGCATTGTTGGGTCTGGTGTCTCTCATCTTCCTCCGGACAATACCCCATAGATTCTCTGTGGGGTTAAGGTCAGGCGAGCTTGCTGCCAATCAAGCACAGTGATACTGTTGTGTGTAAACAAGGTATTGGTAATTTTGGCAGTGTGGACAGGTGCCAAGTCCTGCTGGAGAATGACATTTCCATCTCCAAAAAGCTTGTCGGCAGAGGGAAGCATGAAGTGCTCTAAAATTTCCTGGTGGACAGCTGCGCTGACTTTGGTCTTGATAAAACACAGTGGACCTACACCAGCAGATGACATGGCTCCCCAAACCATCAATGATTGTTGAAGCTTCACACTAGACCTCCAGCAGCTTGGATTGTGGCCTCTCCACTCTTCCTCCAGACTCTGGGACCTTGATTTCCAAATGAAATGTAAAATATACTTTCACATGAAAACAACACCTTGGGCCACTGACAACAGTCCAGTTCTTTTTCTCCTTGGCCCAGGTAAGACGCTTCTGGCGTTGTCTATTGGTCATGAGTGGCTGACACAAGGAATGTGACACTTGTAGCCCATGTCCTGGAGACGTCTGTGTGTGGTGGCTCTTGAAGCAATGACTCCAGCAGCAGTCCACTCTTTGTGAATCTCCCCCAAATTTTTGAATGGCCTTTTCTGAACAATCCTTTCCAGGCTGCGGTTATCCCGGTTGCTTGTGCACCTTTTTCTACCACACTTTTGCCTTCCACTCCACTTTCCATTAATGTGCTTGGATACCGCACTGTGTGAGCAGCCGGCTTCTTCAGCAATGACCTTTTGTGGCTTACCCTCCTTGTGGAGTGTGTCAGTGACTGCCTTCTGGGCATCTGTCAGGTCAGCAGTCTTCCCCATGATTGTGGAGCTACTGAAACAGAATAAGGGACCTTTTTAAATGCTTAGGAAGCCTTTATAGGTGTTTTTTGTTAATTATTCTAATTTACTCAGATAATGACTTTTGGGTTTTCATTGGCTGTAAGTCATAATCATCAACACTAACAGAAATAAACACTTGAAATAGATCACTCTGTGTGTAATGACTCTATATAATATGTGAGTTTCACTTTTTGTATTGAAGAACTGAAGTAAATTCACTTTTTGATAATATTCTAATTTTGTGGGAAGCAGTTGTATGTACATAGGGTTGTGTGATTTAATATATATGGCTTGTAATACAGGGCGATTATTAAGATTCTGTTGTTACATATAGATGTCTACAGATTTCTACGCAAATTGCCTCACACAAACAATTTCCAACTTTTCAAAGCTTTTTATGCCAAAATTCTGGTGCAGAAGCTAAAAGGATGCATAACATTTCAGTATACGATGCTTAAAGGGGATGTCCAGGACTTAGTATACAATGCTTAAAGGGAATGTCCAGGACTTAGTATATAATGCTTAAAGGGGATGTCCAGGACTTAGTATACAATGCTTAAAGGGGATGTCCAGGACTTAGTATACAATGCTTAGAGGGGATGTTCAGGACTTAGTATACAATGCTTAAAGGGGATGTTCAGGACTTAGTATACAATGCTTAAAGGGGATGTCCAGGACTTAAAATACAATGTTTGAAGAGAATGTCCAGGACTTAGTATACAATGCTAAAAGGGGATTCTAGGACTTAGCATATAATGCTGAAAAGGTATGTCCAGAACTTAGTCATTAATATCAGATAGCTGGGGGTCCGACACCCTTATTAATCAGATGTTGGCAGTTTCTTCTGAGGCCGGATGTTCACAGTGTATAGAGTCATCAGTCCAAACGATAGCTGGCACTCACATCTTCTTATAAGAATTGCTTCATTGATACAGTAGTATAAAAGGAACACAAGTGTTTTAAGACATATTTTAGACCTGCATGGTCTTTTGTGAAGCCTATTCCTGGAGTATCTTTCCGTGCACTTGGAGAGGTGTGCTGACTGCTCCTTTTTTACAGTGTATAGATGCAGCACAGCACAGAGCCATAAGTGTTAATTCTTGGGTACTGCAGCTCAGCTCATATTCACATCAGTAGGAACGTACCTGCATTACGCAGGAACAATCACTACACAGTGTCCGAAGCTGAAGTGTGTACGCCCACCTACAGGGGGAGCTGCGGCAGCTGATTAATGGGGGTGCTGGGTGTCAAACCTTTACTCATCTGATATTGATTATCCTATCCATATATGTCCCAGGCATCCTCTTTAATCTTAACCCCTCTAATATGATGTTGCTGCTAGTAGGTGTTGTTTAGATACATTTATGACAATAACGTTCTTCCTATAAAGATACAAATTTTCAATTAATAAAATGTGTGGGAGTTTCTCATCCTGGAAGTGTTCCACATTAGATAACCCCGACTTTGCGCAGGCAGAGTAACTAATAACGATGAGACTATTTGTGGGTTAGTGGTTTTCACTAGAAGCGACATATTCATTGTATACATGAGAGAATAACACAACTGTCTCCATAGGAAGCTCTGACATACTGTATCTTTTATAACAGGGCTTAGCAGGACCAGAAGGAATCCCAGGCCCTAAAGGGATTGGAGTAAGTTGCTGCATTTTTTGGCATGTGTGAAGTGTTGAGATGTAATGATCATGTGTGATGCCTGGTGACTGATAACTACAGAACGGTGACTTAAGGAAATGTCAGAGAGAAGGGAATATCTCCATTCAAATACCTACGATTTTTAATGGGAAATTAGACACGAGGAAGGGGATTGATACGTGCTTCAAAGGGAAAGCCATTTCATTTCTGAATGTAAAAAAAAACAAAGATTTAAAAAAAAAAAAAAGCATTAAAAAAATGTTCTGCCTGGGGCACATTGTGGATGTAAAGAGCCGACGAAAGATTCAGAAGATTATGTTCAGAAAATCATATGTGTATCTTCAACCAGTTGATCGCATGCAACAAATTTTCCAGGCAAATCCAGTGTCTACAAGGTGAATCTCCAGATTTTGAGATCATGAACTATAGCAATCGGATCCTATTAGAAGTGTCATTATCACTGGTACTTTCGATCATCAGAATACTGGCTGCAGCTAGATTCTCCATGACACTTCAGGTTATTGCTAGAAAAAATCAAAATAAATGACGATATGGTTTTAGGGAATTGCAGTTTATGTAAATATTTAAAGGGGCTCCGCAGTTGGAGCGTCATTTTAATTGCAATAGTAAAGGATCCCATCCACAATGGGCCATCATTGGGGGTCCGACCTCCTCCAATTCTATTTCAGGGCTACTTTGCCTCCAGAGTTTTTTTTTTTTATTTTCTCTGCTACTTCCTGAAGCCTAGGAGCATTGCCCTGCAACAACTATGAAATGATGGCAAACTGTAGTCATATGGCTTTACTGAGGCTAAATTCAGATGAGAGCTGAACTTTGCAGACCAGTCATGTTTGCCGTGTCCGCACGGCGAACAGGTGCAGGAGCTGCCTAATATTTCGTAAATCAGATCAGACTAGTGCATGTTGTGAAGCTTTCCAGGTGGACCTGAGGTCAATGTGGAAAGTTGCCCATGTACATTAGCATATAGACTAACATTGGCCAATGTGCTGTCCTTTTGCAGAAAATTGGGCACACGGACAGCAATCAGACCACAAATACTTTCATGTGGACTTAGGTTCAGACTGGTGTATTTGACAGTCCATATACAGACCGTAATACCTGGACTGACCGTAGGTCTCCCAACCATACTTGCAGCCTCGTATGAAGCCTATGAAGCGGTAAGTTTGAGTCAAGAGTCCTGCGGTCAGGCCAGGTATTGTGGTCTGTATACGGATCTTGAAATATGGTCATCTGAGATAGGGATTCCCATTTAGTTGTCCATTGCCTTTAGGGAATAAAGTATCCCAATATGTAGTAGACGGAATAATAATAATATTAGCAAATACCTCCAATTAGAAATATAGTATAGTTCTTCTGATTCTCTATGACTCTTTCCTTATCTGCAGGCATTGCATTAGGTATCCATGGTTACAACCACTCATATAGTGAGTTGCTAGATGCTAGTGGTCGTAACCATGGATATCTAAGTTACTGCACTGCCTGCACATGAGTTATAGAGATATAGCGAATCGGAAGAACCGTACTACATTTCTAATTGGAGGTATTTGCTAATATTAGTATTATTACAAGTAGAACATGTTGGGATAGGATCATGGAGATGGGAATACCCCCTTAATGTAAAAACTTCTAGTCTAGGACTAGAGATGGAGCAAGATGGCTACTGATCCCCGGTTTCTTAATGATTTATTATGCATTATCCGCTATCTCTCAGAAAACTCTGTTCTCGACCCTCTCCAATCCGGTTTCCGCTCTTTACACTCCACTGAAACTGCCCTCACTAAAGTCTCTAGATCTGCTAACAGCTAAATCAAATGGTCATTACTCCCTGCTAATTCTCTTGGATCTCTCTGCAGCATTCGACACTGTGGATCATCAGCTCCTCCTCACTATGCTCCATTCCATTGGCCTCAAGGACACCGTTCTCTCCTGGTTCTCCTCCTATCTCTCTGACCGCTCCTTTACTGTATCTTTTGCTGGCTCCTCCTCCTCTCATCTTCCCCTTACTGTTGGGGGTCCTCAAGGATCGGTTCTAGGCCCCCTCCTCTTCTCCTTGTACACTGCCCCTATTGGTCAAACAATCAGTAGATTTGGTTTCCAGTACCATATCTATGCTGATGACACCCAATTATACACTTCTTCTCCTGACATCACGCCAGCCTTTCTAGAAAACACCGGCGATTGTCTAAACGCTGTGTCTAACATCATGTCATCACTATATCTGAAACTGAACCTGTCAAAGACTGAACTCCTGGTGTTTCCTCCCTCTACTAATGTACCTATAACCGACATTGCCATTTCTGTGTGTGGTTCCACTATTACTCCCCAGCAACATGCCTGCTGTCTTGGGGTCATACTTGATTCCGAGCTTTCCTTTGCCCCCCACATTCGATCACTGGCTCGCTCTTGTCATCTGCACCTCAAAAACATTTCTAGAATTCGACCTTTTCTTACTTTTGACTCTGCAAAAACTCTTACTAGAGTTGAGCGACTTTTGCTTTTTTAGGGTCGCGTTTCGTTTCGTGAAACCCGATGTCATGTCGGACGCTGTTCACACCACAGCATCCGGCAGGCAGAGGTAGTTCCACCTCCAGCCACTATAGCCTCAGTGGCGCCGGCCTGATCTTCAGGCTCTCGGGGGTTAATCCTGCTGGAGACCAGGTTGGATGGTTAGTCACGCCCACGGTCTTTAAATAGTCATACTGGCCTATGGGCGTCGCCGATTATAGCTTGTGTTTCATACCAAGTGGTTCCGGTCTGGAGTGGAGGTGTTCAAGAGAGAGAGATTCATATCTGGTGTCGTATGATCCGTCGTTATCCTTTCTCCTTCCCATATTTGTGTTTAGTTGTGCCCTGTTCACATTACTGTTTATTCCTGTGTGTGTGCGGCGCAGTGCAGTTTAAGTTCTCCCTGTCTGTCATTATTTGTGTGGGAGCTTTGGTGGTGACTTCTCACTGGGTGGAGGGTGGAGGGTTAAGTGCAGGGCTGAGCAGGAGATAAGGAAAGGTCGGAGGCTCAGGCATTTGCACCTTCAGCAAAAACCCTGGGTTGAGGGTCAGACAGGGTTTCCCCTAGTAAAGGGACACCACAGGGGCCCCGGGTCTTTCAGCCTTAGTTGAACTTAGCCCCCGTGACATTATAATCGGCCCACATTTTTCAGGAGTCCATGGATCCATTAGATTCCATAACCCGCCAGTTGGCGGCGCTGTCCATACAGGTCTCCGAGTTGAATGGGGCAGTTCAGCAGCATGGCCTGGTAGTAGCAAAGGTGCAAACGGCATCTGCAGGTATCGGTGCAGAGCCGAAGTTTCCGCTGCCAGAACGATTTTCAGGCGATCGCAGCAAATTTGTCGTATTTCGGGAGGCCTGCAAATTATACTTCCGCATGCGGCCAATATCCTCAGGTAATGAGGCCCAGCGAGTAGGGCTGGTGTTGTCATTACTGAGTGGTGACCCCCAAGCATGGGCATTTTCCTTACCACCTGACTCTGCTACATTTCATTCGGTCGATAATGTTTTTTCTGCCCTCGGGCTCATTTACGATGACCCTGACCGACTGGCTCTAGCGGAATCTAAAATCCGCGCCCTCCGCCAGGGGGAGCGCTTGGCAGAAGACTATTGTTCGGAATTTCGCCGCTGGGCTGTAGACACACAGTGGAATGACCCAGCACTGCGGAGCCAGTTTATTCATGGGGTATCAGGGAGGGTGAAACAAGCCCTCCTGATGTATGAGACTCCGGCATCATTGGAGTCTGCCATGAGTTTGGTGATACGTATTGATCGCCGTTTTCGTCAGGGGGCACAGGAGACGCTACCTCTGGGGGAAAACAGAGGTGCAGGTGTGGTTGAAGTAGATGAGTCCCCTGAACCTATGCAGATTGCTGGCGTGGCACAGGTTCGGCCTCGCGCTCCGGGAGTCCGGAAGTCCGGAGCATGTTTCTACTGTGGTAAAGGTGGTCATTATGTTAACGTTTGCCCGGTACTACCTAAGAGGGTCACACCGGCGGAAAACTGTTAAGCTCAGAGGGTATGGAGGAGACCCAACTGAGCGTATGCATATCCTCCATGATGGTATCTCAATGTATGCTCCCTGCCAAGGTTATTGTCGCCGGCAGAGAGCTACCTATATCAGTGTTTGTGGATAGCGGTTCCGCCACCAATCTCATAGATGAGGAGTTTGCACACACCGCCGGGTTTAAGATTGAAAAACTTCCTCACCCCATACAGGTGGTGACCATTAATGCTGTTCCCCTCCCTCAAGGGGAGATTACTGAGTTTGTGGCAGAGGTGAAACTCCACATTGGGGTCCTACATTCTGAGTCGGTTACATGTAGGGTCCTCCGTAATCTCCCAGCTCAAATGGTCCTGGGTTTTCCATGGCTGTCCAGGCACAACCCGGTAATTGATTGGAAAACTCAGGACATAGTACAATGGAGTGGTTTCTGCCAAGACAATTGCTTGGCCACATGTGTGTCCGCCGTGACGCCCAGCCTGCCGGAGGCTTTGCAGGATTTCGCGGATGTTTTCTCTGAGAAGGGTTGCTCAGAACTGCCTCCACATAGAGCCTATGACTGTGCTATTAGGCTAAAACCCGGGGCCAAATTACCTAAGGCCAGGATGTTTAATATTTCTGGTCCTGAGAGACAAGCTCTGAAAGACTACATCGCGGAGAGTCTGAGCAAAGGTCACATCCGGCCTTCGTCCTCGCCTGTAGCCGCGGGGTTTTTCTTCATTAAGAAGAAAGATGGGGGGTTACGCCCGTGTCTGGATTTCCGAGAGTTAAACCAGATTACTATCCGTGATCCCTACCCAATGCCGTTGATCCCGGATTTGTTCAACCAGGTAGCGGGGGCAAAATGGTTTTCCAAGCTGGACCTCAGGGGGGCGTATAACCTCATAAGGGTCCGTCAGGGGGATGAGTGGAAGACGGCGTTTAACACTCCTGAGGGTCATTTTGAGAGTCTGGTTATGCCGTTTGGGTTGACCACCGCGCCTGCCGTTTTCCAACATTTTATTAATGATGTCTTTGCTCATGTCCTGGGGAGATTTGTGATTGTATACCTGGATGATATCCTCATTTATTCTAGCGATCGGGACACTCATTTGCAGCATGTTAGGCAGGTGTTACAGTTGCTCCGGGAGAACCAGCTCTATGCTAAGCTGGAAAAATGTTTATTTTTTGTCCAGGAGTTGCCCTTTTTGGGATATATTGTGTCCGCAGCTGGTTTTAAAATGGACACCGCTAAGGTGCAAGCGGTGTTGCAATGGGAGAGGCCGGAGAGTCTGAAAGCACTCCAGCGGTTCCTGGGGTTTGCGAATTATTATAGGAAATTTATAAAACACTTTTCGACTGTCGCCAAACCGCTCACGGACATGACAAAAAAGGGTGCCGATCTGGCGAACTGGCCTGAGGTGGCTATACGTGCATTTGAGCGTCTGAAGAATAGTTTTGCTTCAGCCCCCATTCTGGTGCAACCAGACGTGTCTAAACCTTTTGTGGTAGAGGTTGATGCGTCGGAGGTGGGAGTGGGGGCAGTACTGTCTCAAGGCTCGTCCTTGAGCGAGATGCATCCATGCGCCTACTTCTCCAAGAAGTTGTCGCCGGCCGAACGGAATTATGATATCGGCAACAGGGAGTTGTTGGCCATCAAACTGGCTTTTGAGGAATGGCGACACTTCTTGGAGGGGGCGGCTCACCAGGTCACAGTTATCACCGACCATAAGAATCTGCTCTACCTGGAGTCGGCCAAGCGTCTGTCTCCTAGGCAGGCTCGCTGGGCATTGTTTTTTACTCGTTTCAATTTTCTTGTGACGTACCGTCCCGGGGCTAAAAACACCAAGGCGGATGCTTTGTCTAGGTGTTTTCCGGGGGGAGAACCTCGGGAAGAGCCGGTACCCATCCTCCAGAAAGGGGTAGTGGTCTCGGCTCTCACGACTGAGGTAGAGGCGGAGATTGCCGAGGCCCAAGAGGAGGTACCACCAGGACTTCCCGCCAACAAATCATTTGTACCCCTGCATCTTCGGCCTAAGGTGTTGAAGGAACACCACGATTCGGTACTGGCTGGTCACCCAGGGGTGAAGGGCACCTTAGAGCTGGTATCGCGTCGTTTCTGGTGGCCCAAAATCCGGCAGGACGTGGTCTCGTACGTGGCAGCTTGCATCACGTGCGCTAGGGCTAAGTCACCCCGAACCCGTCCTGCTGGCACGCTACAGCCTCTGGGGGTACCCAATAGGCCATGGACAGAAATCTCCATGGATTTTATCACTGACTTGCCAGCCTCGGCAGGGAACACGGTCATCCTGGTGGTGGTTGACCGTTTTTCAAAGATGGCGCATTTTGTGGCGTTGTCCTCTTTGCCCAATGCTAAGACGTTGGCTCAGGTATTTGTGAAGGAGGTGGTCAGACTCCACGGAATACCGTCTGACATAGTATCTGATAGGGGTACGCAATTTGTGGCGAGGTTTTGGAAAGCTTTTTGCTCAAGGTTGGGGATCAAGTTGTCACATTCATCGGCGTTTCATCCACAGTCTAATGGACAAACTGAGCGCATGAACCAAAATCTTGAACAGTATTTACGATGCTTTGTGTCCGACAACCAGGAGGAGTGGTCTACTTTCCTTCCTCTGGCCGAATTCGCATTAAATAATCACCGCCAAGAGTCATCAGGAGAGTCTCCATTCTTTTGTGTGTACGGTCAACATCCTCAGTTTTGTACCTTACGTCAGGGTGACTCCGGGGGTGTCCCGGAGGAGGATCAGCTAGGAGCCCAATTGTCATCAGTCTGGAGGCGGGTGAAACAGCGTTTGTTGAGCATGAGTGCCAGGTACAAACGGGTGGCTGACAGTAGACGCGTGCCAGGTCCGGACCTGTGTGTGGGTGAATGGGTGTGGTTAGCTACGAAGAACATAAAACTCAAAATCCCTTCTTTAAAACTGGGTCCAAGGTTTATTGGGCCTTTTAGGATTTCTGCCATCATTAACCCAGTGGCTTATCGGTTGGAACTTCCCGCAGTGTACAAGATACACAACGTGTTTCACAGGGCTTTATTGAAAAAGGTGGTAGGCTCTGTGGACACAACGCCGATGCCACCTCCAGTCATGGTGGATGGCGAGTTAGAGTTCGAGGTCGCCAAGGTAGTGGACTCTCGAGTAGTACGCCGTACTCTTCAGTATTTGGTGCACTGGCGGGGGTATGGTCCAGAGGAGAGGTCTTGGGTTCCAGCCTCAGACATACATGCGGATCGGCTGGTCAGTTCTTTTCACCGTCGTCATCCGGACAAGCCGGGTCCTATGAGTCTTGAGGGCCCTGGGGTCCCTCGTAGAAGACGGGGTACTGTCATGTCGGACGCTGTTCACACCACAGCATCCGGCAGGCAGAGGTAGTTCCACCTCCAGCCACTATAGCCTCAGTGGCGCCGGCCTGATCTTCAGGCTCTCGGGGGTTAATCCTGCTGGAGACCAGGTTGGATGGTTAGTCACGCCCACGGTCTTTAAATAGTCATACTGGCCTATGGGCGTCGCCGATTATAGCTTGTGTTTCATACCAAGTGGTTCCGGTCTGGAGTGGAGGTGTTCAAGAGAGAGAGATTCATATCTGGTGTCGTATGATCCGTCGTTATCCTTTCTCCTTCCCATATTTGTGTTTAGTTGTGCCCTGTTCACATTACTGTTTATTCCTGTGTGTGTGCGGCGCAGTGCAGTTTAAGTTCTCCCTGTCTGTCATTATTTGTGTGGGAGCTTTGGTGGTGACTTCTCACTGGGTGGAGGGTGGAGGGTTAAGTGCAGGGCTGAGCAGGAGATAAGGAAAGGTCGGAGGCTCAGGCATTTGCACCTTCAGCAAAAACCCTGGGTTGAGGGTCAGACAGGGTTTCCCCTAGTAAAGGGACACCACAGGGGCCC